>NC_056627.2:337091724-337449849 GCF_002870075.4 Lactuca sativa | reverse complement strand
TTCCTTATGCCTACCTTTTTAGGATGTTGAGGGTATTCTTTGGTGAGATTGTCTTTATTGGCAACTGTCCATTTAAGTTTTAGAATCCCGAAAATGGTTTCGGACAAGATTTTTTTTAGGTTTAAACAGAGTTTCAGTTGAAAAACCGTTATGTAGTTTGGTATATTAAGTTGAATCGGTCTGAGTTTGATCAATTTGGACCGATAAAGGAAGCATTTTTCCTTTCAGCACATACATTTGAAACTCCCATGATTTTTCAAATTGTTTCTAATAATATTATAAATATGTTACCTACACATAAAATTATAATTGTTTGAAAAATAAATTTGATTCAAAAACACAAAATATATACAAACCGGGTTTCAATAGAAAAAAACGTTATGTAGTTTGGTATATTAAGCTGAATCGGTCCGAGTTTCATCAATTTGGACCGATAAATGAAGCATTTTCCTTTCACCACATACATTTGTAACTCCCATGATTATTCAAATTGTTTATAATAATATTATAAGTTACATAATGTTATATAAATATAAAAAAACTACCTAAACATAAAATTATAATTGTTTGAAAAATCACTTTGATTCAAAAGCACGGAATATATACTCGATTATATTTTATAAATGAATTCATTTTATAATGACATTTTGAATCATGAAAATACATATACACAAACTTTCTATATTAAGTACCTAACTGAATTTATGATTTTAGGATTTAACAAAAAGTTATTCAATAAAAACTTGATTTTTTATATAGCAACTTACGAGATTACTGAAAAATGGAACTATTGAACAATAAATTTTCTGGATAACGTTTTATTTATATTATTTAATATTTTTATTTAACAAAATGAAATTATTGGCAAATAGAGAAATGAGTTTAATTAAAATGTCTTCATCCCACATTGATCATGAGAGTAACAAAGAGAATGTATTCTCCTCTATAAATAGGAAAGATTGTGAATATTTTAAAGGGACTAAGCCATGAGATCTTTCTTGCATCTAACTTTGTAGGACGTTGAGTGTATTATTTGGTGAGATTGTCTTTGTCGACAAGTGACCAATTGAATTTCAGAATTTCGAAAATGATTTTGGATCGTATCATTTAGATTTAGATCGAGCTTAATAAGGATCCGAGTGTCTTCTGGCTGAGTTAGGCAAACTCGCTTCCATTGGAGGCCGAGTTTAAGTAACATGCCGAGTATTTGGTTTTGTTAGCCAAGTTTTACAACCTTGTATGTAATACAATTTAAAATTTTAACCTTATAAAAGACGTCACTATTATCATATGTTCTACATAATTATGGTAATATTTATGATACAAAACATTTTTTTTACTATTTAAGATAAAAAGTTGTCTCTATTATCATATGTTGTACATAAAATTTAAGATAGATAAAAAGATGTATTTATTATCGTATTTTCTACATAATGATAATATTTAATATAAACGTTTTAATTTAATATGAAATTATTATTTAATAGATAACAATAACGATTTATTTATTTTTAATTTTTTTTTTCTATTTTAATCATATAACTTTGTATATGCAAAACAACTTCAAGTTCCAACATTATCTCTTATAATATAGTTCAACATAATAACAATACTAAAAATCATTTTTTATATTTTTTATTAAATTATTACTTAATTGTTAATAACAATGATTTAGTTATTTTTAATATAAAATATTTTTTTATATCCCACGCAACGCGCGGGCATTCGCCTAGTTAATATTATGTCTCCTATAATGCCACTTGTCAATATATTAATTATTAATTTCAAATTTCAAAATTTAAAATTCTCACCCTAATTACATTAAATTTTAAACTTCAAATTTAAAATTTTTTCACTTTAATTATATTAAATTAATAACGTTAGATTAAAAAATAAAATAAAATTAATACAGATTATAGGGTGATATAACTTTAGGTATTTATTTAAATCAACGATTATAATTTATATAACTAAAAAACATATCTTTTAAGTAATAATTTATTTAAAATAATTGATTAATAATTTTGATTTTTTAATATGAAAGTTTAATTAATTTTATAACCGTGGTTTTTACGGGTTATAAACTAGTATTAAATAGATTAAACGATTTGTCTTTAATTGTCAATTTTCTTTATTTTTTAAATATTATTTAATATATCTAAATAACTATAATAATAGCTTTTATGTTAAACATTATACTAACTTGTTAAATTGTTTTTAATTTTTTTAATTTGTTGTAATTTTCATTTTAACATGTGTTTATAAATCTACGTTTTTCAAGACATTTCAATGGCTAATACGAAAATTGTTTTTACATTAATGAAATGAACATCGTCAAAATAAGATAACTTTTAATTCTTTATAATCATATATTAAAAAAAATCTATCGTCATATTAATGGTAGTAAAACTTCAATTTAAGTTAGACTACGGTAGTAAAAATCAATTAATTGTAGTAAAAATCTAACATAGTCTCATGAAAAATAAGTCATATCAACTTGTTTATCAATAAATAAAATATAAAATTTTGTCATATTAACTTGTAGAAATTATAATAATGTGAATGAGAGTTCTAAACTACATTATTAAACTGTGAATTAAATTCTTGAAATTTATGTTTTAAGTGAAAAATATGGTTAGGAATATATATATTTTTGTATATTAAACAGTAAATTTATTGTATTAAGTTAAGAATTTTATGTATTAAACTATAAATTGACTATATTAATATGTGAATTAATTGTATTAAGTTGTGATGATTGTATTAAGTTCTGAAATATGAAATTAAAGAATTATTATACACATATATGATTTTATTTATTTTGAATAAAGTATATAAAATTTAAACTGTGAATAGTTGTGTAAATAATCTTTAAAAAAACACTAGCCTATATATCTGAAAGTAAAAATGTAAGTTTTAAGTTGAGAATATAGTTGTGAATATATAATTTATGTGTACTAAACAGTAAAATTATTATATTAAGCTGAAAATTTTGTATTCTAAAGATTGTATTAAGATGTGAGTTAAATATATTAAGTTGTGAACGTTTTATAAATTTGTGTTAAAATATGATTGATTTATGTATGAATGTTTGTATTAATTTTTTTGTGAATATATTTATTTTTTGTGTTGTATTAATATGCAAGAATATATTAGTTTTAAAATTATTTTGCATTAAACTGTTAGTAAATTAATTAGTTTATTAAACTGTGAATATAATATTTCAGCTAAAAATCCATGATTTTATATACATATATGTAACGTACCGTTTTCACAACCATTTTTTTTATTAATGTGAAATTCCCAATTTATTAATCCATTATTTAAGAAACCATTTATTCCAAATTACATTTATTAAACTCATAGTATTGTAGGAAACACTGAATCTTCCAAGTTGCTGATGAATGTGTACAATCCCGTCTTTCCCTTCCCGCAATCACGATCGTATATGAAAAAAATAAACAACTGAGTAAACATAAAACTTAGTGAGTTTCCCCCAAAATACTAGCATAGAAACATATCACGTATACAATTAATCACGTCGGGTCCAATCAACCATCGAGTTGGAATACCCCAGGCCCAGTCAACCTCCGGGTCCAATCATCATCGGGACGGAATACCCCCGGTTGGAATGCAAATATACAACAGGTTCAATCAGCCATCGGGCTAGAATACCCAAGGTTTGTTAGCCAACTGCCTCAACCCTACCTCTCCTCCCGAGCCTCCGTGCCTACGGCTTACAGTCGGCCCGCACCGGGTATCTTGGCCTACCGCATAAAGCATGACCGCCTCAACCCAAACCAAACACAATATGTCGACATATAGACAATCAGGATCAAGTAGGCACATAATAAAGGCAAAAAAACAATCATACAACTCACTATCGTCTACTAAGCCACATCCAAACAAGAAAAAGGCAAAAAATGCTAGACCAAGATTTCTCAGGCTATCCTACACAATCACAGACAGTCCCTAAGGGCACTCCATAGATGATAACCAATAAGCACATATAACATACAGTTCTACAATTCACTACAGCATAGTATCATACTCAATACCAGAACACAGATCTAACAGACCACCACATCATATTAGTATATTCAGTACCATAATACATATCTTACAGATCACTACAACATAACAGTATACAAAATATAAACAATCCAAGAATGCATGGTTGTATATATACTCAAAGGTGAGATAGTCACCCGGACAGGTGACCCTACTCTATAACCACAACCAAACAAGGAACATGTAAGAGAGCTTATATCAAGAGTCACCAGTCTATCCTACATGACTATATACAGTCCTTAGGGCATCCCTCTACTAGCAGATAACCAAAAGTAGTGGGCCGGCATTTGTGCCTTCGACCCATAGAAATAGTGAGGCAAAAATCACCTCGATATGCATGTAAATAACCACTATAGCAACGAAGAACTCTACCAACTTCAACTCACTTCCAGTCACCTACAAGAAGATACTCGAGTCAATACCCGATCACAGGTCATAGTCATTTGCAACAGTGACTACCTCACATGAAATAATGATTAGGATTTCACAAAAAATGACGATTAAGGTTAAGTAAGAACACACTTAACCCATTAAGGACTTATTCACTTAAGGGTATGAATGATTAAGTTTTGATTTAATCATTCTTAGGTGAAATAATAATCCAATCAACAGCCCAAATATGCGCCCGACCATTGTCCAAATAGAGCTCCCCGATTCTAGGGTTTTTCACATAAAATGATAACTACGGTTAGTGTTCCACACTTAAACCCTTAAGGACTTAATACATTATGTCCAATATTGCATTTAAGTTAAATATAGGTCATTATTAAGTGTTATTTAAAGTTTAATTAACAATTTTAACGCGGGTCCCGACCAACTACAAAATTAGGGTTTTCTTGACATTAGGGTTTTCTAAACCCTAATTATTAGGGTTTCCAACCGGAACGCGTGCCACTCGGTCTAAAGTTATATGTGTAGGTAGTTTAATGTATTATAAGTCAGGCACCACCCACTCCCACCTCGGGCAGTGGTAGTTGGCGGCGGTCCGTGGCAACAACTACCACTTCACGATGGTGGTGGGTTTTTTCTTCGATTTTCCCGGCCAAGAAATGATTACACAACATCATGCCATTAGAACACACACATTCACACCATAATACACACACAACCACCTCTCACAGTGGCTGGTGGCGAAAGAAGTTGGTAGCAAGGTGGCAACCACCATGATTGGCTGCCATGGTGGTTCTTCTCGTTGGTTCATCCAACCATACAACAACCACACAATGAATTACATTGAAACGCGCACACACTCATGGAACACAACCACCCATATGGTGGTGGTAGGCAGTGGTCGGAGATGACAGTCACCACCTCACGGTGGTGGTGGTGGATTCTCTTTTGATTTTGAGCCAAGCAAACATACACACACACACACACGCACGACTTGCACTGGAATACGCATGCCCACACACGAAGACACAAAACATGGCAACACACACCCAAAATCAGCCACCCTCACGGTCGTGTGTGGTAGTCAGACGATATGGAAGCAACGGAACAGCCGTCAGAGCAGCAGCGACGACATAGCAGCAAAATAGAATGGAGAAGGAGATGAAGCGTGATTCTTCACCGAGAGCAACAACAGTGACCATCACCGGCTTGCTTCTTCCAATCGCCCGCTGTCACAACGTCCAACAGAGGCCTTCATCTTCAACGGCAGCATCATAGCGACGACGGAGCTCGGTGGTGCAAGGAAACAACGAGGGAGATGGCGACGGCGACTGGAGGTTGGATGGATAAGGGTGGCGGCTGAGAGGCGATTTTCGGGTTAGGGTTTTGAGGTGTGTTAGGGACGAGGGAAGGAAGAGTGACGGGTTTAAGTCCCCGTCCAATTCCAAACTTCATACCACTTGACATTTCCGACCCCTCCTTTACTCTTTTCAATTCAAGCCCAAAATTTACCAAATAGCCCTTGCTTCCTAAAATCTTCTCATCATGAGTCCATATGTTACCAATTATCCCCCGGAATTCAGGAATTATAACTTTCAAACCCCCATGGTGAACATCCCGATAAATTAATACAACTTGAGGGCTAAGATAAAATAAAAATATAAATTACACATAGGGGTTTTAGGGCTTATTATTTATTTACTTATTTTTTTTATTTTATTTTAAACGGAATGTTACAATATCACATTTGGAAGGATGGTTGCAAACGTGACACGTGTAGTGCGTGGCGGTGTATGGCAGTTGTTGGTGGTAGTAGCGTTTGGGTTTAACTTATTTGAATTTGCGTATTAGTGTATAATGAATTATATTATGTTGTAAATTTTATATATTAAACTAAAAATGGATTGTATTAAGTTGAATATATAATATAAATTTTGTGATAAAATATGAATGAATGTATGCATGAAAATTTAAATTGCATATTATTAAATTAATATGTCTATTAAATTGTGCGTACGGTATTGAAACCGTGAATATGTCTTATAAATGATATATATATTTTTAATAAAATGTAAAATTTAAAAGAGAGAAAATTGAATTTGTCAAGGCATAATTCTATTTTTTTTGTTATTAATGTTTTTATATTTAGGTGCAAAAATAAAATAGTATGTGTTAAAAAGTATTATTAAAGAAATTTGTTCGGCAATGTTTGATTTATTAAACTGTGAATATAATCAAATGTCACTGTATTTGTTGTTACTTTGGCGGCAGTTTGACGGTGGTCTGACGAAGGTGCGACGATGGTCTGATGAGATGTGGCTACTAGTTTTAAACTAGTCGATGAAAAAGCCTACTTAATAAAATATAAATATAGGATTTGTTCAAAATATTTTTAATAAAAACATTTAAAAAATGGTTCTTAAGGTTCTTAATATTTTTGGGTTCTGAACAATTCATTATATATATATATATATATATATATATATATATATATATATATATATATATATATAATGATTGGATGTGAGCTATATGCTATTGTCAATGATTTTAGTAGAGAATTCCCCCAAAACATCTCTTCCTTTCACACACTTCCCCTTTGGGTAATTTACACCAATCGCCCTCGTGCATATGCCATAAAGCGTGTTTAGTTCCTATTTTTAAAAATTAACTCGGACCGTCCCTCATTTGGTTAAAAGTTGCACACCTCATCCCTTCGGACATAAAAAGACGATTTTGCCCTTAATAATTTCCAGTGTTGTAAAAATCCCGATTAGGTTCCGATTAATCTCTGATTAATTCCTAGCCGCTACTTGACCGAGTAGAAAGCGCCTAGCGATTAATCCATGCCTACACAATGACTAAAACAGTAGAACCTGATGAAATTTAAACACTTTGAAGAATTTATTTATCAATATAAACTATTTGAGGTATGATTAGTGTTGTATTTATCAAATTAACCTATTTTGTTATGATATTAGTGGCATCTACAAACTTTTATATGATATTAATCATATTTAATTTTTTTAAATCTAACAAATTAACAATTAATGGTCTTCGATTAATCCCCCGATTAATCTCCGTCTAACCGATTAATCCCTTAACCCCAGTCCACCGACTAGCTAACATCGAGCGATTTTTACAACCTTGATAATTTCTTTTTTAATTTGTATTTATAATTATTAGATAAAAAAAATATATACACTGATCCACCCTTCCTTTCCCTTTCCCCAATTTCCTTCCCTTTGTCTCATTCACTCTCGACAAACACCTAAACAACTTCTCCTTTTCTTTTTTCTGACGAGACCAACCACATCTTGTAACATCCCAAGTTTAGGAATATAAGTTCAGGATGCTATGTGGTAATAAAGGAGTAGACTTGATGAGTAGGTGTCTTAACTCGTCGAGTCGGAGCGGGTGTTGGGCACATGTTAAGTGACTCGACTCGCCGAGTCGGCGGCGGAACTCGACGAGTCAGTGTTGGGAAGAGAAAACCCTAAATTTTAGGATTTGCACCCTATTTAAAGGGCCTTATGTCCTCACCCCAGCCTCTTTGTTATCCCTTGAGAGTCAGTAAACCCTAAAACGTGTGTGAGCCATTGGTAAGAGTTTTTGAGCTTTGGAAGGTGATTATAGTGAAGGAAACTTGTATATCAAGAGGCTAACATCAAGGAATTCGTGTAGATCCAGAATCTACTTCATCTTGGGCACATTTTGGAGGTAACACGTCGTTGCCTTGAGCTCTTCCCTTCTAGATCTATTCTTGGATGATGATTTGGAGCTATTTAGCATGTTTGGAATTCATTTCGGGTTTTGGGACTAGATCTGGGGTTGCAACTTCAGATCTAGACTTATCTTGGTCCATGGAGGCATAAAGTATCACCCCTTTAGCTTGTTTGTGAGCATTCTTGTCTTGAACCTTCTCTCTAGCTTGTATTGTGCCAAAATCACCTTGCATGAACGTAAAGTTGGAAACTTTACGTGTAAAACTAGCCCAAGGAGTCCAGATATATGATTTGGAAGCAGTGAGATGGACCGAAAATCGTCTGAACGATGATGACTTAAGTGAACCCGGCGAGTCTGTTCTTGGACTCGACGATTCGGGTCGCAAACCCTAACCCATCTGGTTATGATAAGGATCGGTGAGTTGAGTGGTGACTCAGTGAGTTGGACAGGCTAGGACTCGGGGATTGAGGAACTCGACAAGTCATGGGGTGACTCGGCGAGTTGAGTCGTGATATGAGGAATTTCTGAGTTTAGGAACTCGGCGAGTCAATAGGCTGACTCGGCGAGTAGGGTCAATTAGGAAGGCTGACTTTGACCAGGACTTTGACTTTGACCAATAGTTGACCAGTTTGACTTCCAAGGGTATTCTGGTAATTTGGGCACTTACAAATATGGTTTCATCAAAGTGTTAGGAGGTGGAGTTCGTGGTTGTGATCGGGGGATTTGATCTTACCTCTTCAGTTTGGCATTTCGAGGTGAGTTATCATCACTATTCCAATAGGGTCTAAAGCACCAAGGCCGACCCTTTCTTGGATTGTATAGTTGTATTTGTTTGATATGCTCATTGACCTGTTAGATAGGCATCCTGGTAATTAGGACGGTATTATGTTAGTGACCGGTTTAGGTCGGTATCCTGGTATATAAGATGATGTTATGTTAGTGACCGGTTAGGTGGATATCCTGGTTAGGATGTTGCTATATTATATGATCTGCTAGATCGGTTTGTTTGTCTATGGAATATTATGTGATTATTTGTTTATGTGCACATGATTGTTTGGTATGGGGGTTGGGTTGAGGCGGGTCTTGTTTCGTGCTGTAGGCCAACATACCCAAGGCGGGCCGGATAGACTACAGACCTGGGAGGGCACATAGTCAGGCCGAAGGCCTAATGAGCGGTCTGGATATGTTGAAGGCCCCGCGAGGGCAGTCCAGATGTGTCGAGGCTCGGAGAGTGGACCAGATAGACTGAAGGCCCGGTGCGGGTGGTCCAGTCATACTGTAGACTCAAAGTGTGGACCAGGTGGACTGAAGGCCCGTTACGGGCGGACCAGTCACTCTGTAGACTCGAGATGCATGAATGTTCTGTATTTGTTGATATGATATGATTATGGTTATATGATGTTGGTATTTTGGGGGTAACTCACTAAGCTTTTGGGCTTACAGTTTCAGTTTATTGTTTCAGGTTCAGTGGATGGCCACGAGTAGGCGAAGGCGTGACCGTACACTTCCTCGATTTACGATTATGATTTATGGGAACTCTGATGTATAAACTATTTTGAAAACAAATTATAATAAATCAAAGGTTTTCAAAATGAATTCTAAAATGGTTTTCAAAATAAGTAAAAGAGGATGCGAAGTGTACGATCTGCCGGAGCCAGTTAGTAGGCCCCAAAATACCATACTGTTATTTGATATTGTGATATGTTAAAACAGCATGCTAGTACTAGGCTAGGGATCTTCAGGAATTGTATGACAGAATTGCCTGATTTCATGATGCCTGTTAGCCTAGGGTTTTCCTTATATGAGATTGACATCATTACTGTAGTTACTTGTGTATGCATTACAGTTGTATATAATTAAGATCTTATAGCCTGAGAATGTTTGATCTGGCCTTATGTTCTGTTCTTATTGATTATGGCTTAGGGTAGAATTGAATATTCGAAAGTCTATAGGGTCCAGCGTTATGTATGGCTAGCATACACTAGTGCTGCATGGGTTGATGGAAGTTTCATGGATGGGTGGGTAGTGAGAGGCCGAGAGGCCAATTATGAGATATCTAGAATTCCTCTAGGAGTGAGGATTTAAGCGCTCGTTATGTCTATGTATATTGTTAGGGTGTTGTGGTGATACTTGAGACAAATATGGGTAGGTATGGAAGGTAGTATGGGCCCATACTACTGAAAGCACATGACCTATACGCATAGCAAGGAAGTCACAACCCTTAGGGTTTAGTTGGAAGTTGGTTCCCAGTTATGGTATGGATTATTCGAGACGTTTTGAGACTGGATCCGGATCAGGATCGAGAACTGGCAGCCAGGATAGGCCAGTATTGTCAGAGGATCATGTCAGGGAGATCATCCGGGAGAAGGTGATCGAGATCGGTTGGGAATAAATTTTGGAGATGATTGGGTCTTTCAAGACCACCATGGTTGAGTATTTTGCCGAGCATCATGCAGCCATTGCTGAGACAGTTGCCGCGGCAGCTTTAGTAGTTGTAACGATGGTAAGGGGAGGAGTTGGTCAAGCTTCCTAGTTCTGGGACATGTTCTGATGAGCAGAGGGCTACATTTATTTGGGATCAGGAAGATGATCGGTACTCATTATATTCCCGCGGGTGGAGTGGGAGAGGTTAGCACACAAGTTTATAGATTTGAGGCTCGGGAGTGTGCTTGAAGCCGGGATATAGGTAGCGGGAACTCCGAAAAGGAGTGAAGATTATGTTTAGCTAGGGTTTTGCAGCTGGAAGTGGAATGGATAATCGATAGATTGGACCGTCGTTTTGTAGGAAAAGGATTGCGCCCTCTCAGTTTTCCGAGCTCAAAGGAGTGAGCAGGCTTGTGACCCCAGGATCAGGTTGTATTCCAACTCAGGGTCAGTTGGTTGCAGGAATAGGCAACATTATTTTAGTGCTGGTGAGCTCAGGACAGTCGACGTGGCATAAGTATTTGTGAGTCCCGGTTTGCCTTGGATCTCTTGTACCGGACGGAAAGGATTGGTTGTGCAATCTATTGCACGTCTGGGATTGTAGACTATGTATTGGGAGTAGCTTGTAGCCCAGTTTAGGACAGAGGTTGTTTCAGCTGCTGCAGTTCAGCTATGGGCGTTTGAGCTGGTAAGTGAGTCAGGGTGCGAACCCTGAAGAGAATGATTTCTAGATCCCGAGAGCGGGAAGCTTATTTGTAACACCTTTGGAAAAGGGGTATTATGTGGGAGACCTGCGGATAGGGTCCCATAGAAGGGTTATTCATCATTGTCAGGATTCAGTGGTTAGCAACCGTTAGTGATTAACGGACTAAAGCGCTAAGAGAAGTAACTTGTTGTCGAGGTATTAGTTGGAGCATCTATCTTGTGGTCTTCAGGACGTGAGTGTGGAGTCATTCAAGCATTAGTAGCTGTCGATTTCACTGGGATTCAGGAAGTGTTCATCTGGTTCTTAGAAGTGTGTGATGAATTGGGACTAACTAGCAATGGAACACCAGTGGGAAGGAGTTGCTTGTCATCGGATTGATCGTTGGGAAGTGAGAAGGGTTGAGAATCCTCCAACTATCATGTATTATGAAGGCTTAGTCGAATCTAAGTGGGGGAGTGTTACCCGAGATGCGGAAGTGGGAGAGGTTTTGAAACGGGGATAAGTTTCACAACCTGACAGGGAGAATGGAGGCCCTAGTGGCTTCTTGGGTTGAGGGTTGTGTTGATTGGGGGTTCGGCAAAACTACCCAGCATAAGAACACGTCTTCTGGGTGCTTGATAATAGAAGTTGGGGAACCAGGTTGGAGTTCTAGTCAATAATCGAGTTCAGTTTGAGTATTCGGTCGAGGGTGTGCTTGACTTTGAGGGTTTTTGATTGATATATTGAGGGTTTTGTTAGCTGCCAGGGCTCAGCAATGCATTCAGCACCAGAGTGCAGGTTATTAAGCATGTGTGGTGGACATGCGGGCCAGGGAACAGACCTCGGATTTCCGAGAGGGTGGACGATCGACATGAGGCCTAAGGTTAGGCTGGGGATATAGTCCACAAAGTAGATCAGGAGTTCAAAGCCCCAAGTGGGTGAGAACAGGATACATGGAAGAGAGCATCAAGAGGGGTTGTCCAAGGAGATGCTGAACAGTTTAGAGCAGTCTGGATAGACTGAAGGCCAGTGGGGCGTACCAGTCAGACCGAAGGCTCGGAGAACGGTCCAGATAGGCTGAAGGCCCAGAGAGGCGGTCCATACATGCTGAAGGTTCTGAGAGTGGTTTAGATAAACTGAAGACCTGGTAGGGCGGTCCAGTCATGCTGAAGACTTTGTATATAGGTTTATAGATCTATGTTCGGGTATTGAGTAGGCTGTTATGCTGTAGCAATCAATAGGTCTGTTCCAAGTATTGAACATGCTACTGGAGTAGGCTGAGGACTCCGGTGTATTTTGGTTAATCAGAAGTTGTTATTAGTGGTCGGATGGAGTTCAAAGGATCTTGGTGATCTCATCAGTTCGGAGTGTCTCCGAGGTTTCATATTCTTGGATTGGGTAATACTCCAGTTGGGGATTGAGAGTGGATCCGAATGGGTGTTCGTCAATTTTGGGAAGGTTTGGGATTAGAATATCCTGTCATTCAAGTTTTGGAAACCGGGTTAGATCTTTCTCATGATCGTCTATGGCATTTGGTTGGGGTTGAGGCGGTCCTGCTCTATGCAGTAGGCCAAGATACGCGGTGTGGGCCGACTGTAAGTCGTAGGCACGGAGGCTCGAAGGGAGCGGTAGGGTTGAGGCGGTAGGCCAACAAACCCTGAGAATTTCAACTCAATAGTTGAATTGATTAGACATGTTGGTATTCTTACCCGAAGGGGGTGATATGGGTTAGATATGAGTGTCGTACTGGTTGGTCGGTACTGGTAGGTATGTTGATGATGGTTTGAGTTATTGTGATGTGTCTTAGGATTCATGTGTGGTAGTATTTTTTGTATCGTATGTTGTTCGTTTATGAGAGGAACATCGTTTAGGTCCTTCGAGTGGCGGAGGAAAGTGGATATCTGCAGGGTCGGAGTGTTGGGCAACTGAAGTGACGACCGTAGTGTCGATCGGTCTTTGGGAGCATTCCAGTCATGAGCTGAGGGCCGGGGAGGGCATACCAACTCATGATGTGGGCTCAGAGGCAATCCAGACCTATGCTGAGGACCATGTAAGGGTATTCTAGTCATAGGTTGTGGGCATAAAGATTGTGTGATTATGTCTGTTGTAGGAGCGCGTTCAGATTGGATGTATTGTTGAGATTTGGGTAAGTTGTACTCGATAGTGTCGAATCAGAGGAGTTTGAAGGAGATGCAAGGATAGATCCTTGGATTCCAGGTATGGTTGTAGACATGGGATATGTATGTAGTGGTATTTTAATCTAGGGTATTCCCTCATGTGGATGATCAGACCCTATGATTGATTAGACCTGGTGTGTTTGGTATTCCAGCCTAAGGCTGATTGGGCCAGGTATAAGTGTTTATGTGATATAGCTGGTTGTTCATGAGAGTTGCTCGGAAGCCGAAGGATGCATCATCCTGTCAGCGTGGAAATGGACTAGATTCACGAAGGGAACTGGATGAGTTTCCAATATTGCAAGTTACATGGGTTATCTCCAGTTTTAGAAAGAGGAGGATAGATTAATACTATGAAAGAGAACACTGTGAATGATAGTGGTAACCAGCTTTCGCCAGTCACGAAAGTGCGTGCATGGCAGGAAGGTGGAAGTATCATCGGGTGATACTTAGATTAATGTGTGTGGATTAAGGAGAAGACGCCGGTGGAAGGCTTGGATCAATAGGTAGGGATCCTGCACAGGAAGGAGTTGTCTTTAGTAGGGCTACGATAGTAGTGCCTGAAGAGATTTGGGCTAGTTTGGGAGATCGGAGGTTGTAATGTAGGAATGTTATCCGAAATCATGTGCTGCATCAGCCTTTGAGGACGAAGCCTAATTTAAGTGGGCGAGAGTTGTAACATCCCAAGTTCAGGAATATAAGTTCGGGATGCTATGTGTAAATAGAGGAGTAGACTCGACGAGTAGGTGTCTTAACTCGTCGAGTCGGAGCGGGTGTTGGGCACGTGTTAAGTGACCCGACTCGCTGAGTCGGCGGCGGGACTCAACGCGTTAGTTCTTGGAAGAGAAAACCCTAAATTTTAGGGTTTGCACCCTATTTAAAGGATCTTATGTCCTCACCCCAGCCTCTTTGTTACCCCTTGAGAGTCAGCAAATCCTAAAATCGTGTGTGAGCCATTGGTGAGAGTTTTTGAGCTTTGGAAGGTGATTCTTGTGAAGGAAACTTGTAGATCAAGAGGCTAGCATCAAGGAATTCGTGTAAATCCAAAATCTACTTCATCTTAGGCACATTTTGGAGGTAACAAGTCGTTGCCTTGAGCTCTTCCC
The DNA here is from genome assembly GCF_002870075.4 of Lactuca sativa. Taxonomy (NCBI): domain Eukaryota; kingdom Viridiplantae; phylum Streptophyta; class Magnoliopsida; order Asterales; family Asteraceae; genus Lactuca; species Lactuca sativa. Next base: position 337,435,273 of record NC_056627.2, on the reverse strand, counting down.
TTCTAGATCTATTCTTGGATGATGATTTGGGGCTATTTAGGATGTTTGGAATCCATTTCGGGTTTTGGGACTAGATCTGGGATTGCAACTTCAGATCTAGACTTATCTTGGTCCATGGAGGCATAAAGTATCACCCCTTTAGCTTGTTTGTGAGCATTCTTGTCTTGAACCTTCTCTCTAGCTTGTATTGTGCCAAAATCACCTTGCATGAACGTAAAGTTGGAAACTTTATGTGTAAAACTAGCCCAAGGAGTCCAGATATATGATTTGGAAGCAGTGAGATGGACCGAAAATCGTCTGAACGATGATGACTTAAGTGAACCCGGCGAGTCTGTTCTTGGACTCGACGATTCGGGTCGCAAACCCTAACCCATCTGGTTATGATAAGGATCAGTGAGTTGAGTGGTGACTCAGTGAGTTGGATAGGCTAGGACTCGGGGATTGAGGAACTCGACGAGTCATGGTGTGACTCGGCGAGTTGAGTCGTGATATGAGGAATTTCTGAGTTTAGGAACTCGGCGAGTCAATAGGCTGACTCGGCGAGTAGGGTCAATCAGGAAGGTTGACTTTTACAAGGACTTTGACTTTGACCAAGAGTTGACCACTTTGACTTCCAAGGGTATTCTGGTAATTTGGGCACTTACAGATATGGTTTCATCAATGTGATAGAAGGTGGAGTTCTTGGCTTTGATCAGGGGATTTGATCTTACCTCTTCAGTTCGGCATTTCGAGGTCAGTTATCCTCACTATTCCAACATGGCCTAAGGCACCAAGGCCTACCCTTTCTCGGATTGTATACTTGTATTTGTTTGATATGCTCATTGACCTGTTAGATCGGCGTCCTAGTAATTAAGACGACATTATGTTAGTGACCGGTTTAGGTCGGTATCTTGGTATATAGGATGATGCTATGTTAGTGACCGGTTAGGTCGGTATCCTGGTTAGGATGTTGCTATACTATATGATCTACTAGATCGGTTTGTTTGTCTATGGACTGTTATGTGATTATCTATTTATGTGCACATGATTTTTTGGTCTGGGGGATGGGTTGAGGCGGGTTCTGCTTCGTGTTGTAGGCCAACATATCCAGGGCGGACCGAATAGACTACAGACCCGTGAGGGCACATAGTCAGGCTGAAGGCCCGACTAGCGGTTCGGATAGGATGAAGGCCCTGCGAGGGCGGTCCAGACGTGCTGAGGCTCGGAGAGTGGACCAGATAGTGAAAGGCCCAATTAGTGGTTTGGTCTAGGCTTTGCATTGTAATAGTGGATATGTGTAGATAGAGTATTTTGGTGGGCTTGGTAATTGTTTACGAGTCTATAATGAGTTTACGGCCATAAACACCTTACGGCCGTAAACTGTTTTCGGTCGTAGTTCCCTATATATAGAGGGTTAGCAGTCATGTTTTGTTGTTGATGCCTAGTTGTTCACGGTCGTATATCGAGTTGTACCAGATGTTTTCAGCAATAGAACGTGTGCAAGCTTGATTCCTTTTCTTTTCTACTATTATTCTTGTTTCTGTGATTGTGTTTGCTTTTGATCACTGGTAAGATCCATTCTCAGGACCTTACAATTGGTATCAGAGCGAAAACCAGCGTCAAAGGCACTCTACAATCGATCTTGGAGTGAGTTTTCATTGATTTGAGACTAACGTTTGTAACTGCTGCGAAAAGGGTTTTTAGTCCAGTCGAAAAGCTGCAATATTCAAGTTTTCGGCCGGAGCTTACGACCTTAATCACTGTTTACGGCCGCAAACTCTTGAAAATTCTTGAACCGTAAAATCGAATTCTTGAACTGTGAATAAGGAATATTCATCAACCGAAAACTATTTTCTCTTGGATCGTATGCTTCGGACCGTGAACCTCTTACGACAGTAAACTTAGAGTTTACGGTCGTAAACTACAGCTTGACCGTAAACATAGTTTACGGCAGTAAACTGTGTTTGACCAGAACTTAATTTAATCATAATTAATTTAATTTCTATTTCACATTAATTAAATTATAAAAAATGGATTCTCAAAGTCAAACAAACCACCAAGAGCTTGATTCAGTAATGGGCACGACCACCTGGATCCCTAGACTCCTATTTGCTGAAGGCTTCCCAGAATGGAAGTACAGAATTGAGAAATACATAAAAATGAAAGACTTTAAGATCTGGAAATGTATAATCAAGGATCCAGTCAGAATAACCACTACAGTTGCAGGGCAAGTGGTTGATAAGAAGCTAGAAAACTACACTGATGAAGACTTCGAGAAAGTGGAAGAGCAGGAGAAGGCTTTGCCCACTTTGACCATGGCCCTATCTCCAGATATTGATCAAGGTTTCAGGGAGTATACCTCTGCTAAGGCTTTGTGGGAAGCCCTAATTGAGGTCTATGAGGGGAACGAAGACATGCGGGAGAGTCGCCAAGATCTGCTGCGACAACGATTCTATATGTTCAACTATGTTCCTGGAGAGACTCTTGAAGCACAGCTGCAGCAGTTCACATCTCTCAATACTGAAATGACTGTAGCTAGGATTTTCTATACAAAGTCAGAGATAAACAAGAAGCTACTGAATGCTCTCCCAAAATCTTGGGACATGAATGTAGCTGTGATCAAGAAGACCAAGGACCTTAGCCGTCTCACTCTTGCTGAAGTGATGGTTGTCATCAAAGCTTGTGATATTGATGACAAGCAGCGAGAGATCAACCATGTGAACTCATACTCAGCTGCAAACCTTGGCATCTCTACTAACAATGATCTTTCATCCTTTTCTCTTCCTTCTACTGGTCAATCATTCACTACTCCGCAAGCTCAGATTCAGACTTTTCCCACTCCATCAGCTTCCTCTGCATCAGCCATGCCTTTTTCATAGAATCAATCGTTCGTGGCTTCTCAAGCTGTTTCATCCTCAACTGGGGCTTCTTCTTCAAGGGGAAAGGAGGGTGATGAAAATCTTGCACTTGCTTTAGGGCTTGTTAATTGCTACAATGCACTCATAGCCGGAGATCTTCCACCCCAACTATCATTTGCCGATCTCGATCAAATTGCCATGGCAGTCTTTAGGGCGAAACAGTTTGCCAAAAAGACTGGAAAGAACAACTGGGGGATGAGTGCTGACAAGAAAGTTGGATTCCGCAAGGAAAAGCTACGATGTTTCAATTGCCACGAGCCAGGGCATTTTGCTCGTGATTGTCCATAGCCATACAAAAGAACAAATAATGATAGGACAATAGTTGCAGTTGGAAACAATAGAAGTGGTGCTCATATAAACAACGAGAAGGCTATGGTTGCACATTATTTTGACTGGGAGGATCAGATGCAGGCCCTGAATTTGTCTGCACCTGAAAATGCTCACCTGGCACAGTTTTGTGATGTTGCTCCGGCAGAGATTGTGACAGCTGAAGACAAAATGATGGAGCTGCAGTTTGCGTTGATGGTATCTTCTTCTCATGAATCGAATACAACCGAGGTAAGTATATCATCATGCTCTCAAGCTTGTATTGATTATGTTAAAATTCTGCATGAGAAAATTGAGACATTAGGTAGAGAAGTAGAAAGCCTTAAAATTCTCCGTCAACTTAATGACTCACTGAAAAGGGAAGTAGAAGACCTTAGATATGAAGGTTACCAACTCAGAAAAGGTCAAAAACCACTTAATGCCCAATTGGAATCCAAAATAAAGGACTTTAGGAGACTTCAGGAAGACTATAGTAATAAATGCAAAAATTATGATTATGTAGTGAAACAGAATGCTGAATTAGTGGCTGAAATTGAATCTTTAAAGGGCAAATTTGAAACTTCTGATTTTGATTTTAGAAGATATGATGTCTCGAGTGAGGTAGCTGCAAATATGATAGACCACTGCATGCAATTTAAGAGAAATCAATCAAAGGGTCTAGGTTATAATCAAGTGCCCCCTCCCTTCAATCATTCATATCAGCACAAGCCTTTGTCTAAGTAAGAGATTGCTAATGAACCATTTATGGTTTATGGCAAGCCATCTGGTTTTATTCGGGAGGATTTATTAATGTTGAAAGTACTAACATTTCTACTTCTCCTGCAGATCAATCCTTGAATTAGTCAAAGCACGAAGTTGAAGGATGTGTTTCTGAAAATAAAATCGAGTGTAAACCTGAAGTTTTAGTTTTGAATAAAGACTATTTTTTCTGATGTTCCAAATGACAATGTTTTTTGTGGTGGTGTTTCTAGTGTTTCTAATACTGTTTTGAATAGTTTGAAAGTGTCTGCTTTGAACAATTTAGTTGACAATTCTGATGTGTGTGATAATGATTTTAAAGAACCACCAGTTTCACAACTTTCCCAATCTAATGCACCCTCACTTGCCTCACAACCTAATTCGCATTCATGTTCTTATGAGAGAAGCAAGGGTGTTGAGATGGAAAACAAATGTGATCAATGTAGTACAAGTTATAACCATAACAAACATATTTGTTTCAATTGTGGAGTTGGTGGGCATATAGCTAGAAATTGTCAAAATCATATGTTTGTACACTTCGAATTTCCAAGAGGAGAAAATGAATTTAGAGGAAGGTCTTTAACTAGAAAGTCCTCTAGAAATCATTCCAGGAATGATGATTGGAAAGATGATAGGAGTAGAAAAAGGGCTGTTTTTCAAAAACATAAAAAGGTTTTTCATTACAAAGTCCCAGGTAGTTTGCCAAAACCGAGCACGGTTAAGCCAATGTCGGTTTCGTCAACAAACAGCAATGAGTCTTCAAACAACTCTGGTAGGAAACCCACATGCTTCAAGCAAACTGATAAACATTCAAAATCACCCGGGACTAATAGAAAACCAAATTATCAATGGCTGCCCAAACAAGTTTGCAATTCATCTTCCGTGTCCTCTGAAAAATCCAAAAATTATCAATTTGAAAAGGCATCGGGACTACCCAGGAAAGAAATGACCTGGATTCCCAAATCTAATTAAACCCGCACATTTTGCAGGGGCAGTTGTGGAGGAATGTCGTCAGACTCTGGTTCGTCGACAGCGGCTGTTCCCAGCATATGACGGGAGATATCGCCCAACTGCACAACATTCAATCATTTAATGGGGGATACATCTCCTTTGCAGGTGGAGAAGGTGGCAAGATCACTCAAAGAGGAACTATCACAAATGAGGTTTTAAGTTTCGAGAATGTTAATTTTGCTCCCAAACTGAAGCATAGTCTGTTAAGTGTATCTCAGATCTGTGACAAGGGCTATTCTACACATTTCACTGATAAGGAATGTATGATTCTCAAGCCAGGCTTCGTCATCCCAGAAGAGTGGATTCTCGTAAAATATAAAAAGGATGGGAATGCCTATATAATTGATACGAATAGCAATATTCCAGAGCAAGTTACGCGCCTTTTCTCCAAGATCTCCAAACAAACTGCAATGTTGTGGCACAGAAGACTAGGTCATGCAAATGCCAAAAACTTGAATCGTCTTGCGAAAAATGAGATGGTCCGTGGATTTCCTGTCAAAGACTTCATTATGTTCGAAAAGTGTGTGTCATGTGCACAAGGAAAACATCATAGAAAACCACACCTACCAAAACAGGTCAGCTCAATTAGCTAGGTGCTTCAATTTCTACATATGGATTTGTTTGGACCAGTAAATGTTCTCAGCATCAATAGAAATTCCTACTGCCTGGTTGTGATTGATGATTTCTCTCGGTTTACGTGGGTCTTCTTTCTATCCAACAAAGCTGGAGTTGCTGATTTGATTAAGAAATTCATTGTATTAATTGAGAATCAAACTAACAATCGAGTGAAGGCGCTTCATACCGATAACGAAACAGAGTTCAAGAATTCTGTACTCAATCACTTTTGCGCAGAAAAGGGTATCATGCGTCAATATAGCTCTGCTCACACACATCAACAAAATGGTGTTGCTGAAAGGAGAAACAGAACGTTGAAAGACGTTGCAAGGACGATGCTGTGTGATTCAAAGCTACCAGTCTTGTTTTGGGCCGAGGCGATAAACACTGCCTGCTATGTTCAGAATCGCGTGTTGATCAACAAAGCTCAAATGAAGACCCCGTATGAAATTTTATATAATCACAAGCCATCAGTCAGTCATTTCCGTGTATTTAGTTGTCCTTGCACCCTTTTTCACTTAGATACCAACCCGAAGTTTAATGCCAAGGCCGATGATTCTTACTTCATAGGGTATGCTGCTCGCACTGCTTATAGAGTCTACAATAAGAAGACAAAACAAATTGTGGAATCCTATGATGTACGTTGGCTAGAAGAAAATGAGACGGACGCTAGAGTGGGTCCGGATTGGCTGTTTGATTACACGCCGTTGTTCAAATCAATAAATGTGTCGTCGAGAGGCTCGTCTAGATCTGTTTCTGGTTCGAAGAATACTTCTAAAGATGAAGACGAAGAAGTTGTCTACAGACCTCCATCTGCATCCTCTTCTTTATCTAAGGGGAAGTCCCCGATTTTGTCTGAGGGGGAGTCCTCTGCTATACCTGAGGGGGAGTCCTCTGCTATACTAGAGGGGGAGTCATATGTACAACATGATAGTCAAAATGATACTTCTGATGTTGAATCTACGCCATCTGCTCCTATGGAAAGAGAATTCATGTCTAATGACGCTTCCACAGCTTCCTCAACCTTTATGGAACTACTCTTTCCTGAACTTATCTCAAATGAGTTTGTAGCAGAACCTTCTGGAGCGGCTCAATCAGCAATTGAAGGAGGTATCAATATTCACACTCTTCATGTATCTCTTAATGGCATCAGGCAAGAGATACCTTCAAGAATTCAACGTGATCATCCGATCGACAACATCATTGGTCAGCTGGGGGACGGTATTAAAACAAGAAGTCAGAGTGGAGATGTTAATGCTTGTCTCTACTCTTGCTTTATCTCTCAAATAGAGCCCAAGAATGTTGAAATGGATCTGAATGAGCCCAGCTGGGTAGATGCAATGCATGAGGAACTGCATCAATTTGAAAAACTCAATGTTTGGAAGTTAGTTGAGTTACCAAAGGGAAAGAGGTCTCTTGATACAAGATGGGTTTATCACAATAAGCAGGACGATTCAGGGGTTATAGTACGAAATAAAGCTTGATTGGTAGTTTGCGGGTTTCGACAAGTCGAGGGTCTTGATTACACTGACTTTTATGCTCCTGTAGCTCGCCTGGAGGCCATACGCATCTTCCTAGCATATGCTTCTTACATGAACTTTACTGTGTATCAAATGGATGTCAAGACTCCCTTCTTGTATGACAAGGTGAAGGAAGAAATCTATGTTGATCAACCTCCTAGATTCGTTGACTCAAAATTTCCTAATCATGTCTACAAGTTGGACAAGGCATTGTATGGGTTACATTAAGCTCCTCGAGCGTGGTATGCAAATCTAACAAAGCATTTGCTCGAGCATGGTTACTCTCGTGGTACTATCGATTAGACTTTGTTTATCAAGCATGTCGACAATGATCAAATTCTTGTGCAAATCTATGTTGACGATATTATCTTTGGGTTGACTAGTCCGTAACTCTGCAAAGAATTCGAAGGTGTAATGAAGAAGCGGTTCGAAATGAGTTCATTGGGAGAAATGACCATGTTTTTGGGGCTTCAGGTTAAACAGAATTCAATCGGAATCCTGCTACATAAAGCCAAGTATGTGGAGGATATTCTTGAGAAGTTCGGGTTTCACGATGCTAAATCTGCTTCGACACCAATGGCTGAACGACCTCTTCTGACTCCAGATCCTGATGGCGAATCCGTAGATCAGACCCACTATCGATCGATGATTGGATCGCTGATGTATCTTACTGCAAGCCGACCTGACATCATGTTTGCAGTTTGTCAATGCGCACATTTTCAGGCTAATCCTAAACTTTCACATCTTATTGCTATCAAAAGAATTTTTCGGTATATCAAAGGGAGCCCAAAATTGGGTCTTTGGTATCCGAAGAATTCTGAATTTGATCTTTATGCTTTTGCTGACAGTAATTATGGAGGCTGTGAGCTTGACAGGAAATCAACCTTAGTAGGATGTCAATACCTAGGTGACAGACTAGTTTCGTGGCAATGCAAGAAGCAACACACTATCCCAACTTCCACAGCAGAGGCAGAATACGTTGTTGCATCGGCCTGCTGTTCTCAAGTCATCTGGATCCAACATCAGCTGTTGGATTACAGTTTGAATTATTTAGAAACCCCTATTTACTGTGATAATGAGGCTGCTATTCAAATTGCCAAAAATCCAGTCCAACACTCTAAAACCAAGCACATCGACATTAAAATTCACTTTATCAGAGACTGTTACGAGCGTTCACTAGTCCGACTGGAACAGGTCCCTACTGCTAATAATGTGGCGGATTTGTTCACAAAACCATTTAACAAAGCTTGCTCCGATGTGTTTGTGGGTTTTCTGAAAATGATTCGTTTTGAGGATTAAGTTTCTTTTTGTTTTTTTTTCTTTTTCTTAATTCTTCAATCTTTATTTTTATTTTTTTTAGGATAGATTAAATTTGCACATGTTATTTTTATTTTATTTTATTTTATTTTATTTTATTTAATTCTATCCCATGCACAAATTTAGGGGGAGAAATAAAAACAAAAATCCAAAAACAATAAAAAATCAGAAAAATCCAAAAACATTAAAAAAATCCGAAAAATTAGAAATGTTGCTATTACTTTTGTTTGCAGGTGTTGTATTGGGAAATGAAATTAGCAAGTGATAAAGGGCAATCTGAATCTGTGTAACGTACCTAAGTTGAATCGTCTACGCTCTGTGATCGATGTGCTGGTAGGCACGAAAGTTTTTAAATGGACTTGACTAGGGAAAGTTGAATCTAATAAATTTAAGGACTTGACAAACTTTAACCTAATTAGATCCGTTTAGCCTGACTTCACGACACTCGGATAGGTTGAGCAGGGAGATATACATGGGAATCAACCAGTCACATTAAATAACCCGTATCTAGAACTGTGGATTCAGTTTTCCTCAATATGCGGATTCTGTCCTTAATTCCGATTGGATGGGGTGACTGGGGAAATCCGATAAACTAGGTCTGTAGATGGTTATTTTCTTTCTTTCTGTTTGTTAGTCATATGTTGCCTCCTCTGCGTGATCGGGAGATCTGACCTGGACTGTAACGTATGCAAATCTATTTCTCTGCATCTTCTATCTATGCAATTCTTTCTATCTGTTAGCCACATACTGTCTCCTCTGCGTGACTCAAAATCCGGCCTGGTACACAGTATATGCACCATTCTCTTCTCAATCCCTCTAAAACTTCAGTTAGTCATATGTTTCATCCTTTGCGTGATTGGAAGAGATCCGACTTGGATGTACAACATATGCATTCTAAATCTATCTTCTCTCTTAATAATTGTCTGCTCACCTGGTATAAGGAGTATTTTGGAAGTCCTTGACGGCTGGGGCATGCCAGGAAGCGGGAAACACGTTCTAGTACAATTAAAATTGAACACATACAGGTTGTCTGTAGATCTCGCTACTCCATTTAGGTGGACAACAATATCCCTGGTTGTAGTCAGTTAAATGGTCATAAGCAAATTTTATCTATATGAATGTGTCATGTCATTGGTAAGTTGTCCAAAAATTGTCACAGACTTTTTGTGTTTAAGTGGATCACAATACTGGCGATCGATCAGATGAAGACATGAAAATAAGGGTACCGACAAGTGGAATAAGGCTATCCAACAACTATGATCCCAGCGTCACAATTTATTTTTCTCTCGATAATTAATTTTTAAGTTGTATATTTTAATTGGAGTAAATTTAATTTTAATTTTAATTTTAATTTAATTTAATTTTATTTTGTTGACTACTAAATTAAAATTGTTTTATTTTAATTTTTAATTTTTGTAAAGTTAATTTTATTTATTTTATTTTATTTTTAATTTTAGTTTTAATATTAATCCTCAAAAGTTTTTTTTTTTTTTTTAAATTTTTTTAAAAAATATATTGGACTGTGTTGGAGACTGTCTTTTACTGAGTGGCTATCAGGTAAAGGTGAAATGGGTATAAATAGGAGTTTACCATCGGAATCTCCATCACTTTTCTGATTCCGGCCGCAAACTCCTCTCCACCCTCTCTCTCTTCAAAAAAAAATTCGTCAAATCTTGCAAATCTAATCCGACAGTCTCGAAGGTAATGAGTTTAGGGCCAGGAATATGTATCTTATTGCATGATTCACCGCGTTTGAGGTAGAAATCGAGAAAGAAGAGCCGTCAGAGTTTGCGGCCCAAGCTTACGGCCGTAAACTACTTGCGATCGTAAACTCCGTAGATGGTCGATATTTTACTGGCAAGGAGTTTACGGCTGTAAACCCCTGTTGACCGCAAACTCCTTGTTGACCGCAAACTCCAATGTTGACTAAGAAAATTGATTTTGACCTAATTTTAAAATTGTCACGTTATTGTTGGGATCAAAATTAAATTGTCTACAATTTTTGTTGTTTGTTTGGTTCTTTCTGTCTTACTTGGTATGGTTAGTGCAGATCAATGGCGAACCTCAAATTTGCAGACATGCATAATCTGGCTATTGTCTTGGCGGATCCTCCAGCTGTTCACTCGGACCTCAAGTCGATGATCCACAGACTCAGGGAATGCTGCCTGTCATCAGCCATCACTGTGAATCCAATCGTCTACCAAAATTTGATCAGAGAGTTCTGGGCGACTGCCAAAATGGAAATGGATGATGTTGGAGTTGTTGTTATTAAAGCTACTGTAAAAGCACGCGAGATAGTGATCACTTAGGGCTTTATCAGAAATACATTGTTGATTGACGATCAACCTAATTTCCCCACGGAGATTGGGATTGAGGATGCTCAGAGAATTCTAAGGAGGATGGGATATGAAGGCACTTCACCTCCAACTTTAAAGAAGCTCTTACCTCTGTATTGGAGATTTTTGGCGCATGTGTTTGTTAGCTGCATTTCAGGAAGAAGATCAGGAGGTGATGAAACCTCAGTGAGGAATACTGGAGCGATCGTTTCTCTTGCTGCCGAAGTAAAATTCAACTTTTCTAGATTTATCTTGGATGAGTTTACAGTAAACATCAGGGCTTCAACCCGGGATACTTTCTTATTGTATCCTAGGTTCATTCAATTGTTTATCAACACTCAGTGTCCAGATATGGTAAAGGAAGGCGATACTCTTGATATGAAATCATTGGGTCCTCACACATTAGGGCTCATCAAGCAAAACCGGAGAGGAAAAGTTATTTTTCAAGGAAAGTATCCTCTAGAGAAGTTTGGGAAGTTCGCCGAACTGAATGAGTCCTCAGAATCTCATGGGTCCTCTGACAAGGCGTCTTCTGAGCCTGCATTTTTTGAGAAATCATCTGCAAACGACAATGTTATTACCGTATCTGACGATGAGAATAGAGAAGAAGAAGAAGAAGAGAGTCCGACTCCTGAAGCTGATGTGGCGGAAGAACATAATTTGATCCCTGCTAATGTTCAAAGTGACTATGTTGAAGGGATTGTAGCAAATGAGACGGAGGATGAGGGAGATAAACATGATTCTTTTGATGATCTTGATCTTACCGGATTTGATCATGATGATATTGCTGCATCTCTTGCAAGTAGTGCTAATTTTGTTACAAATGAGATCCTTGACATGATTTTCAGTAATGTCGATGAAGTCGTTCCTCCAATGACAGAGACAAGGGAGCCTGATGAAGTTCTTGAAACTATGCCTCCTACCACAAACCAAATGGCGAATACTTCCACTCCTATGAAGACGGTTATAGGACTTCCTCCTCCTGTTTCTGCTTCTCCTACCATAGAGCCATTCATGAGTGATCTTACATCAACACAGATTGGTCAACCCCCATCGAAGAAAAGAAGAAGGGATCCATCGCAAAGTGATTTAATTGTAGATCTTGTTAGTGGCCTTCCTGTACCACCTACCACTACTCCCAGTCTTACTACAACCAAGTTGTTTACTGTGGGCCCACACACCACTTTTGAAGTTGGTGAATCTTCTTTTCCACCAGGTTTTTCTCCTCCTCGATCTGATGACGATGATGCTTCTGTGAGATTAGCCAGGCTCTTGGATAAGGAGCAATTTTCGATTCCTCCCCCTTGCGGTAAAGATATCTCTATTGGGGACGACAGTTCTGGAGGAGACAATCTCACTATCCCTGGGCTACAGAAGGAGATATCAGTGCTTAGTCAGAAGAACATTGAGCTTGACATCCGTGTTTCGGATCTTCAAGTTGAAAATACAAAGCTTAATGTTCACGTATCTGAACTTCAATCTGACAATTCAAGGCTCGGTGTGCAAGTAGCTGATCTTCTTAAGGACAAAGCATTAAAGTTAAAGCAGATTTCTGATCTTCAAGATCATTTCAATCTTTTGACTTCAAGCTATTTTGAGCTAAAGAAGAAGCTTGAGGAAGACCTCGGTGATAAGTATCAAATGTCTGCTGATGAATACAAAATCAATCTTCATGTTCAAGCCTTTCCTGTTACCATGCCAACTGGTCAGACATCAGGGGATGTTGATCGAGTTGAGAATGAGCCTCCCCAAGCCCATCATGTCTCAACAATGATACGAGATGCTAAGGATGAAGCAACTAAGAAGGGACAATTTTTGTTTAAAAGGAACCCTAACCAGAATGCTTCTTGGGATGAACCTGAGATTACTGTGACTGATCTTGAGGTTGTTCGATTTAGAGATACATTCGGCGATAGATCAGAAATTGTTTCTTGGGGATTTCATGATCCTCTCAATATGTGGATCGTGCTGAGAAAGAGTGGCAACTCTGAGCTTTACCGAGATAGTCATGATTTCAACTCATGAACTAGGGTAAATTTGACAGAATTGTCACGAGCTCCTTTTTCAAATCTCACAAACAATCCGCAGGCGACCCAATTCAAGCACTTTCTTGAAGATCAGGTTAAAAAGGGGTTCCCTTCCATGAAAACTGTTGAGTCTGTTATGTTAGAGCATCCTGATATTCTTGATCCAAAAACCGACAAACCTATGCAAATAGTGATGTGGCCTGCAACTAAACAGGTGAAATAGTTCCCTGTGCTTCAGAATTATCAAGATGGATCTCTAAGCTCAATGGAGTGTTGGGTTTTCTAGGAAATTACTTCCGCTGCAGTAATCAAGCTCAAGAATGGATGCATTCGACTCTATGATCGAAGAGATTTGTTACAATTTCGAAAGTGGGACATTCATCACCTAAGCAACTTTCAGATATTGGTTGCGGAGGATAGTTTTGAGGATACTACGAAGGTATATACGACCATGGTTGCTGAGATTCTGAATAAGCGCATGTGGAATGGGGCGATGGGGCAAGCGGACGTTATGGTAGTCAACAAGGGTTAACTTCAAGCTAGCACCAAACCAAGGGGGAGATTGAAAGGTCCAATTAGTGGTTTGGTCTAGGATTTGCATTGTAATAGTGGATATGTATAGATAAAGTATTTTGGTGGGCTTGGTAGTTGTTTATGAGTCTGTAATGAGTTTACGGTTGTAAACACCTTACGGCCGTAATCTATTTTCGTTCGTAGTTCCCTATATATAAAGGGCTAGCCAGTCGTGTTTTGTTGTTGATGCCTAGTTGTTCACGGTCGTATATCGTGTTGTACCAGACGTTTTTCAGCAATAGAACATGTGCAAGCTTGATTCCTTTTCTTTTCTACTATTATTCTTGTTTTTGTGATTGTGTTTGCTTTTGATCATTAGTAAGTTCCATTCTCAGGACCTTACAGATAGATTGAAGGCCCGGTGTGGGCGGTCTAGTCATACTGTAGACTCAGAGAGTGGACCAGGTGGATTGAAGGCCCGGTGCGGTCGGACCAGTCACTTCGTAGACTCGAGATGCATGGTTGTTTTGTATTTGTTGATATAATTTGGTTATGGTTATTTGAGGTTGATATTTTGGGGGTAACTCGCTAAGCTTTCGGGCTTACAGTTTCAGTTTATTGTTTCAGGTTCAGCGGATGGCCGCGGGTAAGCGAAGGCATGACCGTACACTTCCTCGATTGACAATTATGATTTCTGGGAACCCGTATGTATAAACTATTTAAAAAAAATTGTAATAAATGAATGGTTTCAAATGAATTAAAAAGTTTTAAATTGGCTCGAATTTTATGGGTGTTACAAATCTATTCTTTCTCTTACTTTCTTTTTCGAGTGCCGGAGAATAACATCAGAATCCGCTGAATCGGTCACTCAATAGGTTCGATTTTCCGAGTGCCGAAGAATAACCCACTAAGCTCTATTTGTGATGCAATGGCCGGATGAGGTGGGTGTTGAGATCAGGACATGAGAAGAACGGTTTGAGGAAATCTAGGGTTTTTTCATCGATGGCGGACCTAAAGCTACCGATGAGGCCATCGGTCTACACCTCAAGTCCTCGTTAGAGTCGTTACCACAGCCAGAAACCTGTAGCTCCTCCAGCACCACCACATATCAGTGTGAGCATCAACTCCTCCAACACCACGACATGTCACCGCAAACACATTCCCCTTCCCTTTCCCCAACGACCATCGAAGCTACCAATTTCAATCTATCATGAGTTCATGACATCTCACTACAATCGATATCAAGTCAAAGATGAATCCATTGAAATAAAATCAAACCAAACTTGAAACTCAAAATCAAAATCGAAACCTTCATCAGTTTTAATTCATGGATTTGAGAAGGACAAAGAGGGAGGAAACTGCCATTTTCATCGAGTTTGTCTCTTCAACCTATTTTTCTCTCTGTATCATGCTACATCTCCATCTCACTTTCGATCTATCTCGATATCGCATCAGAAACATGTGTGTGTGTGTTTTCAGTTACTCTATTATCTCCGATCAGTAACAATAATGTGAGGGTTTGGAAGTGAAGGAGGTAGATGGGTTGGGGAAACTAAGAGTAGGTATTGAAGAAGAAGAAGAAGAAGAAGAAGAGAGAAAGAGAGAGAGAGAGAGAGAGAGAGAGAGAGAGAGAGACATCGAAGGTGGTTGTGGTATTTTGCAGCGCAACTGAGAGACATAGAGATTAGAGAGAGTAGTTTTTCAAGTTATAAATAATAATAAATATTATTAGATTAATTAAAAAATAAATATCCATGGGCATTTTAGTCATTTCAAATAAGGAATGGACTATATTTGCAACAAAAACACATTTAAGGGACGAAACGTGCAAGTTTTAAGCAAATGAGGACGATCCAAGTTATTTTTTCAAAATAGGGACTAAACACGCTTTCTGACATGTGCACGAGAGACTATTGGTGTAATTTACTCCTTCCCATTTATTCCCTGTCCCTTCGATTCACAAGTTAGCGACTGTAAAACGTCCTCTCTTCTAGCCATAAGATCTAAATAACCTCCATAACTTACTCCAGAACAACATATATAACCACATATATGTTGACGACCATAACTTACACATATACACGCCCTTCTTTATGGGGTTTCTTAAAAAACCCCTAAAGAAAATTATTTAAACCTTCACCGCCCTTCAATTCTAACAAAGCTAATAATTATCAACCTTTTTATTTATTTTTTATTTTAATGAAGTTAATATATATTATTTATAAAACTACTTTAATTTTTTTAAAATCAGTTATTTAATTATCTAAAATCATATTATTATTTATTATTGTTTTTATTTATTTATTTTTGTTTTTCCAATTTATAATTTTTTTAAAATTTCGATGTTGTGGTCGAATATACTTCATTTATTATAGTTTGTTTTTAGGTTTGGTACCTTGATATTATATAAGGTTGGCTTACAGAGTTTAATAATGTTTGTTTCTCTTTCTCTTTCTCTAAAGGGAAAATGACTTAAGAGGGTAACTACCTCTTCTTAGTGTTCACATATTGGCAACTTTTTTTTTTGTACATAAGAAGACAACAAACTTGTTTTGACTGTTTAAATAACACCATTATTACCGTCTAACCTCCATTTTAACCGGTAAATCAAATTAACTCGTTTAAATAAAAGGGAAAAGAAATTACGTGGCATACAGAAGATTATAAGTGGCATCCAAGTGGCATATTACACATCACCTTATTATATAAAGGGTATTTGTCGTTAAAGCCCTAGATCAACAATGGCTGCTTCTTCTGCTTCATCTACTTCTTCCAAACGCAATGTCGAATTGCAAGCTGACCATCCGTGTAAGTGTGACATGCCATCGCGTGTGAAGATTTCAAGAACACCAGACAATCCAGGAAAAAAATTTCGAGTTTGTCAAAACTCTCTGGTAAATATGTTTTTTTAGTAATCCATAGCCAAATCTTCTTCTTCATCTTCTCTTCAATTTAATTTCTTTTTATCCTTTCATTAAGAGTGCAAGAACTCCAAGATGTAATTTCTGGGAATGGCTGGAAGAGGATGAGTACGAAGTAGAGAAGAACAGTGATTTGGGAAAAATCTAAAACCTAACATTCAGGCTTGGAAATTTGGAAAACGAAATTAGTATATGCAGGAAGAAGTTGGAAGAAGAGAAGAACTCTGATTTGGTTTTCAGACAAGAACTGGACAAAGTGAAGTCAATGTTGTTTACTCAAAAGCTGCATTGTTTGTGTTATTTTTCTTGTATGTTAAAGATGTAGTTTTTAAAGTTTGATGTGTTCTTTGTATCATGTTTGATGTATTCCGACTAAATCATGTACTTCATGAAGTTTTGTATGCAATGAAAGTTATGTGTAAAGTTTGATGTTTTGTATACAATTGGCATTATAAACAGGGGTCGCAAATGACATTACCATTAAAGACAGTAAACATGTAATGTATACAAACATATAAATAAACATGTACTTAAATTAGATGTTAAAGTACCTTACAATACAAAAGATTCCCAAACATACAGGACCCAAGATGTTAAAGTACCAAAATATTCCAAAAGATGTGCCAAGTTTGTCCTAATGTTCCAAAAGCTATTACAAGACCCAAGATTCCAAAACATGCATACCAAAAGTTGTGCAAACATAAAAAACAAGACATTAAATTCAAGGGATCCCTAAACTCAAATCTCCAGTGGGTGTTCATTACTGCTTCCCTCCTTCCTCCTTATGTTCTTCCGTAGCATAATATTTGTAATTATTTCTGAACTTTTTCTTGTCCTCTTCCTAACTTGAATTTCTGCATTGTCTTGAATATCTTGTTCCACATTATCTTGAACTTTAATATCATGTTCCACTTCATATTGAACCTCCTCTTCAATGTCATCTTGAAGTAAAGGAGCATCAACTTCAATATCATCTTGAATCTCCTCTTCAATGTCATCTTGAACTAAAGGAACATCAGCTTCCACATTAGGTACCACATCAACTTCAACTTCAGGTACCACATCAACTTCAATGTTAGCATCCACTTCATGTACCACATCAACTTCAGGAACTTCAATGTTAGCTTCCACATCACTTTCACTTTCAAATTCACTATCACTTTCACTTTCAAACATCACAACATGGTCCACTTCCAATTCAGCTTCAAGGTCTACTTTACCTGTAAGAGGGAAAAAATTCAGACATGGCACATAAGTGTAATATTTTAGATAAGTCAGAACCATACATTGTTTCTTAGGTGTCTTTTTTTTGAACCTGAAGTAGATAGTACATCATTTGGTCTTTGAGGACATGTTGATCTGTTATGTCCTCTTTCCCTACAAATGGTACATCTCATGATCATTCCCCTTTTTGAGACTGTATGCCTTGTTCCCTTAGTTTCTCTCTCAACTTGATCCCTTTTTCCTTTTCATTGATGGTCTTCCAGGTAGCCTTCTTTTTTTAGGGGGCAATGGTTTGGTGTAATCCACTTCAGGCCACATAGCACTACAGCTGAGTGGCCTAATGTTATACCTATAACAACTTGCATACATTGAAGTAGTAAACCATTCTGACACATAGTCCTCAGGGTCCCTATTGAGGCTTGAAATGGCAGCATAACCATGCACACAAGGATACCATGTTAACTTCCATGCCCTGCATCCACATTGCCTGGTATGAAGGTCTACAACATACCCATCAATCCCCACCCTCACCTCAAATTGCATATACCTAGAAGGTACCACTTTCCAAAACCTATCCATAATCATATATAAATTAGAAGATATTAAAAATGTCAAACATATAAGCAATAACAATGTACCTTTGTTGTTCCTTGAGCTTGTTCAACTTCAACCTTATGGAAGGACATATGTTTAAATCCCAAGATTCAACCTTGGCCTTGTATATACACAACCTTTCCATTACATAAATCCGGATTTCTTTTAACATTGTAATAAATGGTTTCTTCCTAGCAGCTTCAATCACTGAGTTAAAACTTTTAGAAATACCATTTTCATATGCATCACAACTCCTATCAACCTGAAAAAATGCTTTACACCATGTTTTAGGGTCCCTTTCCATCAAATGTTCATAAGCTAGTGGTTCCAGCTTCTTGATTTCATTCATATGGTACTCAAACTTTTGTGGAATTGTAGATCCAACAGCTCTCCAAAACAGCTTCTTAAATATTTGCCCCTTAAATCTTTTTTTGAAATTAGCACAAATGTGCCTAGCACATTGCCTATGCTCTACAGCTGGAACCCTTTCCTTCACCACTTCAACTAATCCCTATAATCAATACATATAAAGCATAAGATAAAACATATTAAATATGGAAAATAAGTATGGAAAATAACAATAATTGAAGTGTGAACATTACTTTGTGTTGGTATGATATTATGGTTAGTCCATGCCCAACTCCCATTCCAATGTCATCAATTAGAAGATCAAGAAACCACTTCCATGTCTCTTTATTTTCTACTGCAACCACAACCCATGCAACATGATATATGTGGTTGTTTGCATCCCTCCCAATGGCTGCAAGCAACTAACCTCTGCATATGCCCTTTAAGAAACAACCATCTATTCCAATGACCCTCCTACAACCCTCTATCCATCCATCCTTCAAACCCTTTAAACACACATAAAACTTTGAGAAGTATGTTTCTTCATTAGGCATCACATCCACCTCCATCTTAACTGTTGATCCAGGATTTGTCCTTTTTAGCTCTTCTCCATAGCTCCATGTTTTGGCATAATGCTCTATTAAAGTACCTTCTATCTGCTGAAATGCATATTTCCTAGCATTTCTGCATTGTCCAACACTTGTTATCTGGTTAAACCTTTTACTGACCTTAGCTTTTAATTTCCTAATGCTCATCTCTGGTTTCTGTAATATCTCATTCATGAAAAGAGTTCCAATCCATTTGTAGCTTACAATGGACCCAAATTTGAATACTCTTCACAATCATGCCTATCAATTAAGGACTTAATCTGAAAAGACCTCTCATTCTTCATCCAGGTTGCCCACAACCTAAAGGGACAACTCTTATTCTTCTTGTTCTTCTTATGTTTACAACATTTTGCCAACAGTTTTTGATGATCATTTTTTTCGAACCATAAATCGTACCCATTCTTGACAGCATAGTTGGTTAGACATAGCTTCAATTCAAGAGGGTTGGAAAACTTCATACCTAAAACTGGAACCATTTTATCCCATTCTTGCTTCTCATCAAAGACAGGGAACACAACCTCATCATCTTCATCACTGACTTCATCATCAGCAGCATCATTTACTTCTTCTTGATTACTATTAACAATGGGTTTACCACATAACTTGTTCAAAAATTCATCACCATCTGTTTTGTCAAACGTATGCACCTCTTCATCAGGTTCATGCTCACATTCCATTATATCTGAAATTTGTGACTCTGTATCATCATCTTCTATCACCTCAGACACCTCATTACCTGTTAACATCTCCTTATCAGCCCAGTCAAGAATAGGTTCGTTTTGGTGGTCAATGTACACATTCATCCTTAGCTCATTCTTATCCATGTAACCATCTTCAATAAACCCAAAATAATCAGCATCATTGTCGATTCTTCTGATACCTTCTACCAATCTTTCATCAGTACTATAATAGTACAAGTTGTCACAACCTTGTCTTGTCAGCTTTGAAACCCACAACACAAATTCTCTATAGTCCATGCCATCAAAATCCACATCACGAACTGGCATTCTCATAGGGTCTAAGTACACTAACGGACTTGGTGCAAACATGCCGTTGAAGTGAAAATCTATACTGAGAAACCTACCGTTAGGTGATGCCATTGTAGTGTATACAGTCGTCGATTTCAAGTCCCAACTTCAGTTCCTACTGCTTCGATCGAGTGAATTCTGAGAAAAACTAAGTAACCAGGAACGATTTGGGGAAGGAGTTGGGAGTATTTGTGAAGAACCCTAATTAAATTAGGTCGATTCACCTGATTAAATGAGGTCAAATACGGACGTCATAACGTTCTATGCCACGTAATAACGTCATATGCCACATAATTTCTTTTCCCTTTCATTTAAACGAGTTAATTTGATTTACCGGATAAAATGGAGGTTAGCCGGTAATAATGGTGTTATTTAAACAGTCAAAACAAGTTTGTTGTCTTCTTATGTACAAAAAAAAGTTGCCAATATGTGAACACTAAGAAGAGGTAGTTACCCTCCTAAGTCATTTTCCCTTCTCTAAACAACCATTGTTGCTCTTTCCATTTGCCACCAATGATTCAATTAATTTGTCCCACCAACGCCTTTCATCACCACCACGACACCTGTCATAGGACTCCATCCAGGAAGACCTAAATTTTATTTTTCTCTTATTGTCCCTTTCTTGAGCAACATATTATTTTATATTTTTGAAAATTAGGCCTTTATGTTTTAGTAAACGGGTGACTATATATTGCCTCATTTAATTATCCATTAGTGTTTTGATTTCAATATTTGGGTTGATTCTTTTTACTTTTTATTAATGCTAATTTATCCAAAATCATGAGCAGACGGTGACGTTTGTTGAAGAACCAGATCCAGGTTTTATTTTCTCTTTTCGTCTTTTCATTTTAATTTTTCAATATTCAGATTTTTTTTTGATTTATTAGTGTAGGAAAAGTATGGATTTTAATTAATCTTTAATGAATTATAGAAGCAAGGGAAGGGATAAAGTAGACGGAATTTTAATTGGTGAAGAAAGGGGTTCAACACAATAAAACATTAGGAATGCTCGATGTATCAAGGTTCTACCATTTTCCACTCTTAAGTTGTTGATAGTTTATTTTATTTCCTTCTTTTTAATAGTTTATTTTAGTATTTTTAGCTCTTTTTATTAGTATTGCATTGTATATTCTTTATTTTCTTTATCATGAATCGTATCGGGTACTTTATATTTTGCATGAGGTATTTTGCAGGGTTTTGGAGCTCGTTGAGGTTATGGATTGGCTTGGAGATGGGCTTTGTGGGCTTTCGAGATATTATTGGGCTTTTTGGATCCATCAAAGAAGAATTGGGCTTAAAAAAGTTGAAGACTTGTATGAAGTGGGCGTATGAAGATGAGTCTTGGATTCTTATTTTGGGCTTGGACTATCCATATTTGAATCTTGAAGATGATTGGACAAATTTGAATCATGTAAGGCGTGGAGGGGACCAAGAGAATATTGAGTAGTGGAGTGGTGTAGTGGAGAAAAAAAGAGCCAATAGCATTCCAACATCATTTGTGAGGGTGGAGTCTCAGTCGCGCAACAGTTGCGAGGGTACCCGCGCAACTGTACACTTTTGAGAATTTTGGTCATTTTGCTCACCATTTACTTTGGGGGTTAGGGCTAGCAGCACACACTTCGATTTTCCACAATTAGAGACCATTAGAGGCGATTTTTGGGAGTTTGATACACATTCTTCTCTTCTTTCTAAGTAATTGTTTGTTTCTTGATGCAAAAACCCTTTTGTGATTGCTATTTTGTTGCATTGAGTGGCTAGTTTCTTTATTTTGGTTAACTTTGGCTAAAGCCCAAGGATATTTGTGGGTTTTGAAGTATTCATGCTTAATTGTTATTTATCTTATGTTTATGATTCTAGTTCACATTTCTTATGCTTGTTTAATACTTTGATAATGAGATTGGTACTTGAATAAGCAATTGTTGGTTTATTTCTTTGGTTTAACATTAAATCATTGAATTTACTTAGAACAAGGGCTTTATGATGGTAGAAATCATCTCTAGCTTATGAATCATGACTCCTTTATGGATGTGTAAGCGTTGACACCCTCTAGGAATTAGGGATTCCTTCATTCTTAAGGCTAATCAACTTTCTTGGGTTCAATTGCTTCAAT
This sequence comes from Lactuca sativa, assembly GCF_002870075.4. NCBI lineage: Eukaryota > Viridiplantae > Streptophyta > Magnoliopsida > Asterales > Asteraceae > Lactuca > Lactuca sativa. The sequence continues at coordinate 337,413,139 of NC_056627.2, read as the reverse complement.
TGAATCCTTGATTTTGATTAAGAAGGTGTGTTGTGGGCTTCCCCAACCTCCATACTACCTATGAGGAATATTGGCATATCATGCTTCATGATTGCTATAACCAATTTGGGATGAATGATAAGTTTCATATTGAATCCTAATGATAAATAACCAATTTGGGATGAATGATAAGTTTCATATTGAATCCTAATGATAAACACACAAATGTTCATTATATTGAATTACTTTGGTTAATTAATTCTCCCCAATATTTGAGCATCTCACCATCTTGCTTAATTTTAAGATTTTTAGTTATTCAATTCTTTTAGTTTTCAAGCAATCACCCCCCCTCCCCTTTTTATTTTAATTATAGTTAGTTAGTTTTATTACACTAGTTCTATTGGATTGCATTGCTCATTATATACAACCATTTCCCCAATGATCGATATCCCTTTTTACCATTATATTATGTTTTATTTGCAAAGAAAGGGTGTAATTTGCTTGGTGGATTTGACATCCCATCAAGTTTTGGCGTCGTTGTCGGGGAAATTGGTTATTATTATTTGATTGTTTATTCATAGTTCTACAAGAACCAGTGAACTACTCTACAATCTGGAGATTGAAAAAGAAGCAAAAAGGTTGAAAAAGTTATCCAAATAAGCAAAGCAACAACAACTCGTGTAAGCTTCTTCCTCTTCGCCACTAATCAACATAGAAGATCAAGTTCATATTTCAAGTGATACCGACACCGAACCGAGTTCTCCAATTGTTGGTCATTCCTTTCAAGACATTCCGTTTGAAAACTACATAGCCATGAATCACACTCCACCTCACAATCCCAACCCGAACCCAAAGAATCAAGATGCCAATACCCCAGCCCAACAACCAAGACAACAACAACAACAACAACAACAAGAACCACTCATAGATATGCAACATTGGAATTAACCCCGTCCTCACCCAAGTCAACCCAATTATCAACAACCAAAACAACAAAACCAAAACTTCCACCAAAACAACCAAACTCAAAACAATGCTTTTCAAGTTCAACAATAACAAGCACATCACCCAAATCAACCCAATTACTAACAACCTCCAACGTACCAACACCCAATATACCCAGAACAACAACCCCCTACAACCAATATCCTAACTACCAACCTGATCCACCAAAAAAGTACAATAACCAACAATACCCATATCCACCTTACCAATAACCTCCCAATTACATGAAAAAGATCCTAATAACCCCAATCCCTCTCAAGAGTTTACACTTCGACAAATGATGGAGACGGATGTTACTCACACACCTCTTGGTATTGTTTATCCTGCAAACCCTCAAGGGATTGTGAAGTCAAGTTTCATACATCAACTCACCAAGTTCCATGGTTTGGATAGAGAAGATCCTCAAAGGCATTTGAAGTCCTTTCATATGATATGTGTTAGCATGTTGTCCGAATATGTGACATTGGATGATTTCAAGCTAACCGCCTTCCCTCTCACCTGGGTAGATAAAGATAGACAGTGGTTGTTCAAACTACCATTGGGATCTATTCACATATGGGAAGAATTACTCAAAGCCTTCAACATGAAGTTCTATCCCACTTCCTAAATATTAAGTCAAAGGAGTGACATTTTGGGGATTCGTGAAGGGAAGAATGAGACGTTTCATGATTTTTGGGAGAGATTCAAAAACTTGTGTACAAGTTGTCCTCAACACAACATACCCGAAAAACTACTTCTTCAACAATTTTATATGGGTGTGAATGAAAAAGATCGAAGGATGATTGATGTTTCAAGTGGTGGTGACATATTCAACAAGAAACCTCAGGAGATACGCTCACTTTTTGGTACCATTTCTCAAAATCAAAGAAACTTTGGGACTTGAAATGACATGAAGAAAAATTCCCCACAAGTTGTTGGTGAAGTTAGCAACACCTAACACTTGGAATCAAAGCTCTTGTATTTGACTAATGTGTTAGGTCAAATGGTGGTGGGAAGTGGTCAACAATTGATGGTGTGTGGTATTTATACAATGACGGGACATTATACGGATAAGTGTCCCACACTTGGAAGTGAAGCGAAGGATGTTAATGCAATGGCAGGATATCAAGATCAACCAAGACCCATGGGATTTCAAAACACATACACCCAATTTGGAGGAATAACCCAAACAACCCATACCCACCGAAGCAAAACCCACCAAATGTAATGACGAGACCCTAATATCCACAATATCCTTCCCAAAAACTTCCATATCCACAAACATCTTATACCCCTCCAAATTACCAACAACCTCAATAACAAGTCCACTCAAGTGGTAACCATGAAATGAGTCTTCAAGAATTTGTTACTTCTCCTGCTCAAACCCAAACACAATTTCAACAAGAGACAAAGAACACCTTCTCCAAAATTCAAGCACAAATTAGAGACTTGGCTACCACTCTCAATAAGATAGAACAAAGGGGTAAACTTCCATCTCAAACCGAGAAGAATCCCAATGTGAGTGAAATCACCTTGAAAAGTGGGAAAACACTTTGAGAAAGCAACCCCAAAAGATTTTCAAGAGAATAAGAATATGAGGTTATTGTTGTTGAAACTTCAAGGGTGGTAGTTCCTCCAAAGGAATTGGTTGTAACAAATATTAAGCAACCCGAATCTTCCAACAAGACCATTAAGACATTGGTAATACCAACACCCTTCCCTTCCCGGTTAGCCGCTTCAAAGAAAAAAGAGGAAGAAAATGAATTCTTTGAAACTTTCTGTAAGGTCCAAATGAACATTCCACTATTGAATGCTATTAAGCAAATTCCAAGTTATGAAAAATCACTGAAGGATTCGTGCACCAAGAAGAGGAAATTCAAGGAAAATGAAAAGATTCAAGTCAGTACAAATGTGTTTGTGGTTATCCAAAAGAAGTTACCTCCCAAATGCAAGAATCCGAGAATATTTGTTATCCCTTGTAACATCGGTGATTTGCATGTCAAAAGTGATTTGTTAGATCTTGGAGCCTTGATCAATGTGATGCCATATTCGGTTTTTCAATATCTCAATTTTGGAACTTTGGAAGAAACTGGAGTAATCATTCAATTAGCGGACAAGTCAAGTGTGTCTCCGAAAGGAGTGTTGGAGGATGTGTTAGTACAAGTTAATCAACTTGTTTTTCCTGTGGATTTCTATGTTATTGATCTTGAAGAGAATACTCATTCCAAAGCATCTATAATCCTCCTTGGAAGACCTTTCATGAATACGGCTCACACAATCATTGATGTCCATAAATGTAAAATTACTATGGAGTTTGATGGAGAAACTATTCACTTCAACATCTTTGAAGCAATAAGGTACCCTAGCAACATTTCTCCATTGCACCGAGTTGATGTAATTGAGATAATAACCAAGAAGTGTTTGATTTCTCTCATGGGGATATTTTGGAGATGATACTAAACATGAAACTTGATTGTGAGAGTTTGAAGTAAACACTGGAAATGTATACATTGGACTCTGAAGTTGAAAAGATTGTGAAGACTTTGGAAGTAAGCATGTCAACAAGGAAAGATGTTTCTCAAGTTTCCTTATCTTATTCTCCAAACAAGATTCCCATTTCCATTATACACCCACCTACACTTGAATTGGAATTCTTACCTAGCCACTTAAAGTATGCTTATCTACGTAAAGACGAGACTCTTCTGGTGATCGTCTCCTCTCAGTTGAAAGATTTTCAAGAAAACCAATTGTTTGAAGTTTTGAAAGATCACAAAGTGTCTATGGGGTGGAAAATAGCGGACATCAAAGGGATAAGTCCTAATGTATACACTCACAATATCCTCATGGAAGATGATAGGTTTTAGGCATAAGAACAATCCTATGTGCTCATACAAACCCTAATGCTTGGATCTAGGTTTCTCTATTGTACATGCTTTGAATCCAAGACTAACAAACTTAGATCTAACATATTATAAACTGAATTAAGGTTTATAGAATTACCTTTGATTGTTATATAGCAATAACAATCAATTCCTTGCTTGGATTGGCTTCAAAAGCTTAGTGCCTCAAATGCTGCACCTCTAATGGAGTCACAAACACCACTAAGCAACTTGGATGAAGAAGGAAGAGATGGGAGGCACCAAAAACGGCTGGAAACCCTAATGGAAGTGTTGTCCACGTTTTTGGAGCCTAAGGGGTCATTTATATACTTGTATGGGCTGCTAGGGTTTCAGTCAAAACCCTAATGGACAGCTTAAACTCTAAGCAGCCCATGGAATCTTCTGGATAAGGCTATGGACGAAAATATGATGGGCTTCCATCATAATTTCGTTCACCCCTTGTTCCTTTAGCATTCCTTAGCCCAATAACTCAATTATCCAATAATTGCAGTCCAGTCCCCCTGAATTTAATTAATCTCTTTTAGCCACAAAAATTAATTATCAATTAATTCTTGACTAATATTAATTAAACAATATGATTTCTCCTTTAATATATTATTCTTATAATATATTAATAAATCATATTTAAACCTTTCTTTCCTTAATTCATCCTACATATTGCTATGGTGAAGGCAACCCAAAAGGACCATGCTCATAATCGGGTCAAGTACATACCAAAATAGTTATGGACTTAGACACTAATCCAACAGTCTCCCACTTGGATAAGTCTAATAACTATTTTCCGTATGACTTCAGAACCTGATCAGCAATCGTAGCTTTCAAAAGCCGCTGTCAACTCTGATCTTATTAGATAGCGTGTCCTCTAGATAAGGGATTATATATTCCTCCATTCTCAAGATATCGTATAGACATAAGACATGAATTTTAATCATTCTCTCTATACTGTTTCCCGACTTCTGATTTATGACGACTGACAACAGACTACAATTGAACACATCAACTTAGTCCCGACTTGGCCAAGCACTTAGGTGTCATCACTAAATCATCGAGAGGCCCATAGATATTGCTTTTATCCCACTTTGGGTAAAAGGAATGGATAAACTTCGACTCAAATGCTCGCTTGCATTTATTGATCAAATCACACACAACAATAAGTTTTATAACACCAAGTTACTGGTGCGTTTACTTATTATCAATGTGCAACCGACCAACAAATAACAACTCACATGTCTCGGTTTCAAGAATACACAATATTATCGTCTCACTAATCACTCGTGATAAAACCATGAAGTGATCCAAGTGAGCGTGGGTTTAATCCAATACTCTAATCTTATCAAAGCACTCATGAACTCTGCAGCAAACTTGTGCTATGTCTAAACACTTCAAACAATCTACAGACAGATTCATGACAGTCTTTATCATACCTACTCCCAACGTATGACCGACTGTGGATGTTTGAATAACCTAGTTATTCTCGAAGTCAAAACATGCAAATTGAAACATAACAATAATACTTAATCCTATATGGCCCCAAACTTGTGAGAGTAAATAAAACACTTCTATTTATCCACCATATTGATTACTCATTATTTATTATTTAATGTTTCGGATAATCAACTCATTACTTGAATTACAACTACAATTGTCCCATGCTCTAAGCATGCACACTTTGTTTCCTATGGTCCATGCTTTGTGAAATAGATCAATTGAAAACTTTTCCAATGATTCTCATTTCACAATTCCTTAATCCCCATTGTTAGTGTAAAAACACAAGGTTCTCGCCACTACTAGAATATGCTAGATTCTAACATTTTACGCAACGATCCTTTCGTAAAGTCATAGCACAAAAGTCACCAAGACTTGGCTAATGAAACTACAAAGTACTCTATCAGAATTTGTTACAAGACAATTCCATAGACGTGAATTCTCACATTCAAAGTACATTCCTTTGAATATCCTTCTTGCATAAAAGTTTCTAATCTAGGCATAGACTCTCAATATCCAACTCCCAATATGGAAACATTTCCACATTTGCCATATGACAACTCATTCTTAATAGAATCTTATCTATTCATAATAATGTCGATATGGTCCATCCAATACCATACTTCCAACTACTCACAAGCGACCAATCCTCAGCGAACTTTGGATCGTCCTTTGATAGTTGTTTAATTATTTTAGTCAAAACCAATTCTAGTCCTTTTCCCTCTTAATGCGCTAGACGTTTGGAAAACTTTTAGAATGGTAAAATATTATTGCATTTGCAATCGATCCTATACCCGAAGCGTATGGGACACGATGCATAATGTTTTACATAAAGATATGATACTTTACCAATCTTTTGCCATAATATTTTGTGTGTCATGTTCTCATAATTCGAACTATGAAGAGGGATGCCGTAATCATAATCGAATTTTAAGAACACACAATGTATCCTTTGACTGAAAATATTAAAATTTCTCAATCTAAGCTTTAGATTTTCAAACGAAGTATAATATTCTCTCCCTTAATTATATCAAAACAACTTTTCAACCCATGCAACTTTGCAAATTGAATCTTTGTTTTTCTATAATTAATATTGCTAACTTGCAATACTCGCCATAATAATCATACAATCATAACATTTATGCTCCCACTATCATGATGATTCTTATCATATAAGCATAACACTTATGCTCCCACTAGCTTTGACATGTATTCAAAAAACAAATGAACTTCCAGAAAACAATGCCTATTGAATTTCTGAAATTCATATTTCTAATACCAGATGCTTCGATAAGCCTTTATCTAAGCTTCTTAAAGTTATACACCTTTGCCTTAGATAGCTCATATGTGTGCTTAAACAATTTAGAACTTATGTTACTAAGTTCCAAATTTCAAACTAATTGCCAAATCTTACAATTCGAACTATGGAAAGGGATGCCGTAACCATAATCGAATTTGAGAATACAATTTTCAAAATCGCTATCTTCTTAAAACCTCTCTTAGTGAAAGCAATTCCTCACAATCATTTTCATGAAGGAGGGAATCTTATGACACTTAGATTTTATGGTGTATGAGTTCCTATCCATGTGAGTTTGCCAAAACCAAAGTTTGTGACAAATTCAACCTCATATGGACTGAATCTTGATTTCTTGCCTTATGGTAACACGAGTGCCCACCATGTCTTCCAAGTAGTTTAGTAACTTGTCCTTACATATCAATGTACTTTCCACCGACTAAGGCTCTAGTATGCATTCAAATGAGAACTCATAGAACTCACATACACAATTAACTTAATTGGAATGACAAAGAAACAAAATAATGTCAACACGATAGGTTGTAAAACTCAAGTCGTGTGCTAGTGATGATCGATAAGGTTTATTCTTGGTTTGTTCTTGAACCCTTTCAAGACCATTAAGACTCCCACTGACTCCTTGATATATAAGATTCTCTTGTCAAGAAACATTTCTTGACAAAGCAAATATTCAAGAGTTAGTGTAGTTCTTATCAAGACAAAACACTTCACATAATTGGTCCTAGTTGGTCTCTATCTCATCCAAGACAGCACAACTTACCAATTTCAAATGTGCAAGAATAAGAAAACTTTTCCAAGTTCCACATTTGATGAGTGTTATAAACCTACTTAAGACTTTTCACTCAATGTCACAATCTTGACTCTAAGACTTGATATTGGAACGAAGTATGATTGACTTATTGATTTAACCATTTCTACAATTCTCGACTCCTCTTCTTAGACATGAAATTGCACTAAGACTCGCTTAGAGGATCAACTGAGACATGGTTCTTAATCATTAAGACTTATCATAAAACACAATAAAAGGTACTCTCCCTTCTTCTTAGAAAGGAGAAACTTTTATTTTTCTGCCTACTTGATTCTTCTTTATTCGTTCTACTATTCATTGAAACTCTTTCAATCAACTCAGAATTATACTCAATCTTATAAGTATAATCATATTTACTAAACTTTAGTAAATCATGACGAATATCTTTGTCACTCTTGTGGTGGACTTAATCAACGCACAACCTTGTGTACTTGATCTCCTTGTCCTTCAATAGACACTTTGCCAAAGAATTAGTCTAAGTTTCCCAAATGTGAAAGTTTTTCATTCTTCATACAATACACATTGCATGATTCCAAGTTTCTGTCAAATTGAAACTTGGGCGATGAGAAACTCTTGATATTTCCACAAATAACATAATTAAGAATCAAATCCATTTTGCTAATTATAGAAACATTCAAACATCAATTTTTCATACATGCCAATACAAGGATAAATAAATAAGATAAAGTTAAAAAATTTATTTTATTGCGGAAAAAATTTGTCCTTACAATGCAATTCAATTGAAAAACTATGTTATTACATATTTCTTAACAATCTATTCTAACTCCAAGTAGTAGCTCAAGAATCCATTCTTCAAGTAATGCGATCGAAATCCATTTCTTCACGATTAGATTCAGCTCACTTCTTCCCTTAAGCTTCCTCTCTTTTCTTCGATCCTACAAAAACATCAAAATGTAATCTTATCACATCATGTATTAAGAATCTAGAATAGGAACTCAAAAGAGTTAGATAATTGATTTTACCTTAAGTAGAGCCCTATGTCTTGACTCTCCCATCTCTTAGATCCTTCAGGTAGTTAGGGCAGCTTCGTCTCCAATGCTCATTCTCTTGGAAATAAAAGCAAATGGACTCCTTTGGCACAAGACATCGGACGATCACAGACTTAGTTCTTTCTGGACTTCCAATGTTGCCAGTGTCCATTGAAGTTTGGGAGTTTGATTCACTAGACAAATTTGCTTGACCAGCACGCCAAATCATTGCTGATTCAGCGGCTATAAGAAAATAGGTGAGATCAATTAGGGTCACGTCGTGGTCCATCATATAGTACTCTCTAACGAACTCACTATATGATTTAGGAAGTGACTGAAGAACCCAGTCAACAGCCAACTCGCTTGAAATCTCGACACCCAACATGCTTAACCTATCAATGTGTGACTTCATCTCTAAGACGTGTGCACACACAGGTTTCCCATCTTCTTGTTTACTCGCCAAAAGGGCTTGAGTGAGCTTGAACTTTTCAAGCCTTTGAACTTTTAGGTCAGGGAGAACAATTGGAGGAGGTGGAGGAAGTGAAGCATGACTCTCATTTCCTTGATCGTATCTCAGAACGTCATCTTCATTTGGAAAGCTTGTTCCAAAGGATTTGGGAAGACCATTGTAAGATTCAGACATCTACAAAACGGGAGAAAATTCAAGTTAAGTTGATTATAATTCTTGATGTAACACCCAAATGAAACATCAAGCTAGGATCCAACACAATACTCTACAACTTAGAAGAGGGATGCCGTAATCTAGTTGCAGAATATTTGAAGGTAGGTAAATGACGATTTACCAATTTCCACCATGAAAAACGAAAATGGAAGATTAAGTTTTAAATGAATTGAAACTCCTAGATCTTTTGAGATTCATTGAACTTTTCAATGGCATGTTTAATCTCGATTATGCCCTACTATTTGTGACTGGGATGCCGAGGATCACAAACAAGGTGTGAATAACCATACGAATCACGTGGTGCACCCAATGCTACAATCACCTAATCAATGTGCCGGTTAGCCACACACACTCCATTGATCTATGACAAACATCAAGCCACCCTTCGCTACCAATGTCATCCCCAAATTAGTGTGCCGGTTAACCATACACGCTCCACTAACGTTTGACAAGGGTACGAAGTGTAATTCTATGGATTAGCATACAATTTCACATTTTTCCTAAAGTAACTATGATTTGGGAATTTGAAAAAGCATTTAGTTACTTTGTACTTCATTATACTTATAATGGAAGGTTTCTGTCCTATCCTACCCGTTCGGCTAACGACCCTCCACTAGTCAAGAGTGCGGTGGGTAAGAGTGGATACCCATTCAATCGCCATTTTATAGGCAATTTCCTTAAACACCCCTTATAGACCAGCTTCGTGAATGAGGCCTACTAACGGTAAGACTGACTGTTTACTCATACATATATAATTTTAGACTTTTAATGTTATATATAGTATAGGGTGTATTTTACACTTTTAAAATACTAGGTGGTTTAATTTAGTAAAATTATACTTTTTAATTTAATTAAATGTAAACCAAAACTTTATGGGGTTTATTAAATCACTTTTAATTATACACTTTAATTAATTAATAAAACATAAGGGTGTGATTTGAACTTTTCAAATTACTAGGGTTTTAGAATTTAACATTTCAAAATTAAACTTTTAGTCAAATTTTAAATTCCAAAACTTGAGGGAAAGTTTTGAAACATTTCAAAACATAAGGGATCAAATAACAAATAACATAAATTAAACAATTAATTTCATAATTATCTATATTTGACCTAATCTTATTTTAGTCATTAGATAATTACCAAATAACTTTAAATAATCCATATTTATCACATAAACAACCAATATTTAAAAGATTTGAAATTATCTATTGTTTTGGCATGGATAAACACTTAATTAAGATAAAATTCAGATTTTAACTTTATAAAACAAATTAAGCATCAAGTCCAAGTCAAAACAGCAGCCAAAACCCGAAAATCCCTCTGTCTGACCCCTGGACTCGCCGAGTCAGACAGACTTGCCGAGTTCATCCACTGACTCGCCGAGTCAGGTCGGGCAAAGGCCAAGAAACTCGATTTTCATCAAATAAAGCAGTTAAGCATCACATACTACTGAAACCAATCAAGGCTTTGATACCACTGATAGGTTTTAGGCATAAGAACAATCCTATGTGCTCATACAAACCCTAATGCTTGGATCTAGGTTTCTCTATTGTACATGCTTTGAATCCAAGACTAACAAACTTAGATCTAACATATTATAAACTGAATTAAGGTTTATAGAATTACCTTTGATTGTTATATAGCAATAACAATCAATTCCTTGCTTGGATTGGCTTCAAAAGCTTAGTGCCTCAAATGTTGCACCTCTAATGGAGTCACAAACACCACTAAGCAACTTGGATGAAGAAGGAAGAGATGGGAGGCTCCAAAAACGGCTGGAAACCCTAATGGAAGTGTTGTCCACGTTTTTGGAGCCTAAGGGGTCATTTATATACTTGTATGGGCTGCTAGGGTTTCAGTCAAAACCCTAATGGACAGCTTAAACTCTAAGCAGCCCATGGAACCTTCTGGATAAGGCTATGGAGAAAAATATGATGGGCTTCCATCATAATTTCGTTCACCCCTTGTTCCTTTAGCATTCCTTAGCCCAATAACTCAATTATCCAATAATTGCAGTCCAGTCCCCTGAATTTAATTAATCTCTTTTAGCCACAAAAATTAATTATCAATTAATTCTTGACTAATATTAATTAAACAATATGATTTCTCCTTTAATATATTATTCTTATAATATATTAATAAATCATATTTAAACCTTTCTTTCCTTAATTCATCCTACATATTGCTATGGTGAAGGCAACCCAAAAGGACCATGCTCATAATCGGGTCAAGTACATACCAAAATAGTTATGGACTTAGACACTAATCCAACAGATTTCAAGTTTAAGAGAGAGCCTCAAAGAAGATTGAATCATCCAATGATGGAAGTGGTCAAGAAGAAGATAATTAAAAGGTTCAAAAGGTGCAAAGAGAAGAAAAAGGCATTTCATGACAAGCACAAAACCCAAAAACACTTTATTCCGGCTCAAGAAGTTCTTCTTTATCATTCACGCTTAAAGCTAGTCTTGGTAAAATTACGATCTTGATGGCACGGACCTTTCATTGTTATAAAAGTGTTTGATCATGGTGTGGTTGAAATCAAGAGTTTAAAAACGAACCAAATCTTCCAAGTGAATGGACAACCATTTGAAACCATATTATGAAGGCTTTGACATGGGAGAATTTGACAACATAACATTGGAAACCCCGATTTATGAAGATTGAAGAAAGCGAGACTAAGTCTTGGCAATGACGTTAAATAAATGCATTGTGAATAAATAATCTCTGCTTGAAGTTTCGATGTTTCTAGGCTCGAAGCTCATAAAAAATAAGCATACTGATGTTGAAAAATGATCTTGGTAAAGTATGGAAGAAAACCAGAGCTTGTGGTATGAAAAACTGCAAAAACTGTCAAAATATGCAATCTGCGCGGCCTGACTGCATACCTGCGCAAAAGTTGCTTGTCATACCCCCAAACTAGAACGGCGGAAACGTCTGAGGGCGGATGGAGTGACTTCACGTATAGTATCACAACAATTGAATACGAATGAATCATAGCATCACAAACATTCATACATCGAGAATACAAGTTTTACATTGTTTACAGACCTTGTTTACTCAAAAGTTAAGTACAAATAATTAAAATTTAGAAATCATGATGTAGTGACGCTTGTCCTCGAAATGTTTTTGAAATACATGCTCACTGGTTTCCTGAGAATACAAGCAGTTTTGAAAAGCGTTAACATTAAAGTTTTTGAGTTCATAAGCGTTTTTGTATGAATAAAATATGTAATGTTTCCTCATAAATGATGGCATAGAGTTTTCCAGAAAATCCAGTATTTTTGTAAGTGTAAAATGTAGTCTTAAAACCCTAAGACCAAATATGTAAATAGTGACATATTGTAAAGTAGTATCATATTGCTTTACATATGTTATAAAACCGAATGAAGATGCATTATCCCCGTAAACCAATAATTGTTAATACCCTATATGAGTTGTTATAACCATACTTAACATGACTAGTGGCTTGTACGACGTTCTTCAGGCATCAGAGCTGGTAGACATTTGCCACCCTAGACTTCCGGTCTAACTGTAGCAAACAACTTAGGTGTGGGGTTGCCAATCCCGTATAAATCTATACACAACGATCTCGCTCTCCCTCCACGAAAATCTGGTTATAATGCAGGACTTAAGGTGTACTTTAGGTAAAGTACGTGAAGGAGAGTGTGTCTCACAAACCGTACCAACGGCTTACATGTACTGTAGTGTAATACTTTTTCTATGTGAAAACATCTAGTTTATAGAGTGACATAATTATAATTTGGAATAATTATCCGTATTAAGCTAGAAAAGCTAGTGTATATGAACCACAATCTATACCCATTATAGTTTAACTGAAAAAGTTATAGAGTTAGAGAAAAGTAAATCCATTTATACATTTTTTTTATACCAAAAATAATGGATTTAGAAAGTTTATAACTTGGTTTAACCCAAAAGAATATTGTCTTAGAGTAGTTATAAAAACTCATTCTTGATAGAAAAACTTCTTTTATCATAAAAGTCAATCTTTTTCCCATGTTTTCATGTAATATAATTTAAACTTGTTTTTGTATAGTTATATGCCATAGCTACTCCATATCATGGATGGAAGTTTAGAAATAACTAATAAATCACATAGCATGCACATATACAACATATATATGAACACATATCATAACATTTTGTTATAACATAGTTTGGCTTGTATCCCCCCACCCAAAAAAACATGAGAAACCTCGAAAATAGTGGGGTATGAACTCACCTTGAGTGGTTTGTTGGTTGAGTTTGAAGAGGTGTTGAGAAATTTTCAAGCCTAGGTACTTGAATGGAGTTGATGAACTTCCTTGAGAGTAATATTATCCTAAAGGTTTAACACATTTTTAATGTGTGTAAATAGGATGAAATGGAAATGAAAATGTATTAAAAAAACTAGGAATCTCGAAATTACTTACCAAATTTAAGAACCTACTTGAAAGATTTTGAACTTGGAAGATCTTGGGTGTGTTTTCGTGAGAGATTTTTGGAGTACAAATGGAGGAAATGAAAGTGGTGGGGGTTTATGGCTGTTCACACCATTTTAAGAGAGGAAGGGATGGATTTGATGGTTTCCTAGCTACATGTTGGACTTTTCATGGGTTACTGATGGTTGTTATTCTTGCATGGGAAAAGATGATAGCCATCAAGTCACCAAGTCAACACCTTTTTTGTCTTTATTATCACCAAATCACTTTATGATTTAAAGATATTTTATTATGCAAATGTGTTTTAAACCTTCAAATTGGTATAAAATAGGAGTTTAGAGGTTCTAAGTTATGAAAAATGTGAGTTTGATGGAATTATTGACGTCAAAATTCAATAGAATGAAGAAAAGGTCCGAAATGGCCAAAATCCGGAGTGGAGCTCGCAATCGCGAGGGGTTTCAGAGTCATTTAGCAAGTTCTGGAGTCAAAAGGACAAGTTCCAGAGTCATTCAGACAGTTCTGGAGTCAGGGTGCGGAGTCAGCGGGTCCAGAGTGGGTTGGCCTTCTACGATGCGAAGCTTTCCGAGGCCGCGAGCTAGTTCGGTGCATGTGAGATCTTCCGGAGCAAGACTGTCCGGTGCGACATGTTCCGAAGTCCACTTTCCGTAGTGAGAGTTACAAAGCAAGCTAGATGCTCCGAGATCAGAACTTCCGAACTCAATCCAAGGTTCCAGAGTGGAGGAAAATTCCGAGGTAAGAAGTGTGATTTCTCTTCTTTTTTATATTATTAAAAGAGATTGGGAGGGACTTGAGATAGAGAGATATTTAAAATTGAGAGAGTTTAGAGAGATATACTTTGTATTATAATTGCATCAAAGTTACATAGATGTACATTGAGCGTACACTTATACACAAGACCCTTTAGACTTGGTTTGACCCAGAATTTTCTAGTTGTCACATCGCTCGACCCAGGCCTTACCCATGCAAATCCGAGCCTAGAATTACTCCAACACGAGTTGCATTCTGATGTTCACGCGCGGCTGAACCCCCACCCATATAGATGATTGCGCGGCTGACAACTACCCTCGCAGATCCTTGCACGACCTGCCTCCCACTCTCGCATATTGTTACACGTCCAAGACCAAATCCCTCCCCTTATTTGCGAGACCAATGCTGTTAATTCATTATTTATGCGACCCAACCATCACCCGCGCAAAGTTTGCGAGACTGCCCCTTCACCCGTGTAAATTTGCCACTTCACAAGAAAATTCTGAGTCATTGCATGTGCTTCCTTTGCACAACCAAGTTTTCACCCATGTGTATTTTGGCGGCCAAGAAGTCCACCCACACATCATTTTACGACCCATGTGTTGCTTCCATACCGTCCTCACGGGCCTCCTCCACCTTGATCTCGGTATGATTCTTCCTTACTCTCATCCTAAGCATTGAGGACAATGCTTCATTTTAAGCTTGGGGTGAGGTATTCTTATAATTTTTTTTGATTTCATTTGGGTTGTATATAGTTGCATTTAGAGTAAGTCATTTAGGTCATTCATACTTTTTAGTTGCATTCTAATTTAAGTTTCATGCAGTTTTGTTCTCTCTTGTCTTTTCATCCCTACAGGTACCATAGTGTCGAGTCGTAAGTATTGAATCATAGATTGGTCCCGGGTCTTAATATGTAATTCCCTGTATTGGACAAATGGGACACGCTTTGAGCCTCATAGACCACTTTGAGGCCACTTGTGTGGGGGTTAGATGGAGGTAGCTTGATTGGGTCTAGGTGCAGAGAGATGTGGTTGGTCAGGCCGATGCATGCGAGCAAAGATTAGACCGGTAAAGTATTTTGAAGATATTGAAGACTCGCATCTTGTTTTTTTTTTTGGGGGGGGGGGGGGAATACCCCTTAGTACTCTTGAGTCTCGTCCAAGCCTTACTCAATTAGATTCTCACCACCTTTTTAAGATAGGTCATAATTTTTCTAGGGGTCTAGAGTAGTTAGTTAGATAGGTTATGTTTATCACACCTTACATTGAGGTGCTTGATGAACTTTAAGGCAGGTCTCCCAATTCACATTTTTGGTACCAAGTTTTTTCGGTAACACCCATTTTTGAGTCATTCCGCACCCTTTTTAGTAGATCTTGACACATTATTAATGATCATTAGGTGTTCATGTTAGCCTCTATCTATTACTCAATTTTCACTATTGGAGTCCTATGTTACATGGTGAAATTCCTTAGACCTTCCAAGAAGAAAACACAAAAAAATGAAGAAATTGGAAAAGCGAAGACAATAAGAAATAATAAAATAAGATTAAAGAAAAGCAACAAAAACAAAGAAGAAAAATGAAGAAAAAGAGCAACACAAATAGAAGAACAAGAATCAAAGTTCAAGACTTCTCTCACAAAAAAAGGAGAGAAACAAGAAGACAGAAGATCCAGCAGCAGGAAACTGAAGACCAAATAACAGAAGTTCAAGATTGAAGATTTAAGTTGTTAGGTTTAGATTTAGGATAAGTAGATTTTATTATTATTATTATTTTATTTTTGATATTGGTGAGAAAGGGCAATGAAGATGAGACGGTAGATTGTAAACGATAGTACAAGGGAGAAGCCCCAAAAGTCGGATGTTTTACCGGAGGCCGCACCGCAAAACCCTATTTCGTTACTATACACTTTAGCCTGACAAATGTAGGAATCATTGTGTGTGAAGAGACGCCTTTCCTTCATGCATTATGGTCTGCATTGGTGATTTAAAGTGCCCCCACTAGTCGCATTCTCTATTTCCTTTGTCTTACACACCGCGACAACATCCAGACGTTATCTATTCGCCCTTTAAGTGGTTCGAGAATGTGGTTTAGGCTCTAAAGCAGGGAACATTCTGAAGATGCCTATGGTCCATGCAAAACTGATTTTGACCATGTTGACTGATGTTGACCAAGTTCTATTGTATCATCTTTTTCCATTTTTAGTTTAGTTTATTTCGATCTCAGTTTAGTCTTGTTCTAACATTGGACAAGTTAGGTTTAAGCTTGGGGGTGATTTGATTGTTTATTTTATTTCCTTCCTTTTTATAGTTATTTTAGTATTTTAGCTCTTTTTATCAATATTGCATTGTATATTCTTTATTTTCTTTATCATGGATCATAGCAGGTACTTTCTATTTTGCATGAGGTATTTTGTAAGGTTTTGGAGCTCGTTGCGGTTATGGATTAGCTTGGAGATGGGCTTTATGGTTTTCAACGCATTATTGGGCTTTCTGGATCCATCAAATAAGAATTGGGCTTTAAAAAGTTGAAGACTTGGATGTGGGCTTATGAAGATGGGTCTTGGATTCTTATTTTGGGCTTGGACTATCCACATTTGAAGCGTGAAGATGATTGGCCACATTTGAATCATATGCGATGTGGAGGGGACCAAGAGAATATTGAATAGTGGATTGGTGTAGTAGAGAAAAAAGAGCCAATAGCATTCTGGCATCATTTGCGAGGGTGAAGTCTCAGTCGCACAAAACTTGTGAGGGTACCAGCACAACTGCACACATTTTTGAATTTTGGTCATTTTGCTCACAATTTACTTTGGGGGTTAAGGCTAGCAGCACACACTTCAATTTTCCACGATTAGAGACCATTAGAGGTGATTTTTGGGAGCTTGATACACATTCTTCTCATATTTATGAGTCATTGTTATTTTCTTGATGCAAAAACCCTTTTGTGATTGCTATTTTGTTGCCATGAGTGTCTAGTTTCTTTATTTTGGTTAACTTTGGCTAAAACCCTTGGATATTTGTGTGTTTTGAAGGATTCATGGTTAATTGTCATTTATCTTGTGTTTATGATTCTAGTTCATATTTCTTATGCTTGTTTAATACTTTGATCATGAGCTTGGTACTTGAATGAGCAATTGTTGGTTTATTTCTTTGGTTTAGCATTGAATCATTGAATTACTTTAGAATAAGGGCTTTATGATGGTAGAAATCATCTCTAGATTATGAATCATGACTCCTTTATGGATGTGTAAGCATTGACATCCTCTAGGAATTAAAGATTCCTTCATTCTTAAGGCTAATCAACTTTCTTGGGTTCAATTGCTTCAATTGAATCCTTGATTTTGATTAAGAAGGTGTGTTGTGGGCTTCCCCAACCTCCATACTAGCTATGAGGAATCTTGGCATATCATGCTTCATGATTGCTATAACCAATTTAGGATGAATGAAAAGCTTCATATTGAATCCTAATAACAAACAGAGAAATGTTCATTGTGTTGAAGTGCATTGGCTAACCAAGTCTCCCCAATATTTAAGCATCTCACCATCTTGCTTAATTGCAAGATTTTTAGTTATTCAAGTTTTTTAGTTTTCAAACAATCATACCCCCCCCCCCGCCCCCGCCCCCCATTTAGTTTAATTGTAGTTAGTTTTATTACAGTAGTTCTATTGGATTGCATTGGTGATTGAATACAACCATTTCCCCAAGGATCGATACCCCTTTTTACCATTATATTAAGTTTTATTTGCAAACAAATGGTGTAATTTGCTTGGTGGACTTGACATCCCATTAGTTGTTCCCTTTATGTTTGTAATTTTGATATAAAGTATAATGATTTACTTCAAATGAAATATGAATTGAAGGAAAAGTTAGCAACGATATACTAGGTTAAAGATCAAAATGGCAACTTTGTAGTCAAATTCAAAACTCGTGTTCTTGGTGGCAAGTCAACTGGTTTCAGATTGATTTATGATTATGTTGAGAATACAAAGCCGCATGTGTTTGTGATTTTAGTGTCACAGTGTCATTTTATGTAATTGGAACTAACATATGGGCTAAGGGGTTTCATAATTTGTACTCTAATACGTGTACGAGTTTTGTGAGGAGTGCACGAATGTATGTGATCGAATTAGAAACTGGTTCGACGACAAGTTGGGGGTTTGGGGCAGCGCCCGTGGGTCCGAGGTTTCCAAAGACGCAGTGCCCCTTTGGCGGGGTCTAAGGCAACACCTCTAGCAGGGTCCAGGGAGCAGAGCCCATGGCTGGGGTCCAGCGGACGGGTTGAGGAGCAGAGCCCTCGTAGGGTTTGAGGCAGCACCCTAAAAGCTCTTCGAATTTTACATATGGGAATATAGTGGGAAAAGCGAATTTTTGAGGATAATTATGGTAAAACTGACGAAATTCGTTAGTTTTGGAAACCCTAAATCCTCATTAAAATCCGAGTTACCCTGACTTGCTTCGTAAACCCTAATCTCGTTTATTATATAAACGACTCTTTTCTTTGAGAAGAGACACGAAAATCATTAGCTCTCTTTTTCTTCAAACAAACAAAGAATCCTTCTAGCAATTTGTCTTACAATTTACGTGTCTAGATTCGTAAGTGTCATTTTGGATTATCCTAGCTGAATTTCTTGCAACCCATGCATAGGGTAGAAATATCAGTTCGAAAAATATTCACACGATCCAAAAAGTATCTAGAGCTTCACCATAAACCCTAATTCATCCAACAACAGGAACCAAAATAAAAAATTGTCGGGGTAATTATCTCAATAGTATATCTAAACTAATATAAGGTTTTGTGTTATTTCTACTTTTTCTTGTGCTTTTTGTAGATTTTTTTTTTAACTTGAATCTCTTATCTTGTTTTCTTTCTAGAATGGTTTGGATACCAACGCGGGGAAAAGTCAAAAATACAATTAAAGGAAAAAAAAAATAAGAGTTATGAAGATGGTAATTGGTTAATTACTTAATTTACCAATTTGAACTTATACGAGATAATAAAAAGTTTGTTAAAGTCATAAATGTTACAATAAGACGACAATTTATAGAATAGAGTTCATTTTTACCAATTTGTGATTCCATGTTGTAGTTTGTGACCTCTTATTATTTTCTAAATTGGTTGTAACAATCAGTAAAACAAATGTAATTTTGTATCTTAAATATTTAACCTTTTACTTTATTATATAAAATTGAGCTATAAATTTTAAATATGGTGAAATATTTCACAAATGGATGTTTGAACCATGTTTATGTCGATATCTTGTGAAGATTGTTAATTGTTTAGATATTTGTTTTTATATTAATTATTCTTAACTACTATTTTAAATGCCGATTTTTTTTTTGTAAAAAATGTTGATTACTTTGGATTAAAAGCATACATGTATTATATGTTTAAACAATAAACAATATTTATCAAAACTGGTTCTCATATTGATAAACTAAAAATTCAAGATAATCTATATTGGATTCAAATAATAAAATTAAATAATATATAATATGGTTATGAAGGTAAAAAAATACTAATAAAATTAACATTATATTAATAAAAAGTACGTTTTTAAATTAAACCTTATCTTTTTAAAATTTACAAACTAAATAGCATTCAAAATAAATTTTTCATCGTCGTTCTCTCGCTGAACGCGTACCATATGCCACAATTTTTTTATCCCTCGATGAACCCTAGCTAAGTGCCTTCATTTTTCGAGTGATTAGCGAGGAATAGTGATGTGTCGTTAAATAATTGTCAGATCCGTAGTTGATCCCTCGGTAAATCCTCACTAATATTCCATATATTAAATAAATAAAATAATTATCAAAAACATGGTAGATCTGTCGTATTTCCCTAGCTATTAGTCTAAATTTTTGCTAGAGAATAGCTGAAACTCAAGTTTCTAGTAGTGACGCTACCCATTTTTTCCTCGTCCCTTCAAGACCAATTCTCCTTTTATTTCTAAAAGAAACTAATATGAGTCACTTTGTAAGCCCTAGATCCCCCACAACCCTGTGTAACTTACTATAACACTCCAAGTTGTGATCTCCCTTCGGCAAAACCACCGTGGTTAACCACTTGTACGTCACGCTTACACTTTCTCTTTCTCTTTACTTTGTATTCACAAGTTAGCCACCACAATACATCCTCTTTTCTAGCCATAAGCACCAAATAACCACCATAACCTACTTCACCACCACTTTTAATGGTACGGACCATAACTTACATATAAACATGCCCTATATGCTCCTTCACCTTTGTCTATCTCTAAACAATCACTGTTGATCTTCCTATTTGCCACCACGCTCCACTCCCACTAGTTTGCCCAACTATATATCGCCATTGCCACCGTCACTCCTGTCACCGACATTATGGAAATCTTGACCTAACTTTTCTTTTCACTTACTATTTCTTGCTAGAGCACCAGTTTATTATATATATATATATATATATATATATATATATATATATATATATATATATATATATATATATATATATATATATAGGTTCATGTGACACGACCTAATTTTGTGAGACAGTGAAACACATTTTTTTATTTTTTATTTTTATTTTTATTAGTTAATTCAAGTTCCGAAAATAATATTTAAAAAAAAAAAGAATTTTTGGATTTTTCCATTTATTTTGCATTTTAAAATTATTTTTTAGAATATGTACAGTGTAATATTCTATTAGAATATTTCACGTAATTTAAAAAAAAAACGAGATTTTTTTTTTAATTTCCTTTATGTTTTTAGTTAAAATCAAGTTCCGAAAATAATATTTAAAAAAAACAATTTTTAGATTTTTTCATTTATTTTGCGTTTTAAAATGATTTTTTAGAATATGTACAGTGTAATATTCTATTAGAATATTTCACGTATTTTTCAAAAAAAAAACTGGACTTTTTTATATTTTATTTATTTATTTTTATTTTTTTAGTTAATTCAAGTTCCA
The DNA here is from genome assembly GCF_002870075.4 of Lactuca sativa. Taxonomy (NCBI): domain Eukaryota; kingdom Viridiplantae; phylum Streptophyta; class Magnoliopsida; order Asterales; family Asteraceae; genus Lactuca; species Lactuca sativa. Next base: position 337,391,849 of record NC_056627.2, on the reverse strand, counting down.
AAAATAATATTTAAATTTTTTTTTTTGAATTTTTCCATTTATTTTGCATTTTAAAATTATTTTTACATTTGGTCTCATGGTCTCACAAAATTAGAATGGTTTCAAATGAACCTGAACCTATATATATATATATATATATATATATATATATATATATATATATATATATATATATATATATATATATATATATATATATATATATATATATATATATATATATATATATATTAAATTAAGCATTAGTATTAAGTTAATGGGTTATTAAGAAGATATATATTGTCTCATCTAATTATTTGTCAGGATTTTGATTTTGATTTTTAGGTTGATTCTATTGATTTTTATTAATGTAGCTTTATGCAAAATATGAGCACATGGTGACATTTGATGAAGAACCAGGTTTGGGTTTTATTTTCTCATCTCATATTTTTATTTTAATCTTTCGATATTTAAAATATAGTTTATGTTCTATTTATTAGTGTAGGAAAAATGTGGGGTTTTCCTATAAAACAGTAGGAGGGCCCGACGTATCAAAGCAAATGTTTTTCCCTTTCCTACTCTTAGTTGTTCCATTTATGTTTGTAATTGTGATATAAAGTATAATGATTTACATCAAATGAACGTTGGATTGAAGGAGAAGTTGGAAATGATGTAGTAGATTAAAGATCCAAATGCCATCTTTGTAGTCAAATTCAAAACCCACTTTTGAGATGGCACGACAAATGGTTTTTGATTTTTTATGATTTTTTAAAGTTGAAAAGTCGTATGAACACAAATACAGGCTTATGAAGGTAATTATCTCAATAATTTTTCCAAACTGATATAAGATTTTGTCATTTCTACTTGTTTTTCTGTGTATTTTACGTTTTTTCACTTTAATCTCTTATCTTTTTGGTTATTTTTAGAATGGATTACATACAAAGGTGAAAAAACGTCAAGAAAGCATTCGAAGAAAAAAGAAGTGCATAGAAAATAAGAGGTATAAATATGGTAATTGGTTAATTTTTTTAGTTTAAACTTTGGGTAGTAGCAATACACAATTTAAGTTTTAAATGATTGTGTTGTAGTGTATAACTGTATAAAACATAATTTGTTATTAACAGCTAAAAATACTATATACAAATCACTACCTTTGAACTTATAAGAGATAATAAAGAAACATATGAAAGTAGAAAAATGTTATGATAAGTCTATTTTTTTTTGAACAACTCTTTTACCAATTTGTGATTTTATGTGTTTCAATTTGCCATGTGATAAATCAAATTAAAATGAATATATAAATATATGGTATAAATATATTATTATAATTATGATTAAGGAATTAATTAGGAGTAAATACATAAATTATGGAATTTTAATTCCAAAACCCATTACTTGATTAGAGTTATAAATTTGGGCTTTTGGGTTAACTAGAAAGGTTATAAACTAGGACATTACAAAAGGCACGAGAAATATATTGGAATGCCGACAAAAAATTATGAAGAAAGGTGGAGAAACAAAGGATAATTCGTTAAAGGAAGTTGTGAAGTTATTTTTCGTAGTTTGAAAAATTAAGGTATGTCTCTCCGATTTATGATAGAATTCGTTGTTTGAGTAAGATTACATTCATGTTCTAAATGTTTTGGTTGAGCAAAATTGTCTTTGTCTTGGCCAAAAAAATAAACAAATTTAGTGAAAGTTGAGTTGACAAATTTTGTTATAAAATGATCGAGAATTATGTTGTTTATTCTAATTATGTTACAAATAAAGGAAATAAAGAATTATCTGTTAAATGGAAGTTTTCCAAAAAAACAAACTAGCTTTAAAAAAATTGACAGAAAGTAATGGGGAATTTTGGGTGAAGAAGAAAGAAAATGGATCTTTTGGGGCGGGCATACATTGGGTTTGTAAACCCTTGAACATTTTTGTTTAGAGTGAAAAATGAAATTTTATGATGAGTCATTGTAAATTCACATGTTAGGGTTGTAGTATCTTCTTTCTTTTTAACTGATATCAAGGTTACAGATTCTACCCTAGAGTTTTAATGCCCTTTTGAATATTTTTCCAAGTCTCTAGAAATACGGTTTTAGTCCTTGAAATTTTGATAAATTGATATTTTACCTACCTAAAGGTAGTGTCGTATTTTTGGTGAGTATTAGTTTAAAAATGGAATTTGCATTCTGGTAAAGTAATCAAATCAAATATTAAATATACTAGTTAATGTTGCAAAATTTTGACAAATATTTTATGGCTTGATATTTTTAAATATGCTGATATGTCAAACATAGATATATTATTTCTACTAAAATAGTTATGAATGTGGTAGTTAATGTAATTATATAATTACAATTTGTTGGCCGAACGATACATGTGTATAGTTGAACCAAAACAAACTCATAAGATTTATTCTAGGATCATTGTTTTATAAAAATCTTGTTGGTGGAATGTAGGGTACAAGTAATGTGAGGAGATTCGATTAACATCTATCCGCAACGAGGTGAGTTTTTTTTTTTTTTTTTTTTTTTTTTTTTTTTTTTTTTGTGTTCTGTGGTTGCTCGGACATAAGTGTTTATCATGCGTTTATTATGTGGTTTTTATATATTTATTGATTGTATGTTTTATGACAAGAATGGTTGTATGCAAATGTTATTTTGGAATAGTTTACTACTGTGTGTGTGTCTGTGTTTTTGGGTGACATGTTTAGTGGGAACGGGTGGGGTGTTTAATCTCCGTGAGCATGACGAATGTGTGTGATTAGCGGGGATGAGAATTGAGATTTATACTCATTTCCTTGGATATTTAAAATACTTGAGTACAATGGATGATGAGTTGTCTCAAGGAGAAGGGAAATGAACTTTTGGTTATTTCTCTAGACAATTAATCATTCCCCTAAATTATGTCATCAGGTGATATGTTTGTTGTATGATTTATTGAAGATATATGATAAAACTATTTGTTTTTTTTAAGTGATGGACATGTCTGTGCAACATGAACTCACTAGGCCCTAGGCTTATCCATTTAGAAACTTTAAATGTATGTAACCCAAAAAACTATTTAAATGTGCCAGTAAGAAGGCTAGGGAGAAGGATTGATCAACAAGACGACAAATGAGTTTCGCAAAGACGTAACACCCGAAGCTCTTCGATTGAAGACTATATTTTATTTTATTTTATTTTTCTTCCGCTGTAGTTTAGTCTATAAATAAGTTTTTAATTGATCTTAGGAGATGTTGAAACGATTATTTGTTATATAATCTATATATGAAAATTGGGGTGTTACAAGTTGGTATTAGAGCGTTGTTTAAGCAGATTAGGTGTTTCCGTAAACACTTAAGCTTAGACGGAAGGAGCGAGAAGTAACCTAGCAAATTATTTAGAGTATGTCTTACTAGTAGGCTTCATGTCCTCAAGGATATTAGGGAGGCTTACTAAGGTAACACTAGAGCGGTAAGACATTCCAATTTGGAGCTGATGTTTCTACACTTGAAGAAGTACTAGAGACTCCTGTAAACCCTACTTCTAGTTGTTGGTGTGGTTAGGGTCAAGGTAGAGGTAGGTGTAGGGGAAGAGGTCTAGGAGTCATCATAGCACCAGTACGAGCACAATTGGTGAAACTAAGCTCTAATTCCAATCGAGGTCGTGGTCGGGGTCAAGATTGCGGACAAGGTCGTGCAACAAGTATGGTTACTCGAGAATAATTAATTGACTAGATTGCTTAGGATATGCAAGCTACATTGTCGAATGTAAATGTTGAGGACCAAGATGCACTATAGAATGTGAACGATGGTAACATGGTTGATGAAGAGGAAAGCTATGGATATGGTATGTCAGTTTTAATTTCTGACCCTAGTGTTGCACTACGATCACGGAAAGATGTAAACGACAAATGTTGAGGTAACTGTTACAAGACATTCATGACTTGTAAACCACGAACGTGTCGCGGGGACGTTGATCCTAACCTATCATCAACATGGATAACAGAGATAGAGGAAAATTTTGATTTTGATAAGTGTGCAAATAAGGACAATGTGGTTTATCTCGTGACGATGTTTAAAAAATGAGGCTTTATACTGATGGGCGGGTAAAAGCAGTTAGGGTGTCAGATACAATTAGTAGGATGTCATGGGACGAGTGTGCAAGAATCTTTAGAAAGATGTTTTGTCCTCGAATGATGATGATGATGATGATGATGATGATATATATATATATATATATATATATATATATATATATATATATATATATATATATATATTCTAACTAATTATTGTGCGGATATCGTATGCTATGAGAATTACTAAGAAAATAAGTTGTTTAGCAATGCAAATACGTTCAACCTTATAAAAATATCGTTGTTTTCATGCATTCTTGCTAATTATTATTTATTTGTGTTCTCACACATCGTTTTTCACTCATTTTCATTCTGACATAATTACGACCCAATAAACATTCTGACAGAAATGAGAATAATAATAATAAGTGTATCATAACCTTATAAATGATTTAATTAGTGAGAATGTGTGTTAATGACAATAGTTATGTAAGATTGAACGTATTATATTATCAAACAACATATTTTCTTTATCATTCTCATAGCATACGATACCCGCACAATAATTACTTTGAATACTTGAACCTAGCTCTATCTTTCTCTCTCTCTCTCTCTCTCTATATATATATATATATATATATATATATATATATATATATATATATATATATATAGGTAGGTAGGTAGGTAGGCTCAAATGTTTCTCACATCTATTGTGTCCCAGAATGTGATAGGTTTTGGTCATAAGACATCCTATGTGCTCATGCAAACCCTAATGCTTGGATCTAGGTTTCTCTATTGTACATGCTTTGAATCCAAGACTATAAACCCTAATCTAGCATATGGAAATTGATATTAACATATAATTAGGTTTAAGATATTACCTTGATTGTTATGTAGCAATAACAATCCCAATTCCTCCTTGAATTGACTTTGGAAGGCTTAGAGTCACAAGTGTCACTCCTCTAATGGCTTACAAACACCATAAGCAAGAGGATGAAGAGGAGAGAGGATGGAGGCTGCCCAAAACGTGTTCTAACCCTAGAAAAGAAGTTCCCCACGTTTTTGAGCCTTAAGGGTTCTATATATAGTGAGGCAATTAGGGTTATCTAACAAGGAAACCCTAATTTGGTTGCTTAAGCCCTAAGCAACCCATGGAGCCCTTTCTTAAAGCCTTGGACGACTTCATATGGGCTTCCCCCATAGAATTCGTCCACCTTATAATAAAAGGCAATCCATGGCCCAAATTGCAATTATCTTATAATTACAATTCCAATCCCTTAAGTTTAATTAATCTCTTTTAGTCACAAAACTAATTACCAATTAATTATTGACTAATATTAATTAAACAATATGATTGCTCCTTTAATATATTATTCCCATAATATATTAATAAATCATATTTAATCCTTTCTCTCCATAATTCATCCTATCAAGTTGCTTTGGTGAAGGCAACCCAAAAGGACCATGCACCATCGGGTCAAGTACATACCAAAATAGTTATGGACTTAGACACTAATCCAACAGTCTCCCAATTGGATAAGTCTAATAACTATTATGCGTATGACTTCAGATCCCGATCTGCAATCGTAGCTTTCCAAAGCCGCTGTCAACTCTGATCCTATCAGATACGCGTGTCCTTAGATAAGGGATCATATATTCCTCCATTCTAGATATCATATAAGATATGATTTCAAATCATTCTCTTTGTAGTATATCTCGATTTCCAATTTATGACGACTGACTAATTGAACAAATCAAATTAGCCCTAGCCCGGCCGAGCATTTACGTTTGTCATCACTAAACCATCGAGGGGCCCAAAGATATCGCTTTTATCCTACTTTGGATAAAAGGAACGGATAAACTTTGATACAATGCTTGCTTGTACTCACGCACCGAATCACACACAACAATATGTTTTATAACACCAAGTTACTGGTGCGTTTACATATTATCAATGTGCAACCGATTTGCAAGATACAACTCACACATCTCGGTTTCAAGAATATAAGATGTTATCGTCTCACCAATCACTCGTGATACAATCCATGGAGTGATCCAAGTGAGCGTGGGTCTAATCCAATGCTCAAATCACATTCATAAGCACTCATGAACGTTGCAGCAAACATTTGCTTATGTCTAATACTCTTTTAGACAATCCACACACCAATTCACGACAATCTTCATTCATATCTACTTCCAACATATGAACGACTGTGGCCCGTTTGAATAATTCGATTATTCTTAATAAACTCAATTATTCTGGAAGTCAAAACATGCAAATGTGAAACACAAGAATAATACTAATCCCATATGGCCTCAACCCTTTGAGCATAAATAAAACACCTTTTATTTATCACCATATTGATTACTCATTATTTGTAGTTTCGGGTAATCAACTTCTTACTTGAATTACAACACTTGTCCCATGCTCCTAGCATGCACACAATGTTTACCTATGGTTCTTACTTTGTGAAATAGATCACATTGAACACATTTCCAATCATTCTCATTTCACAACTCCAAATCCTTTTCATAAGTGAAAGAATATCAAATTCTTGCTACTTATAGAATATGCTAGATTCTAACATTTTATGCAATGATCTCTTTTGTAATGTCACTGCACCAAAGTCACAAAGACTATTGCCAATGATATTACAAAGTCTTCTATCGGAGATTGTTACAAGACAATTCCATAGATGTGATGTCTCTCACTCAAAGTACTTTCTTTGAACATCCTTTTGCATAGAAGTTTCTAATCTAGTCATAGATTTCTCAATATTCAATTCCCAATATAGACACACTTCCATATGTTCCATATGACAACTCATTCTTAATAGAATCTTATCTATTCGTAATGATGTCGATATGGTCCATCCAATATGGAAACATTTCCATATTTTCCAATACTATACTTCCAATTACTCACAAGCGACCAATCCTCGTCGAACTTGGATTGTCCTTTGATAGTTGTTTAATTATTTTAGTCTAAACCGATTCTAGTCCTTTTTCCCTCTAAATGTGCTCGACATTTGGAAAATTTTAGAATGGTCAAACATTAAAGCATTTGCAATCGATCCTATACCCGAAGCGTATGGGACACGACACATAATGTTTTATTTGCTATGTTCTCAAAATTCGAATTGTGAAGAGGGATGCCGTAATCATAATTGAAATTTTAAGAACACACTTTGTACCTTTGACTAAATTTTATTAACATTTCTCAACCTAAACCTTTAGATTTGAAATGAAGCATAATATTCTCTCCCTTAATTATAGCAAAACAACTCTTCAACTATTGCGACTTTGCAAAGTATGACTCTTGTTTTCTATAATTAATATTGCTAACCTTGCAATACTTTCCTTAATAATCATACAATCATAACTTTTATGCTCCCACTATCTTGATGATTATTATAAAACATAACACTTATGTTCCCACTAGCTTCGACATGTATTCATAAACATCTTAACTTTCAGAAAAACAATGCTTATTGAATTTCTTAAGTTCATGTTTCTAATACTTAGTGCTTTGATAATCTTTTATCAAGGTTTCTTGAACTTATACACATTTGCCTTTGATAGTTCATATGTGTGTCTAAACAATTAAGACTAATTGTCAAACCTCACAATTCAAATTATGGAAAGGGATGCCGTAACCATAATTGAATTCGAGAATGCAATTTTACAATCACTATCTTCTTAAAATCTGTCTTAGTGAAAGCATTTCCTCACAATCATTTTCATGAAGGAGGAAATCTTATGACACGTAGATTTAAATAGTTTATTTGTTCCTATCCATGTGAATTTGTCAAAACCAAAGTTTACGACAAATTCAAACTCTTATGGATCGAACTTTCTTGATCTCGATTTCTTGCCTTTATGGTAGCACAGCTGCCCACCATGTCTTCCAAGTAGTTAAGCAGCTCACCCTTTCCTATCAATGTACCATTCATTGATTAAGGTTCTTTGCCTTTTATGCGTTCAAAATGAGAACTCATAGAACTCACATGCATAATTAACTCGATTGGATTGGCATAGAATCAAAATAATGTCAACACGATAGGTTGTAAACCTCAACTCGTGTGCTAGTGATGATCGATAAGGTTTATTTGATTTGTTCTTGAAACCTTTCAAGACCATTAAGACTCCCACTTACTCCTTGACATATAAGATTCTCTTGTCAAAAACCATTTCTTGACAAACAAATATTCAAGAGTTAGTGTAGCTTTTATCAAAACACTTCATAAATTGGTCCTAGTTGGTCTTTGTCTTATCCAAGACATCACAACTTTCCACATTTAATGAAAGTTACAAACCTTCTTAATACCTTTCACTCAATGTCACAATCTTAACTTTAAGACTTGTTATTGGAACGAAGTATGATTGACTTATTGATTTAACCATTTCTTCAATTCTTGATTCCTCTTCTTAGACATACAATTATACTAAGACTCACTTAGAGGATCAATTGAGATATGGTTCTTAATCATTAAGACCTATCATAAAGCATAAAAGGTACTCTCCCATCTTCTTAGAATGGAGAAACTTTTATCTTTCTGCCTACTTGATTCTTCTTATTCGTTCTGCTATTGATCTAAACCCTTTAATCAATTCAGAATTACACTTAATCTTGTAAGTATAATCATATTTACTAAACCTTTAATAAATCATGACGAATATCATTGTTACTCTTATGGTGGACTTGATCAACACGCAACATTGTGTGCTCGATCTCTTAGTCCTTCACTTGACACTTTGTCAATGAATTTGTTTAATTTCCAAATATGAAATTTCTCATTCATCGTGCAACCAAGTTGCGTGATTCCAAATTTCTGTCCAATTGAAACTTTGGGCGATGAGAAACTCTCCCTATTTGGTAAATTCTCAACTTTCCATAAATAACACAATAAGAACCAAATCCATTTTTGCTAATAATAGAAACATTTTAACATCAATTTTTCATACACGCCATTGCAAGGATAAATAAATAAAATTTAAAATCAAAATTTATTTTATTGCGGAAAAATTTGTCCTTACAATGCAATTCCTTGAAAAGCTTATGCTAATACATCTTTCTTAGCAATCTAACTCTTACACTAAGTAGTAGCTTAAGAATCTAATCTTTGAGAAATACGATCGAAATCCATTCCTTCATGGTTAGATTCTGCTCAGTTCTTCCTTTAAGCTCCCTTTCTTTTCTTCGATTCTACAAAACATCAATTGTAATCTTATCACATTATGTATTAAGAATCTAGAATGAAGCTTAAAAGAGTTAGTCAATGGATTTTACCTATATTAGAGCCATACATTTCGACTCTCCCATCTCTTAGATCTCTTAGGTAAATGGGGCTGCTTCGTCTCCAATGCCCTTTCTCTTGGCAATAAAAGCAAATTGACTCTTTTGGAGCATGACATGGAACTACTTTAGACATTGCCTTTCTCTTATGATCAAACTTTTCGATCATAACATGTCTTTCGTTGCCATTGTCTATATCCATAGAGGTCTTGAAGGCAGATTCACCAATCAACTTTGCTTTTCTATTGCGCCAAACCATTGCTGATTCAGCAGCAATAAGCATATAGGTGAGATCTATAAGGGTCACGTCGTGGTTCATCATATAGTACTCTCTTACGAACTCACTATACGAGTTAGGAAGTGACTGAAGAACCCAATCAACAGTCATCTCCTTACAGACAACGGATCCCAACATTCTTAACCTATCAATGTGTGACTTCATCCCTAGGACGTGTGCACACACGGACTTTCCTTCTTTATGTTTACTTGCCAAAAGGGCTTGAGTGATCTTGAACTTTTCAAGCATCCGAACTTGTGGGTTAGGGAGAATAATTGGAGGAGGAGGAGGAAGTGAAGTATGATCTCTTGTTCCTCGATCGAATCGTGGAATATCATCTTCATGTGGAATGCTTGTTCCACGGGATTTGGGAAGACCATAGTTGTCGAACTTTGACATCTACAATACGGGAGAAAACGAATTCAAGTTAGTTGATTTATTGAGTCCTCAGTAAATCACCCAAATGAAATACTAAGGCTAGGACCCAACACAATATTCTACAACTCGGGAGAGGGATGTCGTAACCCTAATTGCAGAATATTTGAAGGTAAGTGAATGACGATTCACTAATTTTCACCACGAAAAACGAAAAAGAATTTAAGTTTTAAATCTATGAAAACTCCTAGATCCTTTGAGATTCATTGAACATTTCAATGGCATGTTTAAATCTCGATATGCCCCTCTTGTTTGTGACTGGGATGCCGAGGATCACAAAGCAGGTGTGAATAACCATGTAAACTTACATGGTGCCCTCACATGTTACAGTCACCTATTCGATGTGCCGGTAAACCACACACGCTCCACCGAACTATGACAAACATTGAGTCACCCTTTGCTACCTTTGCTTAGAACCATTTAGTGTGCCGGTAAACCACACACGCTCCACTAACGTCTTCGCAAGGGCACAAAGTGTAATTTCATGGAATTGCATCAATTCACTTTTGCCTAAGTAACTAAGATTGGGAATTTTGAAAAAATTTAGTTACTTTTATAATTCATTATACTTATAATGGAAGGTTTCGTCCTATCCTACCCGTTCAGCTAACGACCCTCCACTAGTCAAGAGTGCGGTGGGTAAGAATGGATACCCATTCAATCGCCATTTTATAGGAAATTTCCTTAAACACCCCTTATAGACTAGCTTCGTGAATGAGGCCTACTAACGGTAAGACTGACTTTTACTTATACATATATATAATGTTAGACCTTTAATGTTATATATAGTATAGGGTGTATTTTATACTTTTAAAATACTAGGTGGTCTAATTTAACAATTATACTTTTAATTCAATTAAATTGTAAACCTAAACTTTTATGGATTTATTAAACCTCTTTTAATTACACACCTTAATTAATTAATAAAACCATAAGGGTGTGATTTGAACTTTTCCAAAACTATACTAGAGTTTTAGAATTTAACATTCCAAATTAAACTTTTAATCAACTTTTAAATTCCAAAACTTGAGGGCAAGTTTTGAAACATTTCAACACATTAGGGTTTAGAATTTAAATATACATCAAGATTAAACCATTCAATCAAAATTTAAATTCCAAAACTTGAGGGCAAGTTTTGAAACCTTTTTCAAAACATTAGGGTTTTAACTATTCAAATTTCAAAACAACAAAACTTTTGGGTTCAAATTTAAACTATAAAACCTAAAGGGCAAAATATGAAACTTTTCAAAACAACAAGGATCAAATAACAAATAATCTAAATTAACAATTAATCGCATAATTATCCATATTTGATTTATTTAATGATTTCTTGCAAAACAATTTATCAATTTAGTCAAAATAATTAATCAATTATCACATAAGGAAACAATTATCTTATTAATTGATAAATATCTTCAATTAGATCAAGAATATAGTCAAATATATTATAAAATCGGATTAATATTGATCTAACATGATAAGGTAACTATCCATAAGCAAAAACAGCAAGAAATCCCAAAGCACCCTCCTTCTGACGAGTTGACTCGTCGAGTCAGCCTTGGACTCGTCGAGTCTGCATGGACTCGGCGAGTTCAGCCATGGACTCGGAGAGTCCAGCCTCCAGAATCCAAAAAATCGAATTTTTCAAACCTGTTAAGCATCAATACAATAGAAACCAAGCTAGGCTCTGATACCACTGATGGGTTTTGGTCATAAGACATCCTATGTGCTCATACAAACCCTAATGCTTGGATCTAGGTTTCTCTATTGTACATGCTTTGAATCCAAGACTATAAACCCTAATTCTAGCATATGGAAATTGATATTAACATATAATTAGGTTTAAGATATTACCTTGATTGTTATGTAGCAATAACAATCCCAATTCCTCCTTGAATTGACTTTAGAAGGCTTAGAGTCACAAGTGTCACTCCTCTAATGGCTTACAAACACCATAAGCAAGAGGATGAAGAGGAGAGAGGATGGAGGCTGCCCAAAACGTGTTCTAACCCTAGAAAAGAAGTTCCCCACGTTTTTGAGCCTTAAGGGTTCTATATATAGTGAGGCAATTAGGGTTATCTAACAAGGAAACCCTAATTTGGTTGCTTAAACCCTAAGCAACCCATGGAGCCCTTTCTTAAAGCCTTGGACGACTTCATATGGGCTTCCCCCATAGAATTCGTCCACCTTATAATAAAAGGCAATCCATGGCCCAAATTGCAATTATCTTATAATTACAATTCCAGTCCCTTAAGTCTAATTAATCTCTTTTAGTCACAAAACTAATTACCAATTAATTATTGACTAATATTAATTAAACAATATGATTGCTCCTTTAATATATTATTCCCATAATATATTAATAAATCATATTTAATCCTTTCTCTCCATAATTCATCCTATCAAGTTGCTTTGGTGAAGGCAACCCAAAAGGACCATGCACCATCGGGTCAAGTACATACCAAAATAGTTATGGACTTAGACACTAATCCAACAGAATGCACCAATAAGAATTTAATAAAATTATATGTATATTAAATGATATACATACTTATAATTTATTTTTATGGAAACTAATTAAATTCGTTAATAATGTTAACAATAGTACTCTTTCAGAACGAATTCGTATTTACAAAAATGAGATTGTACTCTAACAGAATGAGAGTGTATTTAGTAAAATATACTTTCGGTCTTCATATTGCATGCAACTTTATTATATTCTAAATGAGTGAATTCAGAAACAAAAAATGAACATATACATAAAAACCTAGATACAAATTCATTCTGAAAGAATGTTATTGTTGACATTAATGACGAATTTAATTAGTTTCCATAAAAAGAGAATTATAATTATGGATATCATTTAATATACACACAATTATAGAAATTATTTAATATCTATCCTTATTTAATTAAATAATTTTTTAATTTACTAAATTTCTGTTGGTGCATTATAGCACACAATAACTATCAGAAACACATTAATACACAATATATATATATATATATATATATATATATATATATATATATATATATATATATATATATATATATATATATATATGTTTTATAAATGTAACATTCCAATAAAAAAAGTAATGATTATTATGATATTTCAAATGATTAAAGCATATGAAAAATATGATATTTTTAATAAATTAGAGAGCATGTATTTCTCTTATATATATATATATATATATATATATATATATATATATATATATATATATATATATATATATATATATATATATATATATATATATATATATATATATATATATATATATATATATATATATATATATATAGAGAGAGAGAGAGAGAGAGAGAGGGGGGGGAGAGAGAGTTATGTTCAAATGAGAACATTTCTTATATTGAGAATACTTGAGAACAATTTTTAAACTTTCTCTCGGTAGATATCCCTCTTATCTTTCTCTCTCTGCATACCCCTCTCTTCTTTTCCAACCGAAAACTTTCCCAATTCCATTTCGCTAATCACTAGAGCTGGTTTCTACAGGATCTGAAGCAGAATGCACCATTTTTTGGTCTCGTTTCACTGGATTTTATGAAAGCCACATATATGAACTAAGGGTTGGAGCACTATTACTGGAGAGGAAGGCGCCGAAGGAATGCAATATCTCCTCCATCAAGTTCCTATAATGAGATGTCTGGCAGAAAGAATATGATCATTCACCTAAATCTTGGAAAGAAAATGGACCACATGTCTGCTTGTTATGAAGATCATGGACTTCACCACCAGCCGTTTACAACCCACCAGTGACAATGACAATTGATCGACCACAACTTATTAAGTTCTCCTCCATCAAGTTCCTGTAAATCGATCAATCGATCGACAATGACAGTCATAGCATCTATTGGCTTCCTATAAATCGAAAGGTTACTTATTCAGTACTTTAAGCATATAGACAATACAAGTTTGGCTTTACAGAAATCTAGCAAGAAGATCGATGGTCGTATTACGGGAGCGCCGCCAGGTAGGATCTTTGTCCACCGCCGTCAATCCCTACTCCGAGAATGTCATCTACCACCGTAAAGCCCGACCTATATGGTACGATTAGGGTTCAAAAAACTCTTTAGGTGTGATCAGGGTTCCTCAAACTGTCTCAAGCACCGAACCTTGGAAGCTTTAAATCGATGGATGTTGGATCTTATTAAGTCGTTTTGAACGACCATCGATCTTCTTGCTAGGTGTAATCATTATTACTTTGGATTTCCCCCTAATTATTTTTCCCTTTGCTATAGTGGCATGGATTTCAATTTGAGGCACACAAGGGTTACAGAGCGATTGAAATCAGGAAGATGTTATTAAGCTTGTTGAGGAAGATGGCAATTTGGATTCTATTTTGGAGAACGTTGGACCCGATTTACCAACAAGAAGCTGATGGCTTGCTTCCCAAGAAGGGATTATACTAATAAATAATAGACTGGGAAGACAGAAAATTGGAAGCAATTTTGATCGGAGTTACCTTTAAACAAGCATGAGTTTGATTCATTGATTTATAGCATGGTTAACATTGAATTACGATATTATTTTAGTAGGCTGAGTCCAACAATTTAAACCCTTAAATCTAATTTGTTTCATTTCTAGAACCTAATTATTATTGTTTTGAATTTATCAACTTTATAATTTTTTATTCCCACGTCCACATGCTAATGTAGTTACAAATAAGATAAAAAAACATGATGTAATCTTTTTCCTGCTCAAGGGGATGGATTGGAGACTATTAGACAGAAAATTGGAAGCAATTTGGATTTTAGTTGCTAACTAGACGTTGTTTGGGTTTTGCTAGTTTGGGTAGTCGTTAGGTCAGCAGCTTGGGCTTCGTGCAATGAGCTTCAACATTCGATGTGAGTCTCCTAACTGTTTGTATGGGTCGAAGGCACCAATGCCGGCCGATTTGGTTTATGTATTGTAGAAATACCTGGGGGTTAGCCCTAGGCATTATGTATGAAAGACCAGGAGGTGGCTCCTGGCACATTGTATGCTAATTAGCTAAGTAGAGTAGTATGTATCCTAGTTGTCTTTGTGATGCTTGCATGAAAGAACAGGAGGTGGCTCTTGGAACTTGTCTGTAAGACCCAGGGGGTGGCCCCCGGCATGGCAAGAAATACCACGAGGCGGCCCGTGGCATAATGGTAAGACTATGTGCTGCACATTGTACCATTATTGATTATGATATATGAATGATATGTATGGCTCACGATTATGTATGGCATGTATAGATGAGTTGAAATGTATGGTATGTGGTATTTGGGGAACTCACTAAGCTTCGTGCTTACGGTTTTCAATTTTGGTTTCAAATAAAGGAGCTCGGGACGATCCCCACACATACACCCGTGTTTTCCGCAATATGTGATTACTGGGAATGAACTCTGATAAATGTTTTATTTGAAATGATTTTCAATGTGTGAACAAAGTTACAAATGTGTTTTAGTTATATTAAATTTTTACCTTGGAATTTTGGGTCGTTACAACTTGGTATCAGAGCCTTGGTTTGAGGGATTTGGGCATACTCTTGGGTGTGCTTGAACTCAAACTGACCTGTAACATCCTGTTTTTCAGGTAACTTCAAATTCATCACGTGGGTTTTAATTATGTCATTTTTGGTCATTGGATTGGTAAGAGGTGGCCATGGGAAGCCCTAATGGCAAGATGGTAATTTTGGAGCATGAGTAGCATGCAGGGTGTACATGTGAGTACACTGGGCGTACGTGTGTCCGGGTGAGACCCTAGTTTTTTGGGTTTGTGGAGTATTTAAGCACCATTATGGGTCATTTTGACTCACTCTTTCATCCCCCAAGTTCTTTTGCCATTTTGAGAGAACCCTAACCCCCATGAGTGAGCATCTTGAGCTTATAGTGTGAATTTGTGTGCCAAAAGGTGATGATAGTGTACTAAATGAGTCAAAGAAGAAAGAAAGCTTGTAGATATGGGATTATTATCTTCTTGGGAAGCTTCAGACGGTATAAAGCTTCCATTTTATGCTTGGATTGTTTAGATCTTTTTTTGGGAACTTTTTGGTATTATTCTTGTCCCAAAAGTCCCAATATTGTGCATGTTATGTTTTGGACGTGTTGGGTTGTCCATTCAGACCCTAGGGTGGGTCCTAAGGCATAAAAATGAGGTCCCTTGAGCTAGTTTGGTCCCTTGTTCCTTGTAGGAGGTCTTAATGGATTAAGACCATGTATTAATCTCTTTTGGACATCTAAAGTATTAAAGTTTGAGACTTTATGATTTAGGAGTACTTTTTGATTCATGGATCTGAAGTTTGAGCTTAGGTCCTTAATCCATTAAGCACTCATAAGGCTTTAAAGAGATGCGAGGGTACGCCCCACGTAAGCTGATGTATGCCCCACGTACCTAGTTAGTGTCCCCATTTTCGGGCAATTCAAGGCTCGTGTATGCCCTGCATACCTTTGGGGTACGCCCAAGGTACACCATCTGGTGGGTTTTCTCTTTTGGGATTTGTGTTGTGGGCCACCTTTTAGGTTTTGATTCTTGGGCCTTAATGAGCTATCTCAATAGTGTGTTCGGGACTAATTGGAGGATTGGACCTTAAGATAAGGCCTAATAAGGAGATGGGCCCAATTTGGAAAATTGGGCCAATTATGGGCCTTGAGGTAATTTGCTGCCTTTTGGATCAAGAATTGGGCTTGGGTGTTGGCCCAATTAGGGAATGGGTGAAATGGACATTTACCCTATGTATGGATCATTGGTCATTGTTGGTAATCAAACTGTTAATTGGATGTTTGTTTTGTTGTATTAGTTCGGGATTTTCGTGAGCCAGCAGTAGGAGGTTTTCAATACGATTTGGCATTGCGAGGTGAGTTTTCCTCACGGTAATTTCGGGTCAAAGACACCAAGGTCGGCCCATTGGTTTGATATCATGCTATTTGTTGATATGTCGAGTATGGAATAGATATGCATGAGTGTGTTAATTCTTGATATGCTAGTCTGGTAGATCTATAGGACTACCTTTGATTATTTCTGCATGATTATCTATGCATGTGGTTATCTGTCAGCATATTGTGTTGGATTGAGGCTTTATTGCTTCGTGCTATAACCAACAAACCCTGGGGCATTCCAGATATGAGCTGAGGGTCGGGTAGGGCATGCCAGACTCATAATGAGGGCTCAATAGCATTCCAGATACAAGCTGAGGACTGGTTGGTATGTCAGACACATACGGAGGGCTTGAGGGTATTAGAGCAATCCATATATGATTTGAGGGCTGGGTAGGGCATCCCAGACTCATACTGAGGGCTCAATAGCATTCTAGATACGAGCTGAGGACCCGGTTGGTATATCAGACTCATATGGAGGGTTGAACATTGACATTTCATTTCGATGACTGATCGGTACTAGAAGCAAGCCAGACATAAGTTGTGGGCCCCGAGAGAAAGCCAGACTTATTATGTGGGCTCAAGAGCAAGCCTGATGTGAACTGTAGGCCCGATAGGCAAGCTAGACTCATATTGTGGGCTCAGGGGTAATCCAATCTTTTAGCTGGGGACCCACTGCATGTTGTTATTATATATATATATATATATATATATATATATATATATGTGTGTGTGTGTGTGTGTGTGTGTGTGTGATTAGTATTTTGGGGGAACTCATTAAGCTTCATGTTTATAGTTTTGGTTTATGGTTTCAGGTACTTCAGTTGATCGTGTCAAGGTGAAGGCGTGACCGTACACATCCTTGCATTTTTGGAGTTATGATTCCTGGGAAACTCTGATAACGTAAATGTTTTGAAAATTATGTCGAAAGCGATTCTGATTTTAAATAATGTTTTTGGAACAAAGGTTTTTGTAAACATTTCTTTAGAAAAAGGGTTGTTTTGAAAGTTTAAATTTTATGGATGTTACAATTTGGTATCAGAGCCTTGGTTTAAGTGAATTGGAGGAACACTCGTGTGAATCCAGTCTCACACTAAGGTTTTTTAAAACAATTTTCAAATGGTTTTCAAAATGATCAAGGAAGATACGACGTGTACGATTAGTCGGAGCCAGTAAGTTGACCCGAAAATACCACACAATTATTTGAAATTATGTTATGATAGAACTGTTGGGTTTCTGTATACTACAACATCCTATGGTGCACATACAACTCTAAATGATTTGGATCTATGTTTTCTCTAATTATACATGCAATATTGTTTCCAAAGCATTAAACCTACAACTAGAATACAATTGACATAAAGAACATAAAAAAGTTGTTATAGAATTACCTCTTGTTGTAGCATGTAGTTTTGGCCTTTAACAACTTAGCACCTTAAATGGTTCACAAACACCATGAAAAAATGTAGTACTTTTGAGAGAGAATATGGAGCACTAAAATTCGGCTATGCTTTTCCAAGAATACATGTTCAACCAATTTTAGGCCAAAAGGGGTGTCATATATATAGTGTAGGAATCAAAGAGTCATAGGTAAACCCTAATCCATACACTTGGGTTATGATCCATGTTTCATGTTGGCTAACTCTTCATGAACACTAACATAAACTTAGCCCATCATGGATTAATAGCCCAAACTATATATATATATATATATATATATATATATATATATATATATATATATATATATATATATATATATACTAGCTGTTTACCCGCGCCAAGTGACGGGTGTGACAATGGTGGTTGAATGCTGAAAGATGAATTAAACCCTAGAAATGGAAACGTCATTGATATATATCCAAGATTTGTGAACAGAAATTGCGAGATTTGGGGAAATACGGAGATAAGGAATGAACCAGGTCAAAATAGCCTAAGAATAGGGGATAAGAGATTTGACATTTTCAACTGTTGACCATACGTACTCTACTCTTTTTGTAATGCATAAATTGATTGTACAAATGCATTGTATGTTTGTACGACTTAAAATTCAGCATTTGATCAAAAATGCTTTATAAGGTAATTAAGATATATATATATATATATATATATATATATATATATATATATATATATATATATATATATATATATATATAACTAATTTACACAATTAGTCCCTATTAATTTAATTAGTCTTTTTTTATCACTAAATTAATTACAAATTAACTCTTTGATCAATATTAATTCAATAACATGATTTCATATTAATATACTAGAAGTTATAATATATTAATAAATCATAAATAACATCTTCTCAAAAGTCCATCATATCAAATTGCTCTTGTGAAGGCAACCCAAATGGATCATGCTACTCTCAGGTCAAGTACATACTAATTATAGTTGTGGGCTTAGACACCTAATCCAGCAGTCTCCCACTTGGATAAGTCTAATAACTATTATTACAAGTACGACTTAGACACTGACTAGCAATCGTATCTCTTAAAAGTCGTTGTCGAACTCTGATCTAGTCAATGACACGTGTACTAGATAAGGGATCATATATTCCTCCATTCTACAAGATATCAAATGGACTGAGACATGGATTATAATCATTCTCTCTGTCCATCTGTTGTTTTCCGATTTCCAATTTATGACGACTGACTAAATGAACAAATAAAATATGTCTAGGCTTGGGTAAGCGCTTAGGGTGTCATTACTAAATCATCGAGGGGCCCACATATATCGCTTTTATCCCTCTAATCGTAAAATGAATGGATAAAATTCGACTCATATGCTTGCTATATTTACTCATCAAATCACACACAATAATGTGCTTTATAACACCAAGTTACTGGTGCGTTTACGTATCATCAATGTACAACCGATTTGTAAGCTACAACTCATACGTCTCTATTTTAAGAATATAAGATATTATCGTCTCACAATCACTCATGATAAAATCCATGAAGTGATTCAGATGAGCGTGTGTTTAATCCAATACTCGAATCTTATTCTAGGAGTACTCATGAACACTGCAGCAAACTTGTGCTATGTCTAAAACACCTATACAATCTATAGTCATATTCATGACAGTCTTGCCTCAATACCTACTTCCAAAGTATGATCTTGCTGTGGGTAGTTTGAATAACCTAGTTATTCGGGAAGTCAAAACATGCAACGTGAAACACAAGAATAATTGAATCCAATAAGGTCTTAGAACTTATGAATATAAATAAAACACCTTTTATTTAATCACCATATTGATTACACATTATTAATTGTATAATGTTCCGCGCCAGCTACTGTGAGGATTGGAGATGGAAGGCCAGTCAAGATGGAGCCTCCGAAGGCTCAGGGTCGCGCCTTCCAGCTCACGACGAGGAGGCTAAGGCTGCACCGGATGTGGTTGTTGGTATGTTTCTATTCTCTATCACAGTTATTGTATTTGTGCTATACTTATTGGTTGTGCCTATGATCAGGTACGTTTTAAGTAAATTCTTTGCCTGCTTTGGTTTTATTTGACTCGGGGGCGAGTCGGTCGTTCGTATCTCAGACCTTTTCTAGAGGGTTCAGTGTGTTGATAGATGATCTTGAGTGTTCGTTGTGAGCTTCGATCGCCAACGAGCACGGGGTTTCTGCTTCTTCGGTCTACCGAGGATGCGAGTTGGAGATTTTCGGGGTGTCTTTCCCGATAGATTTGATTCCTATCCCCATGAGGGATGTATGCGTGATTGTAGGAATGGATTGGCTTAGCCGTTTTGGCGCCATGATCGACTGTGAGGGACAACGGGTAGTGGTTCGAACCCCAAGTGGGGGAGAACTGGTAGTATATGGTGAGGGCACCAGGTCGGGATCAGGGTTTTGTTCGGCGGCCAGGGCTCGACAGTATATTCATCACGGGTGTGCCGGTTATTTGGAATATATGGTAGATACACGGGTTAAAGAGCAGCTCTCAGTTTCAGAGGTCCATGTGGTTAGAGAGTTTGTTGATGTGTTTCCGAAAGAGTTACCCGGAGTGCCTCCAGTGAGGCAGGTTGAGATTAGGATTGATCTAGTGCCAGGTGCGGCTCCAATCGCCAAGGCGTCATACCGTTTGGCACCGCCAGAGATGCATGAGCTATCATCTCAGCTGCAGGAACTATTGGGTAAGCAGTTTATTCGTCCGAGTAGCTCACCCTGGGGAGCACCGATCCTCTTCGTCAGGAAGAAGGATGGTTCACACAGGATGTGTATTGACTATAGGGAGCTGAATAAGTTAACGGTGAAGAACCGTTATCCGCTCCCGAGGATAGATGATCTTTTCGACCAATTGCAGGGTGCATCATGGTTTTCCAAGATTGATTTGAGATCAGGATACCACCAGGTAAGGGTGAGGGAGGAATACATGGAGAAGACCACGTTCCGGACTCGTTATGGTCATTACGAGTTTGTGGTGATGCCGTTTGGACTCACCAATGCGCCGACAATATTCATGGATCTGATGAACCGAGTCTGCAGACCGATGCTCGATCGCTCGATCATTGTATTATAGATGATATCTTGTTGTATTCCAAGACCCACGAGCAGCATGAGGAGCACCTCAAGGAGCCGTTGGAGGTGCTGCGACGAGAACGGCTCTATGCCATGTTCCCGAAGTGCGAGTTTTGGTTGCGAGAGGTTCAGTTCCTTGGACATCTCGTTAACAAGGATGGGATTTTGGTCGATCCGGCCAAGGTGGAGGCAATTATGCAGTGGGAGACTCCGAGATCTCCCTCAGACATCAGGAGTTTTCTGGGCTTAGCATGGTATTATCGGAGATTCATTCGTGATTTCTCCAAGGTTGTCATACCCCTCACTCGTCTAACGAGGAAGGGAGTGGATTTCCGGTTGGGCCCGGAGCAGCAGAGGGTGTTTGAGACCCTTTAGCAGCGGTTATGCGAGGCGCCAGTGTTGACACTCCCTGAGGGAGTGGAGGATTCCGTGGTATATTGTGATGCGTCCATCACAGGCTTAGGGGCATTCCTCATGCAGAGGAGGCGGGTGATAGCTTATGCATCGCGGCAATTGAAGTCGCATGAGACGAGATACCCCACGCACGATCTTGAGTTGGGAGCTAGCGGTGGTCTTCGCTCTTAAGATTTGGAGGCACTATCTGTACAGGGTCCGTTGTACCATATACACAGATCACAAGAGTTTGAGGCACATAATGGATCAGCCGAACTTGAATATGAGGCAGTGCAAGAGGCTAGATGTTGTCAAGGACTATGATTGTGAGATCCTTTACCATCCTGGTAAAGCGAATGTGGTTGCGGACGCTCTAAGCTGCAAGCCAGCTGGGTCTTTTACCCCAGCCAGATGTATGAGGATAGCGGTGGATTCCCCGCTGGTGGGTTTGGTCAGAGATGCTCAAATCGAGGGTATGAAACAGGAGAGCTGGAAATTGGAAAGGATTAAGGGCGAAAGCACTCGGTTTGTTCAGGATAGCCGTGGGCTATTGACCCGATATGGTCGGGTTTGGGTTCCGACGACCGGAGGAGTTAGGCGGACAGTGATGGAGGAGGCTCGTAAGTCTCGTTTTTCTATTCACCCGGGGGCTACCAAGATGTACCGTGATTTGAGTTTGAGTTATTGGTGGCCTGGCATGAAGCGAGATATCACTTGGTACGTTGAGAGGTGCTTGACCTGCAGGATGGTCAAGGCCGAGCACCAGAGGCCGAATGGTAAGCTGCAGCCTCTGGAGATTCCCATGTGGAAATGGGAACGGATTGCGATGGATTTCATCACGAAATTGCCAAGAATGGCAAATGGATTCGACGCTATATGGGTCATCGTGGATCGATTGACCAAGAATGCCCATTTCTTAGCTATACGGGAGAGTTCGTCGGCGGAGAAGTTGGCCGACCTATACGTCTGCGAGATTGTCTCTCGCCATGGGGTTCCAGTTTCCATAGTTTCCGATCGAGATGTCCGATTTACTTCCCGTTTTTGGCAGAAGTTCCACGAGGAACTAGGTACGAGACTGCATTTCAGTACAACGTTCCATCCGCAGACTAATGGGCAGAGTGAGCGGACCATTCAGACCCTCGAAGATATTTTGAGGGCGTGCATCATTGATTTTGGTGGGAGTTGGGATTCCCACCTACCGCTTGTAGAGTTCGCCTACAACAACAACTATCATTCCAGTATTGGTGCCCCGCCTTTCGAGCTGTTGTATGGGCGGAAGTGTAGGACCCCAGTCTGTTGGGGCGAGGTTGGGCACAGGGTGATGGGTTGGACAAAGGTAGTTTTGCAAACTACCGAGATGATACAATAGATTAGACAGCGGCTGCAGACCGCTCAGAGTCGACAGAAGAGTTATGCGGATCGACGCCGATCTGAGTTGGAATTTCAGGTGGGTGACATGGTTCTCCTGAAGGTCTCACCCTAGAAGGGTGTGATCCGTTTCAGGAAGAGGGGAAAAGATGGTCCCCGATACATCGGGTTATTCATGATTGTTTCCAGGTTGGCAGGGTGGCTTATAGGCTAGAGCTTTCGGAGGAACTTAGCCGGATCCACAACACATTTCATGTTTCGCAATTGCGAAAGTGTATCATGGATCGGGAGGCAGTGGTATCGTTGGATGGCATTCAAGTTGATGAGCGCCTGAACTATGTGGAGAGGCCTGTAGCTATTTTGGAAAGGAAGAAGAAGATTCTGCGGAACAAGGAAATACCTTTAGTATAGGTGCAGTGGGAACATCGAAGGGGATCCGAGTGGACATGGGAGCCGGAAGCGGAAATGAGAGAGCATTACCCGGCATTGTTTTCTTCAGCAGACTTCGAGGGCGAAGTCTAGTTCAAGTAGGGGAGAATTGTAACGCCCCGATCCTCAGGTACTAATTAATTAAGAATTTCTGGATGAAGCTCTACTCGAAGAGTTGGTCGACCTACTCGTCGAGTAGCAGCGAGGTGAGAACATGTGTTTAGTGACCTACTCGGCGAGTCCACTATTGGGACTCGGCGAGTAGGAGCTGGCAGATGAAACCCTAAATCTCTAGGTTTGCACCCCTATTTAAAGGAGTCTCAACCTCCTTTGGGCTTCCTTACAGTCTTTGAGATCCCTTAAAACCCTAATTCGTGTTTGTGTGACTTGGTGTGGGTTTGAAGCTTGGAAAAGAGGATCTTGGAGGAAGGGAGCTATGAGTGCAAAGGGAATTGAAGCAAGAAAGGAGGGGGAAGAGGGTTTTGCATCAGCTAGCATCTTTTGAAGGTGTCAAAGTGCCATTCTTACTTACTTTTCTTTCCTTTTGTTGAGTTCTAGGGATTTTTATGGATTTTCAAGTTGGGATGTTGAGCTATGGGCCAGATCTGAAGTTGTAACTTCAGATCTGGACCCTTCTTGGATACTAGAGTCATAAAGTTGCTATATTGGTTGTGGTTGAAGTCCCTCTTGGACTAGAAGCTCCATTAAGAACTTAAAATAGACATTTGGAGCCTTTATAACCATGCATGCATGTGAAGTTTGCAACTTTACGTGGTAAGTATGCCCTAGAAGCTTGGATCTGTGATTTGAAGTCGCTGCATGGCTCAAAACAAGTCTGTATGGAAAGAGGACTGGATGGACTCGGAGAGTCGCAAGGATGACTCGGCGAGTCACATGAAGATGGTCATTGAACTCGGCGAGTTGGATGAACAACTCGGCGAGTCCGATGAAGATCACCATAAAACTCGACGAGTTGAAGAACAACTCGGCGAGTCAGATGCCTTTTCCCTAGGATATGCATGCGTGTGTACCCGTCGAGTTGCAAGGAGGAAACTCAACGGGTGGCCTTAAGGATTGATTGGGATTCGAAGGAACTCGATGAGTCACTCCGATGACTCGGCGAGTTGGAATGTGCTCCATGGACTCGGCGAGTTGAGGTCAACATGGACTGTTGACCTTGACTAAGGATTTTGACCTTGATCAGGAATCACTAAGAGGTTATGGGGTGTCTCATAAGAGTAAGAACTTATGAGTATATTGTGCTATGGTTATAGGTGGTGGAGCCGGTGTCAAGTGATCCGATAGTTGGAGTTTGCATTTCGAATCGACATCTGCGAGGTGAGTTATCCTCACTATATCGATAGGGTCTACGGCACCAAGGCCGGCCCTTTATGATTTACATCTTGGTTTAGGATGGTTGCTTTGTTATTGCTATGTTAGAATTCATCCTGTTTAGGATGGTTGTTATGCTAGAGATTGGTTAGATCGGTTGTCATGGTATGCTACATATGATTTTGATCTGTTAGATCGAAATTAGGATAGAAAGTAAGTTATGCTCTTATGATCCGTAAGGATTGGTATGATAGTGACCTGTTAGGTCGATGCTCTAGTTACGAGTGAAACTCTATGATTAATGGTAAATGAGATACATATGTTTGCTATGTATATGATAGTATGTGTACATGGTTAGATGCTTGTTGGTTAGGTTGAGGCGGACCTGCTTTGTGCTGAAGGCCAACACACACTCTGAGCGGTCAAGGGAGACTGTAGGCCCACGCGGCGGACCAGTCATGCCGAAGGCTCGGGATAGATTCAAATAGACTGTAGGCCCAGTAGGGCGGACCAGTCCGGCCGATGGCCCAGTATGTATGTTGTTTGATTGATTGTTATGGCTATGGTTTCTACCAGCGTGGTATTGGTATTTTGGGGGTAGCTCACTAAGCCCTCAGGCTTACAGTTTTCAGTTTATTGTTTCAGGTACTTCAGGAGAGCGAGAGAAGGCAAAGGCGTGGCCGTACCGCTCCTCATCCTCATGATCTATTTTGGAACACTCTGATGATGAATGAATTGGAAATGTTTTGTAAAAACAATTACTATATGACTCTTTTGTTAGTATTAAAAGTTTAAATTTGGCATAAATTTTATGGGTGTTACACAAACATTGAATTAATCTTTAAGATCAATGTTTGCTGTTAATAAATAGGTCCAGTGGTAAACCAGTCGAGACTTGAAGATAATATTCAACAAGGTATTTAAGTAAGTAAAATGAAGTAAGGTCGAGTATGATCAAAGTAAAGATGATTTTAGAACAAGTAGAATGTAAGTGAAAGAAATTTGACTTGCAAGAGAGCTAGAAATTGATGTGAAGAGAATATTTTGATTACTTGCTATTCTTGGTACCAATTACATGAACCATCTACTCCTTAAATAGTAAAGGATAGACATGGTACAAACCAAGAAAACATTTTAAGGACTAGATAATACAAAGCGTTTGACAATTTTGACACTTAAAAGATTTACATAATTGGTCCTAAGAACTGTTATATCAACTAAAGACAAAAAAAACATTAAAAGCTTGTACAAAATCAAACTTAGAAAACATCTTCATCTCGGATTCAGAAAGACTTCAGTGCTCTTCATATCTCAGACTGATGAATTGACTTCGGATTTGCTTTGGTTCGGACTGCTAGAGGTTCACTTCTTACAACACTTGAAGATGGATGTAAGATTCACAAGATCAAATTGTCATTTAGGATATTTTTGCTGAAAAAGTCGCTTAAACCTACAAGGTTAGGCTCTGATACCACATGTAGGATCCCATTGTAAATGACATTGCGGAATAAGAACAATCAATAATGAATCAAACGGAAATGTAAGAACACCAAATGTAAATAATTTTGTTTAAGCTTCATTCATGTGTGGAAGGTAATTAAAGTGTACAAAACAGGAAGGCTAAGAACACTCTCTCTACCTTACACATAAGACTACAACACTATTTATAGTAGTGCTCTTACGGACAACAAAATATACAGTATGACTAATCTATTAAAGTACAACTCGAAAATGCATTCTGAAATACATTATTCCTAATCATCATCAGATTCAATACTTTCATGATTCAACATTATTTAAATTTGTATTTGTACTTTTAGATTTATATTTTTGTTTGTAGGTTAGATTTAAGATATGAAGGCGTATTTCTAGATTTTTGTTCTTGGTTACTAGTTTTGTATTATTTTTGCCGAATGGATGTAAATATGCATGACATTGTTTTTCACAATATGGAACGATCGAAATGGTTTTTTTTTTTTTTTTTTTTTTTTTTTTTTTTTTTTTGTGTGTGTGTGTTATGTTTACTTAATCAGTGTATATATTATTGATTTATTTAAAATGTTAAGTAAATCAATAAATTTTTGCTACGTGTTCTAAAATATACATATAGTATTATAAATATACATAATATTGTGAAAGATTTTGGATATGGATGTTTGAACCATGTTCATCTAAATATCTTGTAAAAATTGTTTAATAGTTTAGATATTTGTTTTTACTTATTTTTTCGTAATTCTTATTTTAAATACCGGTTATGATCGCTTAAAATATATAGGATAGTCTTGATGAAAAGCAAATAGGCAGTCAAGCGTTTAAAAAGTTCTTAACAAAAGTGTTTAATATTGTTAATTATGAAAAAATATATATATTATGATATTAGATTCAAATAAAATTAACTTCATAAGAATAAAATGTATCCTTTTAAATTAAACATTGTCTTTTTAAAATTTACAACCCAAATAGCATTCAAAGTGGTAGCATGGAAAATATGATTTTAATGTCATTGGGAAGTGAAATTATGGGGTTTGATGATGAGTCTGGATTGTATGTTTGCAACCTTAAATGTCATCGGAAAGTAAAGACACGGGGTGTGATGATGAGTATGGTTTGCACCCTTAAATGTCATTGGAAAATGAAAGTATGGGGTGTGGTGATTTATATTTAAATGTTCTATAAATGTTATATATATATATATATATATATATATATATATATGTGTGTGTGTGTGTGTGTGTGTGTGTGTGTTGGAAATATTGTCCAATGTCAACAACTAGTTGGTAATATTTCTAGATAATAATCAGGTCTTTTTGGATGGAAATACTGAGTTGTAAGTGTGCAACCTTAAATGTCACCAGAATGTAAAGACATGGGGTGTGATGATGTGTCGGAGTTATATGGGTTGCAACCTTAAATGTCATAGGAAAATAAAGCATGGGGTGTGGTGATATTTATTTAAATGTTCTATATATATATATATATATATATATATATATATATATATATATATATATATATATATATATATATATATATATAATGCAACCTTAAATGTCATAGGAAAATAAAGCATGAGGTGTGGTGATATTTATTTAAATGTTCTCTCTCTCTCTCTCTCTCTCTCTCTCTCTATATATATATATATATATATATATATATATATATATATATATATATATATATATTTATATTTATTATGCAACCTTAAATGTCAGTGGAAAATAAAGTATGAGGTGTGGTGATATTTATTTAAATGTTATATATATATATATATATATATATATATATATATATATATATATATATATATATATGTTGGAAATATTGTCTAATGTCAACAATTGGTTGGTAATATTTCTAAATAATAACATGGTCCTTTTGGATTGACCTCATGACATAAATATCATTAAGAAAATGGAGAAAATAAGTTGTTAATTTTTTGAGAAATTTATAAATTAATTAGAAATTATTTTGGTAATTAATTAAATAGTTTTAATGAATTAAATTTGTTGAATGTTAATTAAATCTTGGGATTAACTGGAATATTCTAAAACCTTCTGGAGAAAGGAGATGGATGAATATCAACTTAATCCGATAATCATAAGACATATTTTGAATATGGTAATGATTATCTTTTACGAATTTGAATTATTAAGGATTAATTAGCTTCCTATAAATAAGGAGTTAGAGATCAAACACTAGGTGATTTTTCCTTAACAAATTTGTGCTCCCCTTCATCTTCTCTCTCCATGCAAGAAAATTGTAACGCCTTTATACGGTTATTGAATTTTTGACCAAACCCTAATTACGGTTTTCCTTGTTCTATTTTGGAGTCTTGAGTCTGACTACATTAGAGGAGTTTTACTTTGGATTCTCTATCAATCGCAAGGTTGTCAATCACATTATCTAATGATAAAGAGGTTATTTTTCTATCCTTCTTTTAGTTTGATTTTAAAGTACGTTACTAAAACTAGTAAAACCTAGATCCGAAGATGCATGTTCACGTAGGAAACTCTTTTGATTATCCAACTACCTTTAGATAGTATTTTTGATGTAATAAATCCCCAACAGTGGTGTCAGATCTTACAGGTTTTAGTTTTGACACATATTTTGTAAAATCGAAAACTAAAACGAAGCATGCTTAGTTGTAGAGCGCGACACTCACCCTTCTGGATGCGGCGTGTTTGCCTGAATTTCAGGTTATGTTATTTTCTACTTTTCAAAAATTTGTGGATTAACCTCTTGATTAAATATTGTTTTAATTTTTTAAATATGAATATTAAAATGAGGATAATAGTTTAGAATATTATTTAATTGAAATCAAATTTGAATATTATTGAAACTTGAATATTTATCTTGGATATTATTTAATTAGAGAATTGAAGTTTCAATATTTGAAAGATTATTTAAATTTTAAATATTGTTTAATAACGATTTAAACTAGAGAACTTAAAATGATTTAGTTAAGACTTTGAATATTATTTAAATTAAAGAACTAAATTTGAATATTTGAAAAAAAATAATATAAATTTAAAAGGTTTAAATTTTATATATGGTATAATTTAATATATATATTATGATTATACCACATGTGTCCTCACATGTTTAATTAAAAACATCATCATTGAATCAAAACTAGGCACACCCACTTTAATATTGGTTTAAAGAGGTGTTTATGGTTCTTATTGAGGTTAGTTTTTAAAATACCTTGTGCAAACCACCCTCACCGTCTTTTGTATTTTGAGAGTGGAATTACTGAAACAGTTCGATTAGATTTTGTTTTTCAAGCTTAAAAGTATTAATCAAGTAATAAAACAAAATTCTTGTTTTATATGTCTTAAAATGTGAGTCGCGTGTTACGCGTAAAAATGCGCATATTGTTTATATTTTGATGATGGAATGTGTGTGGTTAACCAACACATCATTGGGGAAATATGAGTCTAATATAATATGTTAATCGTGAAAGTAGTCTGTGGATGCAGCATGTGTGGTTAACCAGCAAGTCATTGCGATACGAATTATATATCGAGAGTCACATGGTTTTGAATGGTTGATTCGCCTTCTATTCATTGATCTATGGCATCCATGTCATTTAATCGGGGTTAGCACAATCAAGATTAACATGCCATTGAATGTCAATAAATCTCAAATGATCTAGGAGTTTCAAAAGATTTAAAGTGGTATATTACATTTCCTACCTAAATAACAATGTGCCGTGTTTAAGTGAATTGTATCAATCGGATACACTCAAGTATGAATAACAATGAACAAACAAACAAACAAAGTAAATATTAAACATAAAAACAAAAGAACACGTATAATCACTAATAAACTTTCACTAAGAAATAGGGTTCTCACAAAACAGAACGAGGTCACAAAGACGGTCACCAAGACTACATTAGGGTTTCACCCTAATGTTGATTGTATACGATTACAACAAAAAATATCCCACTATTTAGGGCAAGTATACCTATCTAAGTAAATGTCCGATCCTAATCACTAATATTATGGATCATATATTTATTCTATATATACAACATATAACTTCCTAATATACAAAGATCACTAAGATTATTGGCTTCATGTTGACAATGATCATACTAACGCTGGCGCTGGTGGTCAACGTGTAGTGTTTGACTCATCCGATCATAAGGTGTGACCTTACAATCTCCCCATATATGATGATTTCAAAACAAGCTCTTAAATCCCCCCCCCCCCCCCCCCCCCCCCCCGAAAATGAAAACTTTGATTGGTTGTGATGTGTTGCGACTAGTTTCGAAATGGTTCCCATCCTCGTTCGCATCCAAAGACAAGAGACCGTGATGGCTTGCGATCTTTTGCATCCAGTTGCATATAATTGTATCCTGATTCCTTCTCTCAACCTGATTCCTTCTCACAACCCTTTTCGTATTCGACACCCCTTTCGCATCCAACACTCTTTTCGCATCCACCAGCCTTTTCGCATCCAAAAACTTTTCCATTCAAATTACCTTTCACATTTGCATCATTTCCCCTATCTGATGATGTCAAAACAAATATTCAAGGGAATCATCATAGTCATCATTTGGGAATTTTCTAGCTTCTGTTAAGAACTCATGCTTCATATACTTAAAGTCGTCAATATCCTTGTTCCGATTCTTTATGTCACATACCCTCCGGACGAAGATTATACAGATGCTCAATAGGAGCATCAGGAAGATATTTAGTGCATTGAAAACACATTTGGTTTTGATTATCAAGATAGAAGATACCATATTCTGGTTCCCAAATTAACATGTGTTGAAGTATCTCAACACCTACTGGCAGCTTGTGGATGTCGGGAATGTCGTACGAAAGAAGGAAATTAGTATATTTGGACATTATAGGATTTCTAGTTCTTTCTGAAGTAGATGGCTGAGATGGACCAGCTAAAGGCACTAAATTTAGCTTCTTGACTTTGTTGATTAGGTGTGGAATTGCTAATTTTACCTCCTGAGCATGAACACCTTTGTGTTTAGAAATTATCTCTTGAATATGTATCGACTCGTTATAGCCATATTTAACCAGCTAACGAGCGAATATAACTTAAATGTATTCATACTCAAATTTCTTCCTGACTAGATGAATCTTGAGTGATTCATTCTTGGTTTTGGTGCATCTGACTTTAATGATGGGATCAGGTTTATATCTTCGACCTAGAACATTTCCAAATTTCTTCCAGTTGATTCGATCATTCAGCTCACCAACTCTATTGCGTTTGGCCATATTAATATTGAAATGCTAAATATTGGTCTCTTGAGCATCAACGGATGTAAGGGTATGAGAAAGTTTGATAGTTCGATATTTATATCTTCTTATTCTAACCGAAGTATTATGTTCCAACATAATTTTTATAACCCCCTCAACGATCATTTGCCAGTCTTGAGCTAAATCTTCCAAATCAACTATTAACTTGCATTTCTTCGGGAGAGGGGTTGGAGAACCAGCGACTAAGAAACTTCCAACTTCAGAATTATCTGCTCCCCTGAGAAGGAAGCCTTTCTTTTTCTAGGGTTGAGTGTGACAACCGTCAAAATTTGAGACAATTCTAGATTTGAATAAACTTAGTTGCACATATAGGCATGACACATACTAGACGTTGTAATTAGGAACTATGTTATAACCTACTAGAAACTTGGAAACAAGTAGAATCGAAGAACATTGTACTTAGATTTCACATTGGTATGTATATTCTACAACTACTTAACATGTAATGACTATCCATATTCGGGTCATTCCTTGAATTGAACATCTTTGCATGAATCATGTAGACACATCATGCACTTGACCTAGAAGTAGAAATTACTTCAAAGTCTCATAGAAACTTAAGTCAAAGTTGAAACTAGGATTGGTATACTTTATTCATCAAATTCACTTGAATCTCAGAATCACTGCATAAAAATGCCAATGAATTGATACAAATAAAAAAAACATTACTTTTAACTTGAATAAGAATCAGGAAACACAAAAATAATTTAAAGTCTCAAAATTCAATTAATTTTGATATCCAAGGATTTACAAAATTCCTTAAAACCCTAAAAGTCCTAAAAACTTAAATTTATGAAGTTTTATACTAAAATTCCATAACAATTTTTATAAACACTATAATATCAAATTAATATATTTAAAATATGGAAATATAATCAAGGAAATTAATCTAATTCATTAACATCAACTTTACAGTTATAAGCTAAAAATACAAGAATTATGAACAAAATTTATATAAAATACACATTTTATATAAATTGAAAGAAATTGTATAAAAATTTAGGAATTAATACAAAATAAATAAATAAAATAAAATGAAACCCTCCTCATACGTTCAAAATTTCGGCCATACCCTCCTCTTTCCCAATACTGATCATTTTGATCACCCATTCACTCCACCTTTTTCTTTCTCTCTCTAAAACTTCCCTCTTCTTCTCTTTAACAATGACGAACTTAGAAGCAGAATAACTGGGAGAAATTTTTACATTTGATTCTTCATGAGTTCATATATATCTTAGTATTTTGGTGGCCATTTTTGGTGGAGAGAAACCCCAAAGAGATGACGAGAGAGATTGGGTATCCAGAGAGACAGAATATCTCTTTTCTTCTCTCTAAACCCCCATTCTTTCCCTCTATGAATTAGCTCCAAAACCCACGAAATATTTAGCAAATATCCCTCATTTTACTCAATAATATTCATCATTTGAAGTTGATTTTCAAGGTAAAATCAATTTCCTTACATTTTGTTCACCTTTTCTTTCAAAAATATCAAGTTCTCTTGCATTTTTGTTCTCCATAAATACTTTTCTTTGAGATTATTCACATGCATGTTCATTCATGTCGAATTTGATGATAATGGTGGGAGGATTTCACCCAAAAACAACATGCATGTTGTTAGAAGGCGAAATCCAATGATCAAAACCTAAATCTAATCCATCAACTTGAGTTTTACAAGTTTTAAAGATCCAAAACCACATGCATTCAAGTTTTTAATTTAGAAACATCATTTTAAACAAAATAAGTTCATACATGATCTTCAAATCATAATCCATGTGATGAACATCAAGTTTAAAGGCTTGATTATCAAAGTACATTGTTAAGAATGTTTATAAATGATTTATTCATAAATAAATATCTAAAACTTCTTTTCTGTTCAAATATGATTTTTCCTAGAGTCCAAACAACAAAATAAGATGATCTGGAAATTTTCAGAAAATAAATCATTTCTCTCGATTTATTATAAGTTTTGTAAGAAAATAAATCAATAATTCACATAAAACACTTTTTTATGGTCAATAAATTATGATAAGTTTTTAATATGACCTATGCACTGATTAAAGACGTTTAATGTATTTCTATGATTTTTTTTTCTGTTTTTTCAAAAAAAAATATTGAAGAGAAATAAATTGTAAATACAGTTATGAATGTCCAAAACCATATTTGATAATTTTCACATCTTCTGGAAATCATAAAGACTCTATGTGCAAATTTTCAAAATTTTCCAAGACAATATATTATTTTTCCCGATTTAGTGAATGTTTAAAGGATTAAATTTATGAAAAATGGCAAAACTTACTTGAAAATTATGCAAAATTCATCATAATATCTTATAGTATATAGTAATCGTAAATAAAAAGTTTAGTAAAATTTAGTTACTTTTTAAATTTTTTTCACGAATTAATGCTTATTTAAGTGAATAAAACAAAGAAAAATAGTTAAACTATTTGAAAACGAACTTTGATGTTTTTTCCAGATTATATTTGTTAAATAATAGTGTCACAAAAGTTTAGAGAGTTTTAGAAATTGTTTCCTATTTATTTCTAATTTGTGTTGATTTGAGCAATTAAATAAAGGAAAAATATCTATACATATATAAAATTCATGGAAAATTTTATGGAAGTTCTTAACTTCAGTTGGAACATAAATAAAAAGTTTTGTGATTTTTTCACTATTCTTTTGTATTTAATTAAAATTTCTTGGTCCAAAATATTTTTAAATTATAAAACCGGGTTCTATTAATCAAAATTGGCATTTAATAATTTTCTCAGTTTAAAGACACTATGAAGCAGTAACACAACAAATATAATAATTTTCCATGATCATTTAGTATTTTCCCTAATTTTTTTGATGATTTCAAGGAATTAAATTGGTGAAAAATAGTTAGACAAATCAAAAATTCAAGAAAATTTATTTTAATGTCTTTGAATTCAGTTAATACTGAAATACAAAGTTTGGGAAATTTTATAAGTTATTTGATTTAGTTTTAATTATTTAACCATTTGAAACACTTTCTAAAATGTTATAGTTACACTTCAATTGACATTGCCAAAAATAGGATTTTTCACTTGAATTTGTGATACAACAAATTGATTCATAGAAATCTAAGTTTCACAGAAAAATATTTTTAAGTTAACAATATTAAATTTTGACAAAATATTGGCATAATTGTATTGTAGTAATAAGTATACTAGCATTAGATTTCGATTAGAGACTCATTAATGTGTAACATCATTGTTGGAATCGATAGTGGTACAAGTGGAATGTAGTTCAAGGCATCATTTGCATCATCTCAATGCATTGTGAGTATTCACGACTCACCTTATTTTCGGTTTTAAATATTTTAGGGTGGAAAAGCATGTCCAAAAACTGTTTATTGTTTGTTGTATTTAATTTGACTTGTATCAAACTTGGTTGGTATATTTTATTGTGTATGAGTATGCTATTGTTAATTCATGAGGCCTTCTCGCATTTAAGTCCCTGCAATCAGTTCACACAACTCATTAACTCATTTGAGCCCGTGGTAATTATGGATGTCGCTATTAGGAGGTAGACAACTCCTAACTCGCACGATTCGCTTGAGTACATATTATCATTATTTCTCCCTATGTTAGCGATAGACATAGCATTCAAGTGGGCACTCTGTCTTAGGCTTGGGTTGTGAACTCATGATTTGATCAGTACGCACATACAAAATTTGTTTCTCATTATAGCAATGAACTTTTATTACTGGAAACTTATTTACTTGTTTTAGCAATGAACTTGTTTGCTCTTTGTAGCTACGAACTTGTTTGATCTTTGTAGCGGTAAACCTTTTTACTCATTTGAGCAACGAACTTTGTTTCTCATATTAGCAACAAACTTCTATTTATGGAAACTATATTTCTCATTTTAGAAATGAACTTCTATTCATGAAAACTTATTTACTTATTTTAGCAACGAACATTTGTTTATGGAAACTGTTATCATTATTATGATTTTCATGATTTCAAACTATATTATGTTATAAAACTATGAGTACTCACCAACTATTTTTATAATTGACACTTGTTTTACATGATTTTTTAGTAGGGGTGAGCATAATAACCGAAAAACCGAACCAAAACCAAATTAACCGATATAACCGAACCATAATAACCGAACCATTTTAAAAATCGTTGGTTCGGTTTCTAATTTTTTTTAACCGATAACTAACGGTTCGGTTATGATTTTATAGGTTAACCGAAACATTATTAACCGAACCGCTAACTTTATATTTTAATATATAAAAATTATAGACCATATATAAAATAATATAGTCAAACTTATTTAAGATCCATTAAAAATTTGAAAATATAATTCATTAATCCTCACTTATTTGAACGAGCAATAATATATAATTCATTAAAAATTTGAAAATTTAAACGAGCAATCAAACCATCAAATGTTGATCATGTAGATACACACAATCTTCCAATCATGCATTGAGTTAGATTATTGATTAAGGTTGTAATTCCTAATTGGCTAATTCTACAATTTGTAAACATTATTCACAATTACTTTAATCTTCACACTCATAATCCTAATCCAAGGCTTCTCACACCGTTAATCCTAATCAAAGATTGTTTGGACTTTATAGTCCTACTCGAAGGTTTTTTTGACTTTATAATCAAGACTTTTAGGTAAGTTAAGTTTTTAGTTCTTCTTGACTCTGTGATATATTAATAATGTATTTTTTTGAATTTTTTTTTGACTTTTTTATTTACTGTTTGACTTAATCATATTGAATGTATATGAGTGATTGACTTTTTTTTTATCCAATAACACATAATATGAATGTTTGACTCTTTTATTTTATAGTTTTGATTTAACCGTATTGAATGTGTATGAATGTTAGGCTTTTATTTTAATATTAATATCAATTATCAATATATAAAATTATTAATGTCAATTTTTTTTAATGTTTTATATTTTTATTGAATGTTTTATATTTTGAATGTGACTATGTGTTATCTCACTCTAAGTATTAAAGGTACATATTTTATTCTATTACTATAAGTTAGGTTACAAACATTGGCTTCGAGGACTTTTTGGTATTCTATTTTTATTTTTTATGCCAATATACTTTCTTGTTTATATTATTTTGAACATTATGGTTAACCAATATTAACCATTAACCAAAACCGTTAACCAATAAAAACAATTAACCATAACCAATATTAACCATACCCAATGACTATAAAAATGCATTAACCAATCATAATGGTTATGGTTCGGTTTTAACCAATAACCGAATCAAACCGCCCCATACACACCCATATTTTTCAGGAATCATCTAGTAAGAGGCACGTAGAGATACAACACTTGCAGGAGCATTTGCATGTGTTGACTTTCAAATACATTGTAATTTATTTTAAAAAGTTGTTCAAACTCATTGTAATTTTTAATTCTTTTTAATACTATGGTTGGTGTTGTCTTTATCTTTTGCTATGAAACCCTTTGTACTGCCACGCCTCGTATTTATGCTACAGCGAGGTGTGACATTGAGCTTATCATTATCAGACTCAATTTTGCTATTAGCTCCTTGAGCAATCCACCCCCTTAGAATATGCATCAAGGTAAATAACACTTAGAGGGACAACAGTTTGTGCAATAAAATCCAAGTCAAGAAATGTGACTGTTGAGTTGAAGATACGTTCAAGTATTGCGTCATTGGGCTCGGTTATTAGTCCAATTATTTTGTACTCCGGTTTGGGCCTGTCCAACCGTGAGCCTGTTAGGTTTACTATTTAATAAAGCCTAACAGCTGAATTTAGAAAGCTGATGGAGACTAAATTTGAAATGAGCTCAATGGGTCCTATTAACTTTTTCCTTGGCTTAAATATTAGACAGGGACCCGAAGGTATCTTTATCAATCAGCAAAGTTTGGTATGATGGGAGATTCCAAAGTCAAAATCCCTATGGCATTCGGCACCAAGCTAACTCCATCCCTAGACAAACCGGCTGTTGATATCACGCTCTATCGTCAAATGATCGGCTCATTAATGTATCTTACTATTAGTAGGCCTGACATCATGTTTTCTGTGTGTTACTGTGCTAGATTTCAGGCAAACCCACGCGAACCTCACATACTTGCAGTGAAGAACATTTTATGATATCTCAAGCGAACTGCCTCCTTAGGTCTATGGTATCCTTCCAACTCAGGCTTCTTCGTTCAAGCCTACTCAGATGCAGACCTTGGAGGCTGTGGACTCGACAGAAAAAGCACCACTGGCGGCTGTCAATTCCTTGACGGGAAGTTGGTTAGCTGGCAATCAAAGAAACAAACGTGCGTGTCGTTGTCTACTGCCGAAGCTGAATACATAGCCGCTGCATCCTGCACCTCTCAAGTGATTTGGATCCAGAGTCAACTCAGAGACTATGGACTCAATATGAAAAAGATCTCACTATATTGCGCCTCTGAAAGTGCAATTAGGATCTGTCATAACCCAGTGCAACACTCCAAAACCAAACACATAGCACTAAGGTATCACTTCATCAAAGATCATGTGGAAGATGGAAATGTTGAAGTTCACTTTGTTAGAACCATTGATCAACTGGATGATGTCTTTACCAAAGCTCTTCCCGAAGCCTCATTCAATAAAATTCTACAAGGGCTAGGTATGATGGAATCAGAATCAGTACCACAAACTACCTCTCGACCTCAATCATAAGAAGTGAAATTGACCGAACGTTCAGGTTCGGTTGCATCATCTGCACTCGCTCATCATTTCAAAGGTAGTTTTCTTGGTTGTAAATTTATTGTACAAAGTTGTTTATCTATTCGTCTAAAGTATTACCTACTTGAATGTCAAAATTCCTTGGTTTCTAAAAATTTTTCAAAACCGAAACCTACCGAAGGTTCGGGTTTGGTTTTCCAAAATTTTTCAAAACCGAAACCAACCGAACGCTCGGGTTCGGTTTTTCAAAATTTTTCAAAACCGAAACCAACCGAAGGTTCGGGTTCGGTTTTCCAAAATTTTTCAAAACCGAAACCAACCGAAGGTTCGGGTTCGGTTTTCCAAAATTTTTCAAAACCGAAACCAACCGAACGCTCGGGTTCGGTTTTTCAAAATTTTTCAAAACCGAAACCAACCGAAGGTTCGGGTTCGGTTTTCCAAAATTTTTCAAAACCGAAACCAACCGAAGGTTCGGGTTCGGTTACCAAATTTTCCAAAGTTTATTTTTATTTTAATTTAATTTCTTTTATATATATCAAAAACTCCAAAAATATTTTTTATTTTATTTGTGTGTTCGTTCGTCTATGGGGATAAAAATTGCTTGATTAGTTAAGTGTCCCTAGAAGCATGCTGCTGTATATGTCCCAAGCCTCATAAGATTCTGAATTATAGCCTTAATGACTTGGTATAAACAAACCTTGTCTTCCCAATTAGGCTATCACATTTATTCTAATCATGAGCTACCTCACTCTCTTCTCACATGAGATAAGAGTTTTCTGCTTGGTCCTTATTTTCGCAGTAGAGGTACTTTAATTTCTTACACCATCTCCATTACATTTCTCCATTACATTTGTTTCATCAACGTAACCCTTGAGACTCTCAGAATTTACCACTGAGGTTTATGGTTACACAACAACTGTGTTTATGATCTCAGTTTCGTGCCACTACGGGCTAAGTGAAACCCAAAATTCAACACCAAATCTGAATTGACGGTGAACAATAAATTTGCTCAAGTTTTCACCAAAGAATTGACGGATGTATCTTACTGAAATCTCAAATTTTTATTTTTGTATGATTCCTATGAAATTATTAAACACCCTAACATTTCTTCCCTTGGGATCCAGTTTTTAATTTTTTTTGAGATTTTCTATTTTCCAAGCCACTTTAAAATTAATTCCTACCTACTTGTTCAACAGACTACACCAGTCTCACAAGTACTTTGTTCACTTTCTATCTTATTTCAAGATTAGAACTGTTGAATCAAAGCTAAAGCCACCCTAAGGAGCCTAATTAAAAGAAGCTTTTCAACACTTCTTAATAAGTGTTTGATCGTACTTCAACGGGACACCACACTAACACTTTAAGGTCTCTCTTGACTTTGAAGGAAGAGATTCGTGCCCGGGATCATTTGTTTCGTGTCATTATTGACATCACATTTATTCCTAAAAAGAGTTGCTTTATTTCTTTTCTTTTTTACACTCTTAGCACGAAAATCTCTGATTTTCCGCTATTCTGGTACTAATAATTACAGGCTGTATTATTGCTTTGGTGGTTAATTATCGAGTTGTGATCAAAGATAATCCACGTGGGAAATTAATTCACAAGATGCCATTTAAAAGATAACATTAAGGGTTGCTGACTCAGGCGGGAGATCAAAGGATTAAATTTCAAACGACGGTTAAAAAGGGACGCGTGCGAATTTGAAACGCCCATTCTTTTACTGACATAATGGACGCGTGTGCGAATTTCAAGCGGTTTCTCTCTGGCACTTAAAGGCGTGTGTGGATTTGAAATGGTTTGTTCTGAAACGGCGCTTGTTGGGCGACGTGTTCCTAGGAATCTGACACTCTCTCTCCTATGTGATCATCGCATGCCTTAACTGTCACGCATCTGTCATTCCAGAAAACCTTTTCGTATTTCCATAGAAGATTTGAACCGATTTTTCTCTCTCCTTTCACCCATTATAAAAGGCAGTCTATACTCCCATTTACCTCTTTACTGCATCCGAATTTCCAAGAGAGCAAAAATTCCCTAAAGCTTTCCTGTTCATCTTCTTCTTCCTACCTTCAACAATGGCAGAGTCCTCCTCAGTCCGTGCCACCTCCCACATTCTTCCCATTCGCCCTCAACAGTGTTTGGTGATTGACCTAACCCCTCTGGCGTACGATTCCTATATGTCTCCGATCATCGAGTGCCTAAAGTACTCCCAAATCGCTCCTGCACTTTCTAGGGCTGAGTCTGTGCCCATGGAGCTCCTATCGCAGGTGTATGCGACTGCACATTAGGATAAAGCAGTCGATAGGGTGTTCTTCGAAGTTTCTGATCACAAGACCTCCATTTCTAGACAACGATTTGGCATGCTGCTAGGGTTGGCTGCTGACCCTTCAAGAATTAATTCGGAGACGATTCCGATTGGGCATCTTTACAACATGTTTTACAATATGGGGTACACGGAGGCGCTCCCCTCCGTCGCGAAGTTTCAAAAATCCTACTTGCCGCCACAGTGGAACGACATGTTTACAGTCCTCTTCAAGGGCTTATCTGAACGGAGCTCAGGATCTAATGGTTCTAGTCGACTGTTCTTGTCGATTATGTATGACGTCTACAATGGAGTCAATCTTGACTATGGGTTTGTTCTCTGGCAACAACTCATTCAGAGCCTCTCTTCTTCTTCACGACACTCTGAGGTGTCGTATGCCCGGTTCTGGACTCTCATCACAAAATGGGCGATGGATAAATTTGATATTCCCACTGCTGCCGGTGCATCAATGTCTTCGATTGGTACTTTTCATACCACGAAGATCATCGTCTCTGATGCATCCAAGTTTTCTTTCATTGGCTCAATTCCGGCGACAATGTACGGCGATGTTCCATCTGACAGCAAGCTCATCCGGACGATTAAGGAATTCAAGACGTCTGGACCGAGGGAACTCACACAGGACATGCTCAAGTCCATCCATGATGCTGACAAGCCTGTTAATAGGGGCAAAAAGGCGGATAAAGGGAAGCAAGTGACCAAAGCTGCTAAAGGTCCTTCTCCCAAAAAGAGGAAGGCTACTAAACCTGCTCAGTCCCCGCAGCAGAAGAGGCGAAAGACAAAACCAAAGCGAAAGCTCATTATCGCTTCCTCTTCCAACGAGTCAGAAGGTGAGAGTTCGGGTTCGGACGGCTCTCAAAGAGGCGAAACCCCTCCCAGAGGCAACACCCCACCCCGATCTCCTACCCCAGACATGGATATCCATGTCTCACCAATTCCCTCACCTACTCACACAATCCCCACTTCCATTCCCACCATATTCCCCACTACCAACATTCCTAAAACCTCTTTCCCTATACCACCACCCATTTTCACAGATGCAACAACTGCTACTGCAAAGGTTCCAACCAACGTATCTGATACGGGGGTTCATACCTACACAACCGAACCACCACCAGTAACCAAATCCATACACACAACCGAAACCCAACAACCACCCGAACCTACTACCACTCAAACACCAACCGAACCTACCCCTTCTCAAACTCAACCTGAACCCACTCACACCATTACACCACTAGCATCACCATTACCCCCATCTCCCGGTCATGCCTCTGACGGAGATAACCCTTTCCTTGGAAGGGAAAATATGACCTTCGATTCGGTCTACTTTAGTCCGTTTTAGGTTCAAAGCGACGACGAGGATGATGCTCCAGTAACAAAGAAACATTTTAATGAGCTAAACGAGAAGGTTGACTTGCTTTTTGCTTCATCCTCCAACACTCAGTCCTCTCTCTCTGAAGCCGCTCTTCAGAAGATTGTTGATGCCTTCTCCAGGGCTCAACATGATTCTGTCGCTTCAGCCACTGCAGCAATTGACGCCTCCACAAAAGCTTGTGAGGCTGCGACCGCAAAAGTCGATAAACTATTCTCTGAAGCCTCTTCCCTGTTGAAGTCCTTACAGGAGAGCGCTGATGCTACAAAGACAACGTTGGAACCAATCGTTCAACAATTGGCCACGTTCGTCTCCACGGAGTTGAAGTCGTTCGCTACCCTTCGCCAATCACTTAGTGACGACAACTCGGCCCTTCGTGCCTCCATTGACAAGCGCCTCTCTAAACTCCAAGAGGATCTCGCTGCAGAAAACTCGTTAATGGACGCCCTTGCAAGCAAAACAACCGCCCTCAAGGTCAAGAGCGCTCAGCTTTCCAACTCTCAGCAACAACTTGACGCTCTTCGATCCGAACGGGAGGTTATCAAAACCTGTGTTTCAGATGTACACTCCGCCCTATCCAACATCCTGGAAGCACACGATCCGATTCTCAATCATTCGGTGAGGCGAACCCTTGCTGAAAAACTTGCTCCTGCCCTAGACCTCCTCAGCAAAATTGAAGGGCTACCTAGTTTCGTGTCCGATCCGAAACAAGGGGGAGAAGTGAAGTCCGGATCGAAACCACCTCCTTCCTCAACAGCTGCTCACACAACCGAATCACCTCCGACTGGTCAAACTTCGGGTTTGGGTGTGAAGGATAAAGGAAAGAAAATAGCTGAGGAAGAAGATGAAGATGATAAAGAAACCATTGCTGACTTGCTTAAACGCAAAAACAGTCGCAATGTTGATAATGACAACATTCGTGTGGCGCGAGAAGCTGAAGAAGCTGAACGCAGACAGAAAGAAGCCCACGATCTCCTCGAGAGCAGGAAGACTCTTTTCCCTGCTTGGACTCGAGATAGAATGATAAAGGAGGCCATAGATACTCCTAGCATCCTATGGCTCGAACCGATGATCTCCTTCGACTGCTACAATTCTGTCGATTCGCAGTTCGATATGCCCTTGACCCGAAAGGCGTTTATCTTCCACGCCTTCTCCAGCATTTTTGAAGTCCCTCATCCTAATCCTGAGGTTGATAGGGAGTTAATCGATTTCTATCTAAAGGCCGCTCAACCACAGTACCAAACATGGAGCGCTCAGAAGATCGTTAATGTTCGGGTTTTAAAGCCGTATACCGAAGGGAGATTCATCAACATTCGGTTCAGGGTGATCCGAGGGTCTGCAAAAACCGAACATCTCATATCTTTAGCAGATCTACCGAACCTCAACCCCCATGACTGGATTGTTCTGCATAACATCCTCTTGACGAATGAAGCTGAATATGGTCCGATTATAGACCATCTCAAAAGCATGTTGGTATGTTATATCATGGAGGTAGCATTGATGGATCAGGAGGTAGCCACTGTCTTCAAGAAGAAACCGAAGATATCTCCTGTTGGATTGGCCAGTGATCTCAATCAAATGAAGATGGGCAAGATTGACCCGAAGCGTAATTCGGTCATGTTCACTAGAGCAGAAAGACAGAAATATCTCTTTGCTTTAGCGGATAAACATCTTTATACGACTGCTTGTCTTGAGCATGTGCTGTTGATCATCCGTCGGTGTAAAGAGAATGCAGCGGACGATGTCAAATACTTCCACGATATGATCCAATGGTACATCAGATTCAGACAAACGATAGTTGCTCTTATCACTCGTCTGTTTCAGACTGTAAAGAAGAAGGTACCGGCTGCTGCTGCTGGCCCAAGTAAGAAGT
The DNA here is from genome assembly GCF_002870075.4 of Lactuca sativa. Lineage (NCBI taxonomy): Eukaryota > Viridiplantae > Streptophyta > Magnoliopsida > Asterales > Asteraceae > Lactuca > Lactuca sativa. The sequence goes on along the minus strand of NC_056627.2, from coordinate 337,347,841 downwards.
GAAGATCTCGCTCCAATTGACGCAAAGGGGGAGATTGTTGAGTTGAAGATACGTTCAAGTATTGCGTCATTGGGCTCGGTTATTAGTCCAATTATTTTGTACTCCGGTTTAGGCCTGTCCAATCGTGAGCCTGTTAGGTTTACTATTTAATAATGTGCTTGCATGCATATTAGGTTAACGATCTAGAATACAAGATAGAGAATTACGATAGCTTTGATTTTCTTTATCGTTCCTGTAAACCTTTTAATCCTCTACAGTTGTAGTTCTTCATCGAGCTCTTCTAAGTATTATTTTATAATCATTCGACACGTTTGATTCATTCTTGAGTTGTTCATTATTTTCGTGTTCTTGCTGTTTAATCTTTACTTACCTGTTTAAGATCTAATCGATCTTCAAGATTAAGTTTTAATCTCATCAATTGGTATCAGACAAACGATACTTGCTCTTATCACTCGTCTGTTTCAGACTGTAAAGAAGAAGGTACCAGCTGCTGCTGCTGGCCCAAGTAAGAAGTGAAGATCTCGCTCCAATTGACGCAAATGGGGAGATTGTTGAGTTGAAGATACGTTCAAGTATTGCGTCATTGGGCTCGGTTATTAGTCCAATTATTTTGTACTCCGGTTTGGGCCTGTCCAACCGTGAGCCTGTTAGGTTTACTATTTAATAATGTGCTTGCATGCATATTAGGTTAACGATCTAGAATACAAGATAGAGAATTACGATAGCTTTGATTTTCTTTATCGTTCCTGTAAACCTTTTAATCCTCTACAGTTGTAGTTCTTCATCGAGCTCTTCTAAGGATTATTTTATAATCATTCGACATGTTTGATTCATTCTTGAGTTGTTCATTATTTTCGTGTTCTTGCTGTTTAATCTTTACTTACCTGTTTAAGATCTAATCGATCTTCAAGATTAAGTTTTAATCTCATCAGTGACATCCCCAATTTCACGGCCAGAAAATACCGATTTGTTTATGCTTTGTTTTTAAAATCAGAGTAATCATTTACAGAAAATTGTTACGGAATTTTTTCCCAAAACAAAATATGATAAGAATTTATCAAAGCTTTTCTTAAAGAAATGTATTTTCATTATTTAACAAAATCACGGGATGTCATGTTCCGATACATACACATAAGCATAAACAAAACTTACATTTATTTACATTAATGATTTACATCTCATTTAATCTCTCAGTGACATATGTCTTCATATCGAAACCTGTGATACAAAGAAAACTGAGTGGGTCCGGCTTGGGAGCCTGGTGAGCATATAGGGTATTCAACCCACAATAACATAATTATTAAATTTAATCATTAAACAATAAACCCAATTACCCATCGCCATTATCTTCTTTAACCATAAGGATCTACCCTAAGAATCAACTATTCCTCGTTCATTTATTCGTAAGGATTATCCTAAGGAATCGGTACGAAATCCATTGTTGCCAGGGTTTTCTCAACAGACACTATATCCGTAGTTACCAAGCGCTAACTCCATAGTCGCCGGTGTTTATCACGTTTAATGATAGTATTGGTTTCGAGACTCCTCTAGCAATACATATCAATGGGTTTTTAGAGTACACTGGTGAACATCAAGTCCACAACACCTACAAGTTGCGAGCCTGCTAGTGTTCCACACGACTGTCTAGAATCATCCGTGGTTTTCATCCCTACTCTGCTGAATGACGGGGGCCATCGTTTGGGTAAAGGTTTCACTCATTTTTCATTTGTCACCCTCATCTCATGATCTATATCATCTTTCGTCTCATCCTCAAAATAATCTTTCCTTACACACCAACTATTTCATCAACCCATATTCTACCCAAGATACTTGTAGATATAAATTACATATATAGTTTAAATCATTTAAAAACCTGTATAAAACACTCATTCAACATCCATCTCAAGTAAACAAACAACGTATAAACATATAATATGCATTCCATAGCAAATAGTTCATATCTATGCGGTAGAAGAAAGTAACTACACATTCACTTGATATGATGATGATCGGATAGCACTACGAATCTTTGTAGTAATATTCTTCAATGAAGCTGGGATATCTTCACTCACCGAGCTTCTCGCGGGCAGAGCTTCCGCTCGACAACTCTGTTTCTCGGGATCTTCGGAGCGTCGGGACTCGCTTCGGGATCAAGGATGGTACCGGAGGTTGGGGGGTTAAAAGAAGGCTTAAAGATGAGTCGAGTAGGAGAGAGGTTGAGAATTTAGCAAACAAAACCAGCTGCCTTCGGTTTCTATTTATAGGGCTGAAAATTCAGTTTTCACGTCGTGAACCATCATTTCACGTCGTAACCTTGGACGTCATCAGGTGCGTAGTCGCGATGTTCAGTCTGTCATGCTTTAGAAGACATCAACACTGAGTTCATGTCATGAACCCCTTTTTCACGTACTGAACTCTGACACAGTGTTGGGGTTCGCGCCCCGAACTTCAGAAATTCATAACTTTCGTATACGACCTCCGTTTTTGACGTTCTTCATATCCACGCATATGAGATTATGCTCTATAACTCTCGTTTAGACTTTGTCGGCTAATTTTGAACTTAATTTTTATTATATTATTTTTAGTAGGACGGGATAGGAAAACCCCGTTATAAACTCATAACTTCTTCATCCGACGTCCGTTTTCATCTGTCTTTTTACTGTTGAACTACTATCGACGAGATCTTTGATTCTCGTTTAGATTGTTTCGGCTAGAAATCCCTCGATCTCATATTAGAAACTTCGGGCTGCATACTGCTAAGCTAAAACTTAGAAAATCATAACTTCCTCATACGAAGTCAGATTTGGACGTTCTTTTTATGCACGCTCTCGGCTTAATGTCTTATATGACTTTCATTTAGATCGCTAAGTCCAAATATCGCTCTAACGTAAATTCACTATTTACGTCGCGTTGTGTCGTGCCGGTTCTGTCGCGACACTTCGACAGGTCGTAACTTCTTCGTTATAACTCAGATTTCGGCATTCTTTATATGTACGGAATCCTTGTAACATATACTACAAATTAGTTAATATTACTCCTAAATAATCCTCCATCAAAAAATCATTTTTTGATGCTCATTGTCTCTAAATTGACTAGCCCTTATCTATGGGCGTTACAATTATCTTCGCCTTAGCATGATCACGTCCTGGAATCATCAATGAAAATAGGACTTGTATAATGATTCCATATGTTATCTTTTCATCCTAGTTAATAATCGTAACTTCTATGTTTCTTCGAATGAGTGTCTAACTCTTGGACTTCTTGACCGCAGGCAATGCTCAATCTTGCAACTGCTCTTCATACTATGTTGGAATTTCAATCGTAACCTATGGGTTACAAAATAAATCCTTATTGAGGACTCCTTCTTCTTCTTAGGATAAGTACTTTCCTTTATCTATTGTAACATATCGACGGGTCATTTTCTAATGACCTTTCATTGGGTGATGCAACGCCTAGACTCAAGTCTTTGAGAGTCATATTCCATAATGGAATATACCTTCTTTCATATTCTAATGTGATATACTCACATTTTAGCATGTAGCATTTCTAGCTACAAGCTTCTTTAACAACGAGCATGATACAATTGATCGCTTTGATTTCAATATTCCAGCTTGAGTCAGATGCTACATCGAACTTGGTTCTTCGAACCACGTAACAAACTCCTCGTAGTTAGACACAATTTGATATGACCACTAGGGTCAGAATATCAATCATCTTCTTAGTCATTACCAAAACAATGGTAACAACATAATTGAATAAAACGAGGCCAATAACCAGCTTCTTGGTAACCTTGTGACTTTCCCCGATCCAAGCATGAGTCCTCTGCTTCCAGTAGTACAAATCTCTACTACTATTCACACCTACTCGTACTCATCCCAAGTATTGTCTCGCAATCCCCAAGTCCTAAAATCACAAAACAATTTAACAAATATGAATGTGTCCAATTAATCACACAAATTTGCCTAGACTCTACTAAGAGTTCTTCCATGCGCATCTTCACTCATCAATTCTACTTCAACTCGGTTGGTGATGGAAATTCCAGACGTTAGGACAAATTTAAGAACTACACCAATCGTTCCATCATCCTACCAATCGAAGGTGTACTTTAGATGTGCCGTACTCCTCTAAACGTTCCGTTATTTTATCAGACATATTCTAAAGGCAAGATACCACTATTACGATATCTTCCGTTAGGTGTCATTCACTATCATAAGCCTTTACCTTTCCTCAATTTACTCAATTCTCTACGAGTCTTCACCATGGCGTTTTGTACATCCAAGCAGACGTTTAGTGTACTTAGGCGAGAACTTTAAGATACGGAAGCTTTATTTACGATATACGTATAAATCTCCTTATCACTCCGAAACATTTACATGCTAGTTCTAATATCGTAGTCGTATGCTTAGAATCCTAAACACATAAGGTTTACAGATCCGGTCGGCAACAGTCCATAGACCCGAACAAACAATTTCATATACGGAAAACATATGGCATTTAACAAATAAAAGCATTATAGGAATCTTTCCTAAAATATACCAGTGCCCGTGTCTAAAATATGGTAGACACTCATCTCACAATCATTGCTTAGCATTCTAAGTTTAAGTCTAGATATCCTACAAATTCCTAGTTCGCTTAAACTAATGCTCTGATACCAATTGTGACATTCCCAATTTCACGGCCATAAAAGACCGATTTGTTTCTGCTTTGTTTTTAAAATCAGAGTAATCGTTTAAAGAAAATTGTTGCAGAATTTGTTCCCAAAACAAAATATGATAAGAATTTATCAAAGCTTTTCTTAAAAAATGTATTTTCATTATTTAACAAAATCACGGGATGTCATGTTCCGATACAGACACATAAGCATAAACAAAACTTACATTTATTTACACTAAAGATTTACATCTCCTTTAATCTCTCAGTGAAATATGTCTTCATATCGAAATCTGTGATACAAAGAAAACTGAGTGGGTCAGGCTTGGGAGCCTGGTGAGCATATAGGGTATTAAACCCACAATAACATAATTATTAAATTTAATCATTAAATAATAAACCCAATTACCCATCCCAATTATCTTCTTTAAACTTAAGGATCTACCCTAAGAATAAACTATTCCTCGTTCATTTATTCCTAAGGATTATCCTAAGGAATCGGTACGAAATCCATTGTTGCCAGGATTTTCTCAATAGACACTATATCCGTAGTTACAAAGCGCTAACTCCATAGTCGCCAGTGTTTATCACGTTTAATGATAGTATTGGTTCCGAGACTCCTGTAGCAATACATATCAATGAGTTTTTAGAGTACACAGGTGAACATCAAGTCCACAACACCTACAAGTGGCGAGCCTACTAGTGTTCCACAGGACTGTCTAGAATCATCCGTGGTTGTCATCCCTACTCTGCTGAATGACGGGGGCCATCGTTTGGGTAAAAGTTTCACTCATTTTTCATCTGTCACCCTCATCTCATGATCTATATCATCTTTCGTCTCATCCTCAAACTAATCTTTCCTCAAACACCAACTATTTCATCAACCCATATTCTATCCAACATATTTGTAGATATAAATTACATATATAGTTTAAATCATTTAAAAACCTGTATAAAACATTCATTCAACATCCATCTCAACTAAACAAACAATGTATAAACATATAATATGCATTCCATAGCAAATACTTCATATCTATTCGATAGAAGAAAGTAACTACACATTCACTTGATATGATGATGATCGGATAGCACTACGACTCTTTGTAGTAATATTCTTCAATGAAGCCAAGATATCTTCACACACCGGGCTTCTCGCGGGCAGAGCTTCGGCTTGACAACTCTATTTCTCGGGATCTTCGGAGCGTCGGGACTCGCTTCGGGTATCGGGGATGGTACCGGAGCTTGGGAGGTTAAAAGAAGGCTCAAAGATGAGTAGAGTCGAAGAGAGGTGAGAAATTAGGAAACAAAACCAGCTACCTTTGGTTTCTATTTATAGGGCTGAAAATTCAGTTTTCACGTCATGAACCATCATTTCACGTCGTGACCTTGGACGTCATCAGGTGCGTAGTCGCGATGTTCAGTCTGTTAGGCTTCAAATGACATTAGCACTTAGTTCATGTTATGAACCCCTTTTTCACGTCTTGAACTCTGACCTAGTGTTGGGCTTCGCGCCCTGAACTTCAAAAATTCTGAACTTTCACATACGAGCTTCGTTTTCGACATTATTTATATCCACGCATAGGTGAGATTATGCTCTACATCTCTTGTTTAGACTCCATCGACTAATTTTTGTTATATTATTTGATGGAAGATATTTCGAACTTCGGGCTGCATATTGTTAAGCTGAAACTTAGAAAAATCATAACTTCCTCATACGAAGTCAGATTTGGACGTTCTTCTTATGCACACTCTCAATTTAACTTATTCTACGACTTTCATTTAGATTGCTAAGGCCAAATATCGCTCTAGCATAAATTCAATATTTACGTCGCGCTTTGTCATGCCGGTTCTGTCGTGAAACTTCGACAGGTCATAACTTCTTCATTATAACTTGCATTTCGGCGTTCTTTATATGTACGAAATCCTTGTAACATATACTAAAACTTAGTTAAGATTACTCCTTCTAAATTATCTTCCATCAAAAAGTCATTTTTGACACTCATTGTCTCTATTGACTAGCCGTGATCTACAGACGTTACAAGAAATCCTGCATACTTATCAGTCTCAGACTGATCATCAACGTATGGAATGGGTTGTTCATCATTCATTACTTCAAACTGAAAGACAACCATTTATCCTTGATTCAGACTGATCAGCCTGTGATGAAATTGTGGTCATCATTAATAGTTCTTGATTATTCGCCCCCTTTTTGGCATCATCAATTTGGGGAGGAGTGTCATGAGGTGGAGAGGGAGTGTGAGGAGGAGGATTTATTAGAGCTGCAAGAGGTTGATTATTGTTAGACGTTGATGGGGGTGGATTATTCCTAGGCTGTAGCAGAGGAGGTTGATCATCACTTGGAAAGGCAGGAGGAATGTCTTCAATCAACAAATCATCATCATTATTGACCAAAGCCATTGATCGTTTGATGTCAGCGACATCAATTTCAACCTTGTTCGGTCTTTCTCCAAGAGACCGAGACATCTTGAACAATAGGTCGAGTTAGGAGAGCATAGTTTTTTGAAAGCTAGAACTAGACAACCATTGAAAAGTAACAAAAGTTTGTATAGGAATTGGAATTGGAGGAACAGTTGCAAGCTGAGGAGAAGGAAATGCTGATCTTGGAGAATTTTCATCTTAGATCGGTGGATCAATAGTTTCCATTTAAGGTAGAGACGATCCGTGTTGGACTATATCTTCTACAGAAGGAGTTGCTGATGAAATAGAAGTCAAGGAGAAGAGAAAATGATGGTTCAATCTTTGAGGAGAATTATTCATTCCCTGAACAAAGGCTTCTCCCATATCAATGTATAATTCATCATCTTCATCATTGGCATTATCATTATCATCTTCATTAATTCCCCAATCATCCTCTTCTTCAGAGATAGAGGTTTCAATAACATAGGGATTTATAACCTAATTCTCCATACTCAGGGTTAAGATGCATATCTCCATGAGAGGGACCAACATTGATAATATTTGATGAAAGAATTGGAATTGGCATGGAGACTCTATGATTAAGATTGTAACCTTATTCAGTATGAGCCAGCATTAGTGTAAGCCAACAAGGATAAGGAACATATGTTGGCTTCATGTTCCCAGGGACACACTTAACCAATTGATTGAAGAATAGTTCGAGCAAAATCCAGTATTTTGTTGCAAACCATGGCTTACAAGAATCATTGATGAAATAGGTATAACTGATCTAAGCGTCCTGTCTTATGTCCAATACATTTTCCAGTTACTCTTGATAAGTACTTCCACCCTGCACACTATCATTGACGGATGATGTATTTTGTTGAGTCACGAGTGTTACACTGATGAGAGAAGTTATACCCTAATATTGAACCAACTGTAAGTCCCTAATCTGCCTGTGTATCAATCAGATCCGTTTGATGGTGCGGAATCCCAATCAAACGGATGATGTCAGATCAAATAGAAGAGAAGGAGAAGAAGAATAATATGAATCTTGAATGTATTGATAATATGAATTAAAGTTCCAGATACAAGATTCACACACACAAACGCTCCTTTCTCTCTAGACCGTAAACTCTCTTCCTGTTCATCAATCTCTACTCCTCACCCTAACACCTATATTTATACTTGGAGAACATGGGCCGGATAACATGGGCCGTAAATGGGTTTACGGCCGTAAGGTGTTTACGGCCGTAAACTCAACCATAAACTCCAAAAATATTACAGAAAAATACATTTGCCCAGAAAAGCAAAGTATAAACCATATTTTGACCCAACAATCTCCCCCTTGGTTTATAGCTTTCTTTTCTTAATGACCCAACAAGCTCCCCCTAAAAAGTAGCTGGCTCTTCTTGTTAATCTTCATTGGGAGCTTGGCTTCAGCTTTGACCTTCGATTTCTTCACAGCATCAGGATGAGCATATGAATCTTCAATGAATGACTTCATCTTGAGCACTTGAGGTTTTCTTCAGAATTTGGCATTGAACGCACATTGGGTGAGGAGGCTTGACGTACTAATTCTTGAAAGATGGCGCTTTCAGCTTGAGAATCTTCAGAGAGAACTAAACTTCTAGATTACTTCAGCAGGTACAACGATAGCAGCAGACTGATTGAGGAGGCTTCAATACAATCCGTCACATAATCTTCAATTTCAGCTTCACCTTGCTTCTGGGGTTGAAGGATTGAATGTTGAAAGATTGATCTTCATTTCTTGCTCCTTCGAATGAGAATTCTTCGATGCTCACGGACGAAGCCTTTGGCTCAGAAATCTTCAACACAAACTCCATGAGTCTCATCTATACCTGAAATCACTTTTCAAGACAAAACAAAACTAAAAGAAAACTTAGCACACAAATTAAAACAGAAATAAAAATATTTTTGGATTTTTGATTTTTCTGAACAAGAAATAAAACAGAAATAACACTATTTTTTTAATTTTTTTTTTATTTTTCTTTGATTTTTGAATTTTTCTGATTTTTTTTTATTTTCATTATTTTTTATTTTTAATTCTCCCCTAATATTTAAATTAGAAGAAACTATGACAAATTTAACAAAAATAAAAATGATATTTAACTTTAAGAGTGATTTGGGATCAAAGTTGTTGGACAATCTTATTCCACTTGTCGGTACCCTTATCTTCACATCTTCGTCTGATCGATCGCCAGTATTGTGGTCCACTTAAACACAAAAAATTTGTGACAATTTTAGGACAATTTACCAATGACATGACACATACTTATATAGATGCTTATAATTCTTCATTATCATGATTGGCCATAATTCTTAAATAGATTTTTCTTATGACCATTTAACTGACTACAACCAGGGATATTGTTGTCCACCTAAATCGAGTAGCGAGATATACAGACAATTTGTATGTGTTCAATTATAAGTGTACTAGAACATGTTTCCCGCTTCCTGATATGCCCCAGCCATCAAGAACTTCCAGAGTACTCCTTACACCGGGTGAGCAGACAAACATTCAGAGAGAAGATAGATTCAGAATTCTATAACTTATTACTTCAGAGGGGTTGAGAAGTAGAAGGTTGCATATGCTGTGTACTAGGTCGGATTAGAAATCACGCAAAGGAGACAACATATGGCTAACAGATAAGAGGGATTTCATACATATAGCTTGCAGAGAAATAGAGTTGCATATGTTGTGTACCAGGTCGGATTGGAGGTCACGCAAAGGAGACAACATATGACTAACAGACGGAAAGAGAGAAAATGATATTCTACAGACCTAATTTATCGGAATTTACCAGTCGCCCCATCCAACCCGAATTAAGGACAGAATCCGCAAATCGAGGAAAAGTGAACCCACAGTTCTAGATACGGGTTATTTAATGTAACCGATAGATTCCCATGTATATCTCCCTGGTCAACCTATCCGAGCGTCGTGACATCAGGTTAAATGGATCTAACTAGGTCAAGGTTTGTCAAGTCCTTAAAATTCATTAGGTTCAACTTTTCCTAGTCAAGTCCATTTAAAATCTTTCATGCCTACCAGCGCATCGAGCGCAGAGCGTGGACGATTCAACTTAGGTACGTTACGCCGATTCAGATTGCCCGTTATCACTTGCTAATTTCATTTCGCAAAACATCTCCTGCAAGCACATTCCATTAACATTATATTTTTGATTTTCTGATTTTCTAATCCTTTTGGATTTTTTTTTTTAAATTTTATAATTTTTGTTTTGTTTTTATTTCTCCCCCTAAATTTGTGCATTGGAGAGAAACGTAAGTAAATGCGCAAATTTAAACTATCCTAAAAAAAATTAGTCTTTAAAGCGAATCAGCTTAAGAAAAACTCAGGAGTATAGAGAAGAAGACGCAAACCGTAATTCACCGACTGAATCTGCATTCAGAAGGTCTGAGAATAGCAAGTATAATCTCAGGACAGATCCAAAAATTCTTCATATCATTAAGCACTAACCCTATTTGTGATCTCTTCCTTTCTTCCTTTCCCGCAAAGGATACATACTCTCAAATAATGTTCTGAGTGCTGTAAAGTTGAGAGATGTCTCCTATCATGTGCCAGGAACAGCCACTACCAACAAACAGAAGTCTGATGATATGCCTCCATAGCTGCTCCGACACAGAGCGGGATTAATTGGTCTTTGGAACCCAATCCATTTTGAAACTGGGTCGACCTTTGTCATCAACGCAAGGTACTTTCTCCCATGACATGTCCTGTTTATCACAAACAGAAGATATAGAAATATTAGAATCGTTAGAAGATTTGGGAGATTGAGCCTTCGGAACCCATCTATAGTCGGGTTTAACCCATTTCTTGTTTGAGTGGATGGCTGCCTCAGTACTTGCTTTTGAACTGGAAGCCGGCTGCTGAGATGACTTTGACCTAACCGGTCTTTGTTTTACTGGAGCATCTCTTGGATTGGGCTTCTCGGCCGACATTCCCTTCTTGTCCTTGGGATTTTGATTCTTGGCCTTGTTGGTTTGATTTTTGGTCCTCTGCGCATTCCAGTCACCATAATCTGAACGTGATCTCGAGGGGTATCTTTTGGAGTGTCTCCCTCTTGGCGCGTTCTGCCAGCCTTGTGCGTAGTAGGGAACATATGCACGATTAGGACAATTCTGGCAATGTGTCCAGGTGTTCCACAGTGAAAACAAGTCTTTTTCTTCACTGTGAAGTTATTTATTCCTGCCCCTGGTGGCGTATCCTTGCCTTGTCTCTTATTTTTCCCACACGCACAGTTGCAACAGGCACTCTGTTTAGCTTGAAATGGTGGCCTGTATTTACCAATGGCAGGTTGATTAGAAGCAACATATTTAGAGTTCAAGGGTTCGTTTGTTTGTTCAGAAGAACTCTCCTTGTTCTCATCATCTGCTACTTTACCTGCACATGTAACAGAAACATCAGTATTTTCAACATTAATAACTCCTCCTGACATAAATCCAGCTCGTTTTCCATATCGAAGATGTGGCTCCGTGTCAGTTTCGTCCTGTGTCATAGGGATGGATGTGTAGTTATGATTATAAGGAGGAGGTACACTATCATACCCTAGACCCTTGTTTTGATTTTCTTTGAATTTTAATTGGGTTTCATATAAGGACTCGACTGTCTGACTTGACGCAGTATAATTTTTGAAACCGACATCAGTTTTTCCACACTTAATTTTTAAAGCGTCAAGTTCTTCAGTTACAGCAGCAAGTTGTCTCTTAACATAATCATAATTTTCATACTTGTTGCTATACTCTTCATGAAGTTTCCTAAAGTCCTTGGTTTTTGCTTCTAACTCAGCCTTCAGGAGTTTCTGTCCTTTCCTGAGTTGATATCCATCATATCTCAGGTCCTCAACTTCTCTTTTAAATAAATCAATTTCTTCCCGAAGAAATTTAATCGTAGCTTCACAAGCGGGAGTACATGTAACTTCAGTGACCCAAAATGTTTTTAGAACTCATCGTTTCTCTACACTTCAAAGCATCAAGTTCTTCAATTACTTCAGCAAGACTAAGATGATTGAGATCTTTTGTCTTCTTGATGATAGCCATGTTCATATCCTACGATTTCGGAAGTGAATTCAGTAGCTTTTTGTTTATCTCAGATTTAGACAAGAAGATCCCAACTATATTCATCTCAGTAGTAAGTGTAGTAAATTGCTGCAACTGAGTTTCGAGGGTTTCTCCAGGGATATAATCGAAAATGTTGAAATTTTTTCTTAACATATCTTGACGACTCTCTTTCATGTTTTCAACTCCCTCGTAGACCATAAAATCAATTAAAAAACACAACTAGAAGCTAAAATAAAACTTAAAAGTCAAATTTAAAAAAAAAAATCAAACTCAAAAGTCAAACATGAAAAAGTCAACCTTGAAAAAGTCAAACCGAAAAACTAAATTTGAAAATTTGAAAATTAAATGAAAAAGTTAAAGTTTCAAGTCAAAGGTCAAACTTGGAAGTCAAAATCAAAATTTAAGGTCAAAATTTAAAAAACATAAAAGTCAAAAATTAAAATTCAAATCTTGAAAAAGTCAAACCGAAAAACTATATTTGAAAATTTGAAAATTAAGCGAAAAAATCAAAGTTTAAAGTCAAAGGTCAAACTTGGAAGTCAAAATCAAAATTTAAGGTCAAAAGTTAAAAAAATAAAAGTCAAAAATTAAAATATAATTTTATTTATTAATTTTAATTTAATTTAATTTATTTATTATTATTATTATTATTATTATTATTATTATTATTATTATTATTATTATTTTTTATTTTGGATGAAAAAAAGAATTTAGAATTAAAAGAAATTGAGTTTTGGGGTTAAAAGTGTAAAATATGAGAAATTTGAACCGAGAAAGTCGCTTTATGAATTAAATTCGGAAGGAGTTTATCACCTAGCAAGCTAGATTAGTTGGTAAAGCGCTGAAGGGAGGAACCAAGGGTCGCGTGTTCGATCCTCTGCAGCCCCAAATCAGTTCCCCCTTTTTTTTTAATATACGAAGTGAAGCTGGTTGCGAGGCCGAGGAGCTATGCGAGGACGAGGCTGCTGAGCGAGGCTGTAAACCACCGAGGCCGAGTCCGACGCCGTAAACTCCGAGCCGCAAGCTCGGACCGTGAATCCTCGGGCCGCAAACTCCGAAACCCTAGCCGTCGGCCGTGAACTGTTTCCGGCAGTAAGCTCCGGCCGTGAACTCCGAAACTTTAGCCGCCGGCCGCAAACTCCGACCAAAAACACCGATTTTTCGACTTTGAAGCTCCAAAACTCGATCAAAAACCCTTTTTTATGAAAAACACGAAGAACAAACCCCCCTTATTTTTCAGAGATCTATCTAAAAATGCAAGAATATTTCGAAAATAAGATCAAATAATGCCCCAAATCTGACAAAATTGACTGATACAACTTGGCTCTGATACCAATTGTAAGTCCCTAATCTGCCTGTGTATCAATCAGATCTGTTTGATGGTGCGGAATCCCAATCAAACGGATGATGTCAGATCTGAAAGAAGAGAAGTAGAAGAAGAATAATATGAATCTTTGTATGTATTGATATGAATGAAGATCCGGATACAAAAGATTCACACACACATAAAAGCTCTTGTTTCTCTCTGGCAGTAAACTCTCTAGGGTTCATCAATCAATACTCCTCACCCTAACACCTATATTTATACTTGGAGAACATGGGCCGGATAACATGGGTCGTAAATGGGTTTACGGCCGTAAACTCAACCGTAAACATGATAGTAAACTCCAAAAATATTACAGAAAAATACAATTGCCCAGAAAAGCAAAGTATAAACCATATTTTGACCCAACAATCTCCCCCTTGGTTTATAACTTCTTTTCTTAAATGACCCAACAAGCTCCCCCTAAAAAGTAGTTGGCTTTTCTTGTTAATCTTCAGTTGGAGATTGGCTTCAGCTTTAACCTTCGATTTCTTCACAGCATCAGGATGAACATATAAATCTTCAATGAATGACTTCATCTTGAGCACTTGAGGTTTTCTTCAGAATTTGGCATTGAATGCACATTGGGTGAGGAGGCTTGACGTATTGATTCTTGAAAGATGGCGCTTTCAGTTTGAGAATCTTCAGAGAGAACATCAGAGAAAACAAATCTTTTGGATCACTTCAGCAGGTACAAAGATAGCAGCCGACTAATTGAGGAGGCTTCAATGCAATCCGTCACATAATCTTCAATTTCAGCTTCACCTTGCTTCTGGGGTTGAAAGATTGAATTTGAAAGATTAATCTTCATTTCTTGCTCCTTCGAATGAGAATTCTTCGATGCTCACGGACGAAGCTTTTGGCCCAGAAATCTTCGACACAAACTCCATGAGTCTTAGCTATACCTGAAATCACTTTTCAAGACAAAACAAAACTAAAAGAAAACTTAGAACAAAAAATAAAACAGAAATAACACTTTTTTTTTTAATTCTCCCCCTTATATTTAAATTAGAAGAACACTATGAACAAACTTAACAAAAACAAAAATAATAGCTAACTTTAAGAGTGCTTTGGGTTCAAAGTTGTTGGACAGCCTTATTCCACTTGTCGGTACCCTTATCTTCACATCTTCGTCTGATCGATCGCCAGTATTGTGGTCCACTTAAACACGAAAAAATTGTGACGATATTTTGGACAATTTACCAATGACATGATACATGCATATATCTAATTGTAACTTTATTATCATGATTGAACCTAATTCTTAAATAAATTTTTCTTATGACCATTTAACTGACTACAACCAGGGATATTGTTGTCCACCTAAATCGAGCAGCGAGATCTACAGACAATTTGTATGTGTTTAGTTTTAAGTGTACTAGAACATGTTTCCCGCTTCCTGATATGCCCCAGCCATCAAGAACTTCCAGAGTACTCCTTACACCGAGTGAGCAGACAACCATTCAGTGAGAGGATAGATTCATAATTCTATTACTTACTGTTTTAGAGGGGTTGATAAGTAGAAGGTTGCATATGCTGTGTACCAGGTCGGATTAGAAGTCACGCAAAGGAGACAACATATGGCTAACAGATAAGAAGAATTTCATATATATAGCCTGCAGAGAAATAGAGTTGCATATGTTGTGTACCAGGTCGGATTGGAAGTCACGCAAAGGAGACAACATATGACTAACAGACGGAAAGAAAGAAAATGATATTCTACATACCTAATTTATCGGAATTTACCAGTCGCCCCATCCAACCGGAATTAAGGACAAAATCCGCACATGGAGGAAAAGTGAATCCACAGCTTTAGATACGGGTTATTTAATGTGACCGATAGATTCCCATGTATATCTCCCTGCTCAACCTATCTGAGCGTTGTGACATCAGGTTAAACGGATCTAACTAGGTCAAAGTTTGTCAAGTCCTTAAATTCATTAGGTTACACTCTCCCTAGTCAACTCCATTTAAAATCTTTCGCGCCTACCAGCGCATCGAACCAGAGCATAGACGATTCAACTTAGGTACGTTACGCAGATTCAGATTGCCCGTTATCACTTGCCAATTTCATTTCCCAAAACATCTCCTACAAGCACATTTCATTTACACCATATTTTTTTGGATTTTCTGATTTTGTAATCTTTTTGGATTTTTTTTCCAGTATTTAAAATTTTTGTTTTGTTTTTATTTCTCTCCCTAAATTTGTTCATAGGAGAGAAAAGAAAATAAATGCGCAAATTTAAACTATCCTAAAACAAAAATTAGTCTTTAAAGTGAATCAGTTTAAGAAAAACTCAGGAGTATAGAGAAGAAAATTCAAACCGTAAGTCACTGATTGAATTTGCATCCAGAAGGTCTGAGAACAGCACGCGTAATCTCAGAACAAATGCAAAAATTCTTCACATCGTTAAGCACTAACCCCATGAGTGATCCTTCCTTTCTTCCCTTCTCGCAAAGGACACATACTCTCAAACAAAATTCCGAGTGTTGTATAGTTGAGAGATGCCTCCTATCATCTGCCAGGAGCAGCCACTACCAATAAACCGAAGTCTAATGATATGCCTCCATAGCTGCTCCAACACAGAGCGGGATCAGTTGTTCTTTGGAACCCAGTCCATTTTAAAACTGGGTCGACCCTTTTCATCCTTGCACGGTACTCTCTCCCATGACATATCCTGCTTATCACAAACAAAAGATGTAGAACGTTAGAAGCATTAGGAGATTTTGGACTTTTCACCTTTGGTACCCATCTATATTCGGGTTTAACCCATTTCTTATTTGATCCGATGGGTGCCTCGACACTTGCTTTGGAACTTGAAGCCGATCTTCGAGAAGACTTTGACTTAGCCGGTCTTTATTTCACTGGAGCATCTCTTGGATTTGGCTTCTTGGCTGGCATTTCCTTCTTGCCATTGGGATTCAGATTCTTTGCCTTGTGGGTTTGATTCTTGGCCTTCTACGCGTTCCAGCCACCATTGTCTGAACATGACCTGGAAGGGTTTCTTATGAAATATCTCCCACTTGGTGCGTTTTTCCATCCTTGTGCGCAGTAGGGAACGTATGCGCGATTTGGACAGTATCTGGCAATGTGTCCAAGTGTTCCACAGTGAAAACAAGTCTTTTTCTTCACTGTGAAGTTATTTATTCCTGCCCCTGGTGGCGTATCCTTGCCTTGTCTCTTATTTTTCCCACACCCACAGTTGCAACAGGCACTCTGTTTAGCTTGAAATGGTGGCCTGTATTTACCAACGACATGTTGATTAGAAGCAACAGATTTAGAGTTCAAGGGGTCGTTTGTTTGTTCAGAAGAACTCTCCTTGTTCTCATGCTCTGCTACTTTACCTGCACATGTAACAGAAACATCAATATTTTCAACATTAATAACTCCTCCTGACACAAATCCAGCTCGTTTTCCATATCGAAGATGTGGCTCCCTGTCAGTTTCGTCCTGTGTCATAGGGATGGATGTGTAGTTATGGTTATAATGAGGAGGTACACTATCATACCCTAGACCCTTGTTTTGATTTTCTTTGAATTTTAATTGGGTTTCATATAAGGACTCTACTGTCTGACTTGACGCAGTATAATTTTTGAAACTGACATCGGTTTTTCCACTCTTAATTTTTAAAGCGTCAAATTCTTCAGTTACAGCAGCAAGTTGTCTCTTAACATAATCATAATTTTCACACTTGTTGCTATACTCTTCATGAAGTTTCCTAAAGTCCTTGGTTTTTGCTTCTAACTCATCCTTTAGGGGTTTCTGTCCTTTCCTGAGTTGATAACCCTCATATCTCAGGTCCTCAACTTCTCTTTTTAATAAACCAATTTGTTCCCGAAGAAATTTAATCGTATCTTCACTAGATAGTGTACATGAAACTTCACATGATTGAGAACATGAAACTTCATTGACCGGGAGATTTGTGGAACTCATTGTTTTTCGACAATTCAAAGCATTAAGTTCTTCAATTATATCAGCCAGACTAAGACTATTGAGATCTTTTGTCTTCTTGATGTCAACCACTTCCATATCCCACGATTCTGGAAGTGCATTCAGCAGCCTTTTGTTTATCTCAGATTTGGTCAAGACGATCACAACTATATTCATCTCAGTAGAGAGTGTAGTAAATCGCTGCAACTGAGTTTCGAGGGTTTCTCCAGGGATATAATCAAACATGTTGAAATTTTGTCTTAAAATCTCCTAACGACTCTCTTTCATGATTTCAATTCCCTCGTAAACTTCAAAAACTATTAAAAGCAAAACCAGAACTTAAAAGTCAAATTTAAAATTTAAAAAAAAAAAAAACTTTTGACTATAAACCTCAAAAGTCAACCTTAAAAGTCAAATTTAAAAAATCAAACTCAAAAGTCAAACTTAAAAGTCAAAACGAAAAGCTAAATTTGAAAATTTAAAAGTCAAATGAGAAAGTCAAAGATCAAATTTTAAAAGTCAAAGTAAAAAATTTAAGTAAAAAGTCAAAAATAAAATTCAAAAATTAAAAATTAAAATTTTTGGTTGAAAAAGATATTTAAAAAAGAAAGAAATTGATTTTTGGGGTTAAAAGTGTCAAATTTCAAAATTAGGGTGCGACTGGAAGTGTTTAAGTTCAAAGTTTCGAAAGGAAATCACAAAGGATCGTTTGGTCGAGTTGGCAAGGCGTGCTGACTGTGAACTAGAGGTCTCGACTTCGATCCCCGGCAACCCTAAAATCCGCTTCTATTTTTTTATGAAGGCGCTGATGCGAGGCTACAAGGCTCTGATGCGAGGACGAGGCCGATGCGAGGCGAGGTGAGGATCTGTGGTGCGAAGGCGAAGACCTGGTGCGAGGATGCGAGACCGTAAATGATGTTGACCGTAAACGCGAGCCGTAAACTCCGAGGCCTCGGACCGTAAACCTCGGACCGTAAGCTTTGGGCCGCAAACTCCGCACCGTGAACTCCGGACCGCAAGCCCTTCAAGAGCCGTAAACACTTCGCAGATCTCATGAAAAACAACGTTTTTCACCATTTTTTGCTCCTAAACTCGATCAAAAACTCGTTTTTATGAAAAACGCAAAGAACAAACCCCCCTTAATTTTTCGAGATCTATCCAAAAACGCAAGAATCTTTCCAAAATAAGATCATATCAACTCCATATCTGAAAAAAATTGATTGATACAACATGGCTCTGATACCAGTTGTAAGTCCCTAATTTGCCTGTGTATCAATCAGATCCGTTTGATGGTGCGGAATCACAATCAAACGGATGATGTCAGATCAAATAGAAGAGAAGAAGAAGAAGAATAATATGAATCTTTGTATGTCAGATACAAGATTCACACACACAAACGCTCCTTTCTCTCTAGACCGTAAACTCTCTTCTTGTTCATCAATCTCTACTCCTCACCCTAACACCTATATTTATACTTGGAGAACATGGGCCGGATAACATGGGCCATAAATGGGTTTACGGCCGTAAACTCAACCGTAAACTCCAAAAATATTACAGAAAAATACATTTGCCCAGAAAAGCAAAGTATAAACCATATTTTGACCCAACACCAATAGACTTGCATCCTTCTTTAGAGAGTGTTTCAGAATAGTTTTCTAGTCGGGGAAGATGAAGAGTAGTTCGAAAAGATGGAACATTGATAACAACCCTAGAAGAACTGCCTATAATGGTTCCGGTAATGGTTTGAGCATTAGAATAGACAGAGCAAGAATAGTAGAACTCACATACTTTCTTAGGTAGAATGTCTCTAGGAGGTCATGAAATGCATAGCGAAGAGGGAAAAATTTTACATAGTTGATGTATCTTCAATCCCCGAGTTCTTGTACTGAATTGGGATAACATTAGAGAATGCAACGTTGTTTGCTTGAATAACAATCAGAGTATCAGGAGCATGGGGGCCTTTGACCACATTAGCATCAAGATCAACACATAGAGAACCTTCAACATGATGAAAAATTGAGGAAGATGATGAATGAGAGAACTTTTTTGAGAGAGAAATTTGACTACTTGAATACGTTGTAAAAGCAACCAAGGAGAAAGAGAAAGAGAGAGAGAGAGAGAGAGACAGAGAGAGAGTTTTATCAGTGTATAGCTAATACAGTGAATCATCAACTTTTTTAATAGAAGATTTGTTATGAGAGAATGGGTAGGTGTGTGTAATACATCATGGTGAAGGGTTTTGAGCATTCTAACACTCCTAAGGTGTACATGCAACCCTAGAAACCTTGGATCTATGTTTTACTAAGATACATGCAAAATTGTTTTTCCAAGGTTCTTCACCTATCTAGCATAGCATGGGGAACTTTTAAACATAAATGCTAGACGAAGAACATAATTTTTGTTGTTTGGATTCCTTGAGAACCTTGTGAGCCTAGCA
This sequence comes from Lactuca sativa, assembly GCF_002870075.4. Lineage (NCBI taxonomy): Eukaryota > Viridiplantae > Streptophyta > Magnoliopsida > Asterales > Asteraceae > Lactuca > Lactuca sativa. The sequence continues at coordinate 337,327,942 of NC_056627.2, read as the reverse complement.
CCTCAAGTCTGATGCCTCAAATGTCTCACACAACACCACAAAACTTGGAATAACCTTGAGAGAATTTCAGTAACATTCAAAATTCGGCTAGCCCTCTTATTCTTGCTTGTAGTATCGATTTTTGCTAGTCAAGGGGTCTTTATATAGTTGCGACACAAGTAGGGTTACACCATGTAAACCCTAATTGTCATGGCTTTCCATATTCCATGATCCATGGGTTTGTAACCTCCATGGAGCACCTTCTAGGTTTTAGCCCAATCCATACAAACCATGGATCATTAGCCCACTATACAAGAATAGATTATTTGCACAATCAACCCTATATATTTAATTTGTAACGACCCAAATTTTACCAAGAAATTTTTCATTTTTAATTAATCAAACAAATCCCATAATCCATAGATTTCCAAACCATTTGTTTCCCAATTCACAATTATTACAATTTCGTTGTACTATTGAAAACATCAGAGAGTCCCAAACACACAAAAAGAGAGGTAGAGTGCGCACCACGTCATCACGCCTTGCCCTTGCCCTTAGGCTCTGAAGTACCTGAAACAATCAACAACCTGTAACCGAAATGCTTAGTGAGTTTCCCAGAGCATACCACACACACACAAACCACATATCACATATCCTGTTAGCTATAAAAGCTACACACATATCGCGTAAGCCATGCATACATGAAACCTGTGAGAATGTTAAGGCCTCCCCCACATGGTCTTTACCTAGGACTGCCATGGGCTCCCCCACATGGCCTTACATCCAATGCCATGGGCTACCCTACATGGTCTTCACCTAGGACTGCCATGGGCTACCCCACATTGTCTTACATCCAATGCCATGGGCTTCCCCCGGGGTCTTCATACAAAACATGCAATCACATAACAAAACACAGAATGTCTAACACATATATCATAATCACATAATGGGCTGACCTTGGTTCCTTAGACCCATAGGTATGGTGAGAAGACTCACCTGTCACGAATTCTGAACTGACACTTTGCGACCAAATATACCCCACGAGCTACTCCACTCAACTGCCTAAAAAGTGTCATACCATATCTAGTCATTTCCCAAAGTCAATCCTGGTCAACTACAGCCAAGATCAAGTCAACAGTCCATGTTGACCCTAATTCGCCGAGTACAACTAGTGACTCGCCGTTACTCCCTGAGTCATCGAGGTGACTTGTCGAGTTCACAGGGTCTTGATTGATAATCTAAGGTCATTTGTCGAGTTTCCTTGCTTGCCACTCGACACGACTACAAACATCCAATAGTTGGTGGAATCTTACTCGACTCGTCGAGTTGTTCCTTTAACTCATCGAGTTCTAGGTAATCTTCATCCGGCTCGTCGAGTTGTTCATCCAACTCATCGAGTTTATGGCAATATTCACGGGCTCGCCGAGTCGTTCATCTAACTCGTCGAGTTCATGCTTGCCTTCATATGACTCGCCGAGTCACCCCCTGCGACTCGTCGAGTCCTTTCAGATCTCAGGCCATACAGACTCTTTTGAGTCATGCAATGCTTCCAAATTACAGATCTAAGCTTCTAAGGCATTCTTTCCACGTAAAGTTGCAAACTTTACGTTCATGCAAGGCTTTAAGGCCCTAAAATAGCAAATCTAAGCTTGGAATGGAGACATACACTAGAGGGGAGGCACATGCTAGGCACAAGTGATAACTTTATGCATCTAAAGGCCAAAAGGAGTCCAGATCTGAAGTTACAACTTCAGATCTTGGCTTAAACACAAAAGCCCTTTCTTAGAATCCATGCACAAGAGGGTTTTGGGTGGAAATGAGACAAGGAATAGCTCAATACCTTCAGGAAGTGCTACACAAAAGTAGATCTTGAATCCCTACAAGCCCTTTGCTTCCTCTAGCTTGTTTCCTCAAGTGTTTCCTTCACCAAATCCCTCCTCCAAGCTTAAAATCACCAAGAACACACATACACACTCGAATCAGGGTCTTTGGGAGGTAAAGAGCTGTAAAGGGAGGCTAGGAGAGGCTAATGACCATTTAAATAGGGTGCAAGGCCCCGAAATCTAGGTTTTCATCTGCCAGCATCTACTCGTCGAGTCCTATTTTGGACTCGGCGAGTAGGTCATTAAACTTCGCGGACAAACCCGCTACTACTCGACGAGTAGGGAGGCCAACTCACCGAGTAGGTTCTTAAAAATTCAAACCAATATATCATTATTAGTACCTAAGGATCAGGGTGTTACAACTCTCCCCCACTTGAATTAGGCTTCGTCCTCAAAGCCTGCTAATCCAAACAACTCCGGATTGAAACCTCGCATTTCATTTTCCGATTCCCAGGTCCATTCGGAACCCTTTCGGTGCTGCCATTGCACGTTTACCAACTTCACTTCTGTATTACGGAGTTTCTTCGTCTTCCTGTCTAGGATCGCAACTGGTCTCTCGACATAATTCAGGCTCCCATCCAACTGAATGTCATGCAAGGATATGATTGAAGACTTGTCGGCTACACACTTCCAGAGCTGAGACACATGGAAGGTGTTGTGAATCCGACTAAGCTCCTCTGGGAGCTCTAAACGATATGCCACCTTGCCCACCCGGGCTATGATCCTGAACGGACCTATGAACCGAGGCCCCAATTTGCTCCTCTTGCAAAACCGGATAATCCCTTTCCAGGGTGACACCTTTAGTAAGACAAAGTCTCCTTCCTGAAATTCAAGGTCTGATCGCCATCGGTCCGCATAACTCTTCTGATGACTCTGCGCGGCTCGCAATCGATCACGCACCTGCTGAATCAGTCTGGTGGTCTCGAGTACCACCTCCGTGCTCCCCAAAACTCGATGCCCAACCTCATCCCAACACACTGGGGTCCTGCACCTCCGTCCATATAACATCTCAAATGGTGCTCGGTCAATACTGGCATGATAACTGTTATTGTACGAAAACTCTGCCAGTGGGAGGTACGTATCCCAACTCCCTCTAAAATCCCGCACACATGCCCGCAACATATCCTCCAATGTCTGGATCGTCCTCTCACTTTGGCTATCGGTTTGGGGGTGATATGTCGTTCTAAAATGCAGTTGGGTACCCAGTTCCTCGTGGAATTTCTTCCAAAATCTGGATGTAAACCGAACATCCCTATCTGAAACCACTGATACCGGCACTCCGTGCCTACCCACCACCTCTCGAACATAAATGTCCGCCCACTTCTCTGCAGATATACTCTCGGAGATCGGAATGAAGTGAGCACTCTTCGTCAGTCTATCCATGATCACCCATATGGCATCTACTCCCCTCGCTGTCCGTGGTAGCGTCGCAATAAAGTCCATAGTGATCTCTTCCCACTTCCACATGGGAATGGGTAATGGCTGAACCTTACCATGAGGTCGCTAGTGCTCGGCCTTGACCTTCCTACAGGTCAAGCATCGCTCCACATACCCGACGATCTCCCGCTTCATGCAGGGCCACCAATAGCTCAGCCTTAAATCCCTATACATTTTTGTTGCACCTGGGTGTATAGAAAATTTGGGCTTATGTGTCTCCTCTAACAATCTCTGCCTCACTCCCCTAACATCGACACCCATACTCGGCCACATTGTGTCAACAAGCCACGACTATCCTTAACAAACAAAGGATACTGCCGCCGAATTCTTTCCAATTTCCAGTTCTCCTTCTTCACATCCTCGACCTAAGCCTCTTGAATCATGTCTACCAAGGGTGGACTTACCGTCACCCTCATACAAATACCCCTGATCGGCGACCCCGTCGCCTTGCGACTCAATGCATCAGCCACCACATTGGCCTTCCCTGGGTGGTATAGGATCTCCCAGTCATAGTCCTTTAGAACGTCCAACCATCTCCTTTGTCGCATATTTAGGTTCTGCTGGTCCATCAAATACTTCAGACTCTTGTGATCGGTATACATAACGAATTTCACCCCATACAAATAGTTCCTCCAAATCTTGAGGGCAAACACCACTGTCCCCAACTCCAGGTCATGCGTGGGGTAATTTGCCTCGTGAGGCTTCAATTTCCTCGAGGCATATGCGATCACGTGCCCCTTTTGCATCAGTACCGCACCCAACGCTGAAATCGATGCATCACAATATACCATGAAATTGTCCAATCCCTCGGGCAGTACTAGGATCGGAGCCTCACATAACCTCTGCCTGAGGGTCTCGAAAGCCCTCTGCTGATCCTCACTCCATCGAAAAGCCACATTGTTCTTGGTTAAGCGGGTCAATGGCACAACAGTCTTGGAGAAATCTTGGATAAATCTCCGATAATAACCCGCTATGCCCAAAAAGCTATGAATCTCTGAGGCATGCCTCGGTACTTCCCATCGCATCATAGCCTCCACCTTCGCTGGGTCAACCGAAATACCCTCTTGATTGATGACATGTCCCAAAAACTGAACTTCCCGCAAACAAAAGTCACACTTAGAGAACTTCGCATATAGCTTCTCCGTCATCAAGGTCTCAAGAACCTCTATCAAATGCTGCTCATGTTGTTCCCTGGTCTTGGAGTAGACCAGGATATCATGAATAAAAACGATCATCGACTGATCCAACATCGGCCTGCACACCCGGTTCATGAGATCCATGAACGCGGCCGGAGCATTGGTGAGCCCGAATGACATCACCACGAACTCGTAATGCCCATAATGAGTCCTGAAAGCTGTCTTCGGTATATCCTCATCCCGAATCCTCATCTGATGATACCCTGACCAGAGATCAATCATAGAGAACCACAATGCTCCCTAGAGCTGATCAAATAGATCGCCAATCGTAGGCAAAGGATAACGGTTCTTCACCGTCAGCTTATTCAGATCTTTGTAATCGATGCACATCATGTGCGTCCCGTCCTTATTTTTCACGAAAAGGGTCAGAGCTCCCCATGGAAACTACTCGGATGGATGAACCCTCGGTCTAGTAGCTCTTGAAGCTGTAGAGATAATTCCTGCATCTCGGGTGGTGCCAACCGATATGGTGCCTTTGCTATCGGGGCGGCACCTGGTACCAGATCAATACGATACTCCACCTACCTTTCCGGAGGCACTCTGGATAATTCTTCGGGAAAAACGTCCTGAAAGTCCCACACCAATGGCACACTATCAATATTTGTCACTGCCTCAACCCGCGTATCTGAAACATAGGCCAAAGATCCCATGCAGCCCTGCTGCAGAAACCTCCTCGCCCTCGCAACTGAACAGAGGGTCGGGTCTTGCGAGGTCCTCTTGTCGTGGATAACCAGTTCTCCCCCCTTGGGGTTTGAACCTGGACTAACTGCCGGTCACAATCGATCATGGCTCCATTGGCCCCCAGCAATTCCATCCCAATAATCACCTTCAATCCTCGTAATGGTATGGGAACCAAATCAACGCGAAACCTTTTGCCATGCACATTCAGGACATAGTCCTGACACACCCTCGCAGCACTCACGGTGCGATCATCTGCAATCTCCACCTAGAGCGGGGTATCCAGAGTCCTCGGTGCGTCTCGGAATTTCTTGTTAAGCGCAAGAGACACAAAAGATCGGGTAGCCCCCGAATCGAATAAGACATGGGCCGTCACACCATCTCATTCAGGGTTTTGCACCCTGTAAAGCTCACAAATTCCCAAATGTCCTCTCTCAGCATAGAGTGATAGCGGGTCCTCCTCATGTCCTCATCTGTCGCATACTGAGGGATCAACAAAGCTCGCTCTCGAAACATGGCGGTGATCTCCGCCACAGTCTCAGTAGTCTACTATAAATCATGAAACTCCCTCACCATCCGTTTCACCTCAAAAGGTGGTGCAAACTCCTGATCGAAACGTCGTACAAACTCGACCCACGACATGTCAGCCACACCGGCTACTCCCACCTAACTAGTAATCTCGCCCCACCAATCCCGGGCCCTGTCCCTCATCATACAGGAGGCAAATCCAACCTTTTCCTCCTCCGGGCAAGAACTCGTGCGCTGGGCATTCTCAATGTCCGCCACCCAGCATCTGCTCACAATGGGATCCCTGACCCTAGAAAACTCCGGAGCTCCACATGCCTTGATCTCCATCATGCACCCCTTGACCGTCCCAAAGATGACTGGGGTAGCGTCAAGGATGCCCCTCGTAACCTCTGCCGCAATCAGCTCATGCAGCCTCTCATCGATACCATCAGTAGGGTCGCCTGACCCAGCCCCGGATCCCGATCCCGATCCTGATCCCCCTGCTCCAAATCGTGTAACCACCATGCTGGGCTGTCAATGCACAAAAAATAATGATCAGGATACCCATAACGAGGTTACTTCCATACCATTTTCCTTTGGAATTCCCAGGTAGAACATGGGTTTGGGTACGGGTCCTGTGCTTCCAGTAGTACGGGCCCAATACTACCTTTCACACCTACTCGTACCTTACCCCGCTGCTTTACTTGGTACCTCCAAATCTATCCCCACACAAACCATGACTAATAACTCTCGCATGAATCAAACCCAGACACCCTATGGTTGTCCTACTCATAACAATCAAACCAATCACTACAAGTTGCTTTTAGGCATGTAAGTTATACATAGAAAGGATCAAATAGACTTTTGAATAAAGGATTCTACCCTAAGACCGCGTCCAACAAGAAATAAGGCTAAATCCATCATTCTGAGGCTATCAGCTCGTAACCGTATATAATTTTAAAACATACACCTAGCAATTCCATATAATCTACAAAGCTCACTATCTTATAACATGGCTATTCAACTTGGGAAACTACTTACTTGGCTCGGCTGATCACGTGCGTTGCACTCTCCTCTTTTGGCTTAAAAATCCTTTTTAAGTTACTTTTGAAAACATTTTACCACTTCCTTAGTTTGAGTCCCGACACACCCGAGAATGTGTCCGAATCCCTCAAACCAAGGCTCTGATACGAACTTGTAACGACCCAAATTTTACCAAAAATTTTTTCATTTTTAATTAATCAAACAAATCCCATAATCTATAGATTTCCAAACCATTTGTTTTCCGATTCACAATTATTACAATTTCGTTGTACTTTTGAAAACATCAGAGAGTCCCAAACACACAAAAAGAGAGGTAGAGTGCGCGCCACATCATCACGCCTTGCCCTTGCCCTTAGGCTCTAAGGTACCTGAAACAATCAACAACCTATAAGCAAAATGCTTAGTGAGTTTCCCAGAGCATACCACACACACACAAACCACATATCAAATATCATGTTATCTATAAAAGCTACACACATATCACGTAAGCCATGCATACATGAAACCTATGAGAATTTCATGGGCTCCCCTACATGGTCTTTACCTAGGACTGTCATGGGCTCCCCCACATGGCCTTACATCCAATGCCATGGGCTACCCCACATGGTCTTCACCTAGGACAGCCATGGGTACCCCACATGGTCTTACATCCAATGCCACAGGCTTCCCCCGGGGTCTTCATACAAAACATCCAATCAGATAACAAAACATAGAATTTCTAACACATATATCATAATCACATAATGGGCCGGCCTTGGTGCCTTAGACCCATAGGTATGGTGAAAAGACTTACCTGTCATGAATGCTGAATTGACACTTTTCGACCGAATATACCCCACGAGCTGCTCCACTCATCTGCCTAAAAAGTGTCATACCATATGCAGTCATTTCCCCAAAGTCAATCCTGGTCAACTACAACCAAGATCAAGTCAACAGTCCATGTTGACCCTAACTCGCCGAGTACAACTAGTAACTCACCGAGTTTCCTGGGATAACGTCTACTCGCCGAGTCATCGAGGTGACTCGTCGAGTTCAGGCGGTCTTGATTGATAATCTAAGGTCATTCGTTCGAGTTTCCTTGCTTGCCACTCGACACGACTATGAACATCCAATAGTTGGTGGAATCTTACTCGACTCGCCGAGTTGTTCCTTCAACTCGTCGAGTTCTAAGTAATCTTCATCCGGCTCGCCGAGTTGTTCATCCAACTCGTCGAGTTTATGGCAATATTCATCAGGCTCGCCGAGTCGTTCATCCAACTCATCGAGTTCATGCCTGCCTTCATATGACTTGACGAGTCACCCCCTGCGACTCGCCGAGTCCTTTCAGATCTCAGGCCATACAAACTCTTTTGAGCGATACAATGCTTCCAAATTACAGATCTAAGCTTCTAAGGCATTCTTTCCACGTAAAGTTGCAAACTTTACGTTCATGCAACGCTTTAAGACCCTAAAATAACAAATCTAAGCTTGGAATGGAGACATACACTAGAGGGGAGGCACATGCTAGGCACAAGTGATAACTTTATGCATCTAAAGGCCAAAAGGAATCCAGATCTGAAGTTACAACTTTAGATCTTGTCTTAAACACAAAAGCCCTTTCTTAGAACCCATGCACAAGAGGGTTTTGGGTGGAAATGAGCCAAGGAATAGCTCAATACCTTCAAGAAGTGCTGCACAGAAGTAGATCTTGAATCCCTACGAGTCCTTTGCTTCGTCTAGCTTGTTTCCTCAATTGTTTCCTTCACCAAATCCCTCCTCCAAGCTTAAAATAACCAAGAACACACACACACTCGAATCAGAGTCTTTGGGAGGTAAAGAGCTATAAAGGGAGGCTAGGGGGAGCCTAATGATCCTTTAAATAGGGTTCAAGGCCCCAATATTTAGGGTTTCATCTGCCAGCATCTACGCGTTGAGTCCTATTTTGGACTCGGCGAGTAGGTCATTAAACTTCGCGGACAAACCCGCTACTACTCGACGAGTAAGGAGGCCAACTCGCCGAGTAGGTTCTTAAAAATTCAAACCAATATACCATTATTAGTACCTGAGAATCAGGGTGTTACATAATTAGTCTCCTCTTGATCACTTATTAATTCCAAATTAATTATTTGATCAATACTAATTAAATAATATTATTAATATATTAGAACTTATAATATATTAATAATCCTTAAGTTTCCTTTCTCTTATTTAGGCTATCCAAGTGTTGCAATGCCATGTAACCCATATGGACCATGCTAATCAGGTCAATTACATTCCAGAAATAGTTATGAACTTAGACACCTAATCCAACACATGCGACGTGATATACCCATCGACACAAAAAATTTGAATTCTTGTTAGCATCTAGTTTCATATGTTGAATCATAAAATTCTAAAGAAAAAATAAGGCGAGAATGGATTGGTGCACGTGCTAAACTACGGTACATAGCCTAACCATCGACAAGGATTTTTCTATCTCCCATCAGCGTATGGTATGTTATGCTGAATCGTAAGGCTTTTAAGAAGAATTTAGGGCCAAGAAGGGATTGATGCATGTGATAGCCTATGGTACATATGCTAACCATCGATACATAGTTTCAAACTTTTATGAGTGTGTAGTATATCACAGTGAATCGTTTCAATCACACCAATGTGGAATCAACGTGAATCATAAACAATGTAAACTTATCAACAAGAAGTGGTTCATCTTCTGTATCATGAAGTTAAGTTTCAATCTAGAATTTAAAAATCACCATCAATTCATCTAATATAGTACAAGATAATAAAATAATGAAAAATCCAATATTAATAAGAGCATAAAAAAGGAGTTAGTAAACCAAGGTTTTTTTTCTACAAGAAAAATTTCTGCATCTTTTTCAGAAATAAAGTAAAGACTTGATTTAGCAAATCTCTTGCATTTAAATGCCATAAATGAGTTTCCTTTTTCTGAGATATCTACCCTCTAATACCGACTATAGAAGAATACATAGGAAAGAACAAATGCATCAACATAAAACACAATTCACACAAATAAGGATAAAAGATGCCTTTAATCATTGAAGTATTGCATATAGATTCAAGTATTCATGTTCATCTAGAACAAGAGAAGAACAATAAGAGTGTTTGTAACCAACGAGTTAATGGGATCCAATCTTCGTAACCTTAAATTTATGAGAGTCACAAAGAAAAAACTCAAAGGTTCCATACATTATAATCTGAGACAGAAGAGATGCGGAACACTATCTTATTGAAGTGGTCTTTGGAACTCAGATGGGAATTGGTGTAGTAGTGAGAGGGTCTATGGAAATTAGGCATTCCACGTTACCTAGATTTACCTCATCCCTTTGCAACCGAGATAGGCTGACAGAGAAGAAAGAGATATGTGTCTAGAAAAATAAGTTCACACATAGTTCTCTCCTATCTGGACTCATCAACTGGATGCTTCCAGTCATTCATCATGATTATTAGCATCAGGGAAAGAGCAGTTAGTGTTGAAGAAAAGATGTAGAGCCAGGGCCAACTATTCCTACTCTGAAGATCCTACACCGAAGGAATGACACGCTAATCCTTTCCAAAGGAACAAATTAGTTAAAATCATTGTCGAGATGAAGGCAAAAGATCCTGAGACATAGAGAATGAAAGAGAAGAACACACATAGGCAATGTTAGTAGTACAATATACAATGTATACTTCTTTGGTAGAAATGACGTTAGAAAGAATATTTGAAGCAATAATAAAACCAAAATTAGCAGCGTATGTTCAGAAATTTAAGATAGCAAAAAGTAATGTAAAGTTGTAATGCAGCGTTATCAAAAAGAAATATAATTAAAACATTTAAATCTTATTGTTCTTGAGTGTAATGAGCACAATTGTGTTCTTTAAGTCGATGAACTTTCCTTCATTGTAGTCAAAAAGAACTTTGTAACCAGTGTCACATAGTTGACTGATAGATATGAGATTATTTTGAAGGCCCTTGACATTGAACACACCCTTTAGAATGATAAATCTGCATTTAATTGTTCCCATGCCCTTGACTACACTTTCACTGCTATCTCGAAAAGTAACAATGGGACCATCTTTCTCCATAAAATTTGTTATTAGGAACTTGAGACCAGCCATGTGTCTAGAGCATCTACTGTTAAGGTACCAAGTAGGCTCCAGATCCTGATGAGTAAAAGAGACATTCCAGCTTTTCATCTTTGATTCTTTGACAGCTTGAAGAGTATCAGCTTCACACCTACCAGAACAACTATCAAGAACATCACTGATAAGAGCCAAAAGGTCTTTAAAATTTAGTCCTTCTTCTTCATATGTCTCATATTCTTCAACCAATTCTCCAGATTCCTCCTATTTTGCAATTAAGGCTTTTGGTAGAGAGATGTTCTACTTCTTGATGTGGGCTAACAATGTCTTGTACATGAATTCATAATTCTCTGAGCTTTGGGATTATTTCTTTTCTTTATAGCCCCTAGAAAAATGGTCAGGTCTTCCACAGTAAAAATAGTTACCAGAACTTCTTTAAGACTATCACGACTGTTAGTTGATTGGAGCTTTCGAGATTGGACATTACAGTAACACTGCATGAGTACTTGAAATGAGGATTCTAGGTGTAACATCCCGAAATAGCAAGAGTAGAGTTGAAGGGCTAAAAGTGTTATTTGGGAAGGAGTGACTCGGCGAGTCCATGGATGGACTCGGCGAGTAGAGTCGCGACTGGGTAGCGTGTTAAGTAGCCGACTCGGCGAGTCAGTGAGATGGACTCGGCGAGTAGGCGCTGAGTGGAGAAAACCCTAATCCTCGAGGTTGAGCCCTATTTAAAGAACATTATACCCTTCCCCCAGCCTCTTTATTTCCCTTTGAAGTCCAGAAACCCTAGAAAGTGCGATTGAAGAAGATTGGAGTGTATTTGGAGCATTTGAGGAGTTTGTTGAAGGAATTTTGTGAGATTGACGGCTTGTGGCAAGGGGCTTTGCTTGGAATCGAATTTTATAGCAGTTGGGGCATCCATTGGAGGTAATATCTCGTTCTTGGACTGATTGTATGTTGTTTCTTCATTTTGGGGTTTGTGGGATCTTGTCTATGGATGTAATTGGAAGTCTAGAGGTTAGATCTGAGGTTGCTACCTCAGATCTGGAATGGAGAAGAATCAGAGAGCATGAAAGTCCCTATGTTGGAGTGTTTAGTGAAGCTTGCATGTCCCAAACCCTAGTTATAAGTGAATAAGGCCTAGATCTCTTTGGATTGACGTAAAGTTTGCCACTTTACGGGATGGATGAGTTGTATGAGGCTAGATCTATGTTTTGGATCAATTGCATGGCCTTGAATGCTTCTGAATGGATTCAAATCAGTGGTACTCGGCGAGTCACATAGGTGAGCTCGACGAGTTGCTTGAAGATGAACTGGGACTCGACGAGTTGGAAGAACAACTCGGCGAGTCGGATGAAGATAGCCTGGAACTCGGCGAGTTGTATGAACAACTCGGCGAGTAGGTTGATGATAGCCTTAGACTCGGCGAGTCTTGTTGAAGAGTCCCAATATTTTTCTGGTCGAGTCGAGAATCAATGAGTCAAGGGATGACTCGGTGAGTTGTGTGCGAGTGGACTCAGAGTTCTTGAACTCGACGAGTCTCGGGGTGACTCGGCGAGTTAGGTCGCGGATTGAGTGAAGTTCTGATTATGGGAACTCGGCGAGTCATAGGGTTGAGTCGGCGAGTACGGTCAGTCAGGAGTTGACTTTGACCTTGTCTTTGACCAAGGGTTGACCAGTGGTTTCCAGGGGCATTTTGGTAATTGTTGATTGTTGTTTTGAGTTCAGTGCATTGGCGGTTGTCCAGTGGTGGAGATCGAATTAGTGATCGGGGCAGTTCGGGTTTTCTGTTCAGTCGGCAGTTTCGAGGTGAGTTATCCTCACTATATCAACAGGGTCTAAGGCCTCTTATCGGATTGAGATCCGGGTAGTTGTTGTTATATTGTTGTTATGTTATGTTTGCATCCTGAGAGCTAGGATGGTAATTAGAGACCTGTTTGAGATCGGTATCTTGAGAGATTGGGTAATGCTATGCTAGTGACCTGTTAGGTCGGTATCCTGGTTAGGATGATGATATGCTATGTGATCTGTTTGATCTGCTTGTTAGCTGTGAATTGCTATATGATTGTATGTATATGTGCACATGGTTGTTGGACTGGAGTTGGGTTGAGGCAGGTCCTGCAGCGTGCTGTAGGCCAAGATACCCACGGCGGACCGGTTGTCCCAAAGGCCCAGCGAGCGGTCCGGATAGGCTGTAGGCCCCGAAAGGGCGGACTAGACGTGCCGAAGGCTCGGAGAGTGGACCAGATAGACTAAAGGCCCGGTGCGGGCGGACCAGTCATATTGTAGACTCAGAGAGTGGACCAGGTGGATTGAAGGCCCCGGGACCGGGCGGACCAATCACACTGTAGACTCGATGGATGTGGATAGACTCAGAGGGTGGACCAGGTGGACTGTAGGCCGGTGCGGCGGACCAGTCACACAGTAGACCCGAAGTGCATGGCTGTTCTGTGATCGGATATGTTATGGCATGTTATGCGTGTATGGTATTTGTGGTTGGTATTTTGGGGATATCTCACTAAGCTTTCGGGCTTACAGTTGTGGTTTCATGTTTTTCAGGTTCTTCAGGAGATCGTGGCAAGGCGAAGGCGTGATCATACCGCTCCTCATGATTTTGTAGTGTGTGATTCTAGGAACACGTTAAATGTTTTGTATTGAAAACCCTTTTTGTAATGAATTAATGGAGTCGAGATGTTTTTGAAAAATTTAAAATTGGTTGTATTTTCGGTCGTTACAAGTTGGTATCAGAGCCTTGGTTTGAGTGAATTGGAGAAACATTCGTGTGACTCCAATCTCAAATTGAGGAGAGTTTTCAAAAGTGTATTTAAAAAAATGGTTTTCAAAATGAATAAAGGAGGACGCGGAGGTATGATCAGCCGGAGCCAGTAAGTAACCCCAAAATACCATGCATGTTATTTGTTTTGAGCTTTGATAGAACAGCTTGCTAGTGTTAGGCTAGGGATCTTCAGGATTTCATGATATGTTGCCTGATTTGTGATGCCTGTAGCCTAGGGTTCCTTATGGGGTATTTTCAGTGTTCCTCTAGTGGTGAGGGTTGAGCGTTGTTATGTTTGTTTCTCTAGGGCGTTGTGGTAGTACTTCATACAAATATGGGTAGGTGTGGAAGGCAGTATGGGCCCGTACTACTGAAAGCACAGGACCCATACGCGTATCAGGGAAACCATGATCTCTAGGGTTGGGTGGAGAGAGAGTTGGATCCCAGGTTGTGGGAAAAGTCTGAGATTTTGTGTGGTGTTTTTCAGTATGGAGATTCCGAGACATGATGAGAGTGGATCCGGGTCAGGATCAGGAGCTGGAGAGAGAGTTCCGGGCGGATTAGTGCCGCCCGAGGTTATCGGTCAGATGAGTACGAGCGAGCTGGATGCGAGGATTCGTGAGATCCTGCGTGATGAGATTGCTGAGTTGTTTCGGGCTGAGTTGCCAGAGCTGTTTGGGTCGATTAAGACCGCCATGGTTGAGTATTTTGATGAGCGCTATGCAGCTCTCACTGAGACGGCTGCCACGGCGGCTACAGCGGCTGTAGTTGCGGCAGGGGGAGGAGCTAGTCGGGGCTTTCAGTATCGGGACTTCGCTAATACGAAGCCTCCCACATTCGATGGAGTTTAGGACCCGATTGTTGCTATGAGGTGGTTATCAGACGTGGAGGGGTGTTTCTTCACGTGTTCATGCCCTGCTGATCATAGGGTGAGGTGTGCTCTGAACCTGTTGAGGCTCGGGGCGAAGGATTGGTGGAGATTGACCACGGGGTCACTTTCGGATGCGCAGAGGGCTGCGGTTTCATGGGATCAGTTCCGAGAGATGTTCGTCACTCGTTATGTTCCGCAGGTTGAGAGGGAGAGATTGGCTCAGGAGTTCCTTGAGCTGAAGCAGGATTCGGAGTCGGTGACTGAGATCACCAGGATGTTCACTGAGAGGGCGATGTTTTGCCCAGAGTTCTCTTCGGAGTAGGCCCAGATGTCCCGATATCTGAGCATGCTCAAGAGGGATATCAGACAGTTTGTGTCTGCACAGAGGTGCGAGACCTTGTTGGAGTTGCAGGAGGCCGCTAGGCGGCGTGAGTTAGAGATTGAGTTGCAGGTGTGTGAGTTGAGGCAGGCTCCAGTGTAGTCGCAACCGGCGCCAAAGCGGTCCAAGACCGTTGATGTTAGAGTGGGGGATTTGAGCAGGCACACTTATGGGAAGTGTGGGAAGGGTCACACCGAGGTTTGTAGGACCGGTGGTGCATGCCGCAAGTGCGGGAGGGATGGGCACTATGTGAGGGATTGTCGGCAGTCAGTGCCAGTTCGGGATTTGAGGATCTGCTATCATTGTCATCAGGTTGGACATTTGAGGGCCAACTGTTCGCAGTTTGCTGCAGGATCGGTGCAGGCTCCAGCACCGGCCACTTTGAGCATCACAGGTGGAGGTCAGGGTGGAGCAGAGCCCCCGAGGGCTCAGGGTCGTGCTTATCAGCTTGTTGCAGAGGAGGTCAGGGCAGTGCCAGAGACAGCTGCGGGTATGTCCCTTTCTTGATGTCTTGTTATCTTGAGATTTTGTGGTGTATTGGTTTGTGCTGGTATCTTTGTGTGGATTTCGATGCGGTATTTATTGTTTTGCGGGTTGTGGTTTGAGTTATGAATTTGTGTTTCGGGTTTTCGTCTTGGTATCCGTTGTTCCCTGAGGGTTTGGTATGATTATAGTTTGGTGTTTTGGTGCTTTCATTGATTAGCGTTCGTAAGGGTTATTAGTGGAGATGCGACATTAGGTTGAATGTCGGGTAGCATCTACATTCGTGGAATGGATAATTAGAGATCAGATTCTTTTGAGCGGTTTGATCAGTGAGGAGATGTGTTTTGCTGAGGGTTGTTTATGCTTGTGGGAAGCAGTCAGTGTGTAAGTGTTCTCTTTGTGCAGGGTTGTTCTGGAAGGTCGTTGATGGCGACCGGTGGTTGCTGGTCAGTGCTTTAAGTGGGGGAGAATTGGAAAATCCTCCGAGAGATTGATGAGTATTTGAGGGTGCTTAGCTGTTGGGATTCAGCAAGTGTTCTGTCAGCCCAGAGTGTAGGCTGATAGGAGTAAGTGTCGAGCATGTGGGGCAGGATACAGACCTAGGGCATTTGATTGTGGAGGGCCTGGGAGCAGGCCGGGATCAAGTATGTATGATGAAGTTAGAGTTCGGAACCCCTCGAGGTCTAGAACGGTATGCATGGGAGATTTTCCGGGAGGATAGCCCGGAATGTTAAATGCTAGTTGAGCGGTCCGGATAGACTGAGGGCCGGTAGGCGTACCAGTCAGGCCGAAGGCTCGGAGAACGGTCCAGTCAAACTGAAGGCACTGAGAGCAGTCCAGATTGGCTGAAGGTTCTGAGAGAGTGGTCCAGATGGGCTGAAGGCATGGTGAGGCGGTCCAGTCATGCTGAAGACTCTACAGGTATTGTTGGATCAGTTTGAGGATATGGATTGTGTTCATTGCAGTGCGTTTGCATTAGAAGGTCTGGCCCCGGGTAGTGATCTTGATTAGTGGAGTTAGTGCATGGGCTTGAGAGTCTCTGCGACGAGAGTCAGAGTATGTGCGTTGGATGGATAGCGGATACGCTAAAGGGTGGTGTGGCGTTGGGCGAGCACCGTGGCACTTGTTAAAGTGGCTATATGGCCAAGTGGATTCCTTGGAAAAGGAAGTGAGAGGAGTGTGTAACTCCGAGAGGGAGTGCAAGTTCACGGAAGTGAAAGCGGCAGAGTAGAGTTATGAATAGAGTAATTCGAGTATGGTTATTGAGCAGCGTGTTTGAGGCAGTGGAATAAAAGCTCATCCAGTTTGGGATGTTTGTTGAGATCGCGGAGGGAATTCCGCAAATATAGAGCCAAGAGACTTGCAAGGGATGCAGGGAGAGAGTCTTGGGCTCTCAGTGTGGTTCTGATCAGGGTATTGGGTGTGTATTAGAGGTTCATCCTGAGGGATGTTGGAGGATATCATCAGTGTATCGGGTTTTCCAAACCTGAGGGTGCTAGAGCTAGTTCAGCATGTGTATGCAATTGCAAGAGGGGAACTCATGGGAGTTGCTCTGAGAAAGAGAAGGAGTCTTTCCGTCGTCACGGAATGGATAGAGTGAGATTCGGATCGGGGATTCGATGGTTCATGGTTTTCTAGCCTTATGAGTCGAGTGATGGTTGTGATTTGGAATAGTGTTGCATTATGAGTAGTACTCAGTGATTAAGTGAAGTCATCAGAGGGTGAATCTGGTGCCCGATTTGAGACGGTGGTCAGGACACCGTGAGAAAGGGAAAGTGCGTTTGAGTTTCGTTTGGGTATGCCTTGAGGGACCTGGTCTGGTTGAGGCCAGGTGGCGCGTTGCAGGTGTATCTTGGAAGTTGAGTTGCTGTAGGCTTCGAGGGCGAAGCCTAATGTAAGTGGGGGAGAATTGTAACATCCCGGAATAGCAAGAGTAGAGTTGAAGGGCTAAAAGTGTTATTTGGGAAGGAGTGACTCGGCGAGTCCATGGATGGACTCGGCGAGTAGAGTCGCGACTGGGTCGCGTGTTAATTAGCCGACTCGGCGAGTCAGTGAGATGGACTCGGCGAGTAGGCGCTGAGTGGAGAAAACCCTAATCCTCGGGGTTGAGCCCTATTTAAAGAACATTATACCCTTCCCCCAGCCTCTTTATTCCCCTTTGAAGTCCAGAAACCCTAGAAAGTGCGATTGAAGAAGATTGGAGTGTATTTGGAGCATTTGAGGAGTTTGTTGAAGGAATTTTGTGAGATTGACGGCTTGTGGCAAGGGGCTTTGCTTGGAATCGAATTTTATAGCAGTTGGGGCATCCATTGGAGGTAATATCTCGTTCTTGGACTGATTGTATGTTGTTTCTTCATTTTGGGGTTTGTGGGATCTTGTCTATGGATGTAATTGGAAGTCTAGAGGTTAGATCTGAGGTTGCTACCTCAGATCTGGAATGGAGAAGAATCAGAGAGCATGAAAGTCCCTATGTTGGAGTGTTTAGTGAAGCTTGCATGTCCCAAACCCTAGTTATAAGTGAATAAGGCCTAGATCTCTTTGGATTCACGTAAAGTTTGCCACTTTACGTGATGAATGAGTTGTATGAGGCTAGATCTATGTTTTGGATCAATTGCATGGCCTGGAATGCTTCTGAATGGATTCAGATCAGTGGTACTCGGCGAGTCACATAGGTGAGCTCGACGAGTTGCTTGAAGATGAACTGGGACTCGACGAGTTGGAAGAACAACTTGGCGAGTCGGATGAAGATAGCCTGGAACTCGGCGAGTTGTATGAACAACTCGGCGAGTAGGTTGATGATAGCCTTAGACTCGGCGAGTCTTGTCGAAGAGTCCCAATATTTTTCTGGTCGAGTCGAGAATCAGTGAGTCAAGGGATGACTCGGTGAGTTGTGTGCGAGTGGACTCAGAGTTCTTGAACTCGACGAGTCTCGGGGTGACTCGGCGAGTTAGGTCGCGGATTGAGTGAAGTTCTGATTATGGGAACTCGGCGAGTCATAGGGTTGACTCGGCGAGTAGGGTCAGTCAGGAGTTGACTTTGACCTTGTCTTTGACCAAGGGTTGACCAGTGGTTTCCAGGGGCATTTTGGTAATTGTTGATTGTTGTTTTGAGTTCAGTGCATTGGCGGTTGTCCAGTGGTGGAGATCGAATCAGTGATCGGGGCAGTTCGGGTTGTCTGTTCAGTCGGCAGTTTCGAGGAGAGTTATCCTCACTATATCAACAGGGTCTAAGGCACCAAGGCCGGCCCTTATCGGATTGAGATCCGGGTAGTTGTTGTTATATTGTTGCTATGTTATGTTTGCATCCTGAGAGCTAGGATGGTAATTAGAGACCTGTTTGAGATCGGTATCTTGAGAGATAGGGTAATGCGATGCTAGTGACCTGTTAGGTCGGTATCCTGGTTAGGATGATGATATGCTATGTGATCTGTTTGATCTGCTTGTTAGCTGTGAATTGCTATATGATTGTATGTATATGTGCACATGGTTGTTGGACTGGAGTTGGGTTGAGGCAGGTCCTGCTGCGTGCTGTAGGCCAAGATACCCAGGGCGGACCGGTTGTCCCGAAGGCCCAACGAGTGGTCCGGATAGGTTGTAGGCCCCGAAAGGGCGGACCAGACGTGACGAAGGCTCGGAGAGTGGACTAGATAGACTGAAGGCCCGGTGCGGGCGGACCAGTCATACTGTAGACTCAGAGAGTGGACCAGGTGGATTGAAGGCCCCGGGACCGGGCGGACCAATCACACTGTAGACTCGATGGATGTGGATAGACTCAGAGGGTGGACCAGGTGGACTGTAGGCCGGTGCGGCGGACCAGTCACACAGTAGACCCGAAGTGCATGGCTGTTCTGTGATCGGATATGTTATGGCATGTTATGCGTGTATGGTATTTGTGGTTGGTATTTTGGGGATATCTCACTAAGCTTTCGGGCTTACAGTTGTGGTTTCATGTTTTTCAGGTTCTTCAGGAGATCGTGGCAAGGCGAAGGCGTGATCGTACCGCTCCTCATGATTTTGTAGTGTGTGATTCTGGGAACACGTTAAATTTTTTGTATTGAAAACCCTTTTTGTAATGAATTAATGGAGTCGAGATGTTTTTGAAAAATTTAAAATTGGTTGTATTTTCGGTCGTTACACTAGGTATTGGAATAACCCACTCTTAGATATTACTTCATGTATTTAGTCATGAGTAATTCTAAGACGATAATATATTTGATGCTTCAAACCAAGATGCATATGCTATTTTGCTTAGGGAATCTATTGTGCATTAGTGTACTCCAACGCTTTCTGTAACTAGTAGTCATTAAGAGTATGTCCATGTATGATTAGACTAGTAGAGAAAAAACATGTAGTCAAAGTGTTGGGACCCAAAGTGATGCGTCTATGGCTCGCTCCTTAGCCCGGTTTTGTTACCGGTTTGGGCCTGTCTAACCGTGTTTTTGTTTATTAGGGTTTTAGTATTTAATGTGCATGCATGCATCCTTGATTATTATCACTTTCATTTATTATTCTCGTAATTGTACTAAAACCCTAGCTCGCCTCTACAGTGGAAGTTCTTCATGGAGCTCTGCTGAGGCGTGACTATTCTTGAATCATTAAGCTATACTTTGATTCTATCTTGTGCTCTCTATGTTTGTTTGTTTGTTTTTATTGATTAACCTGTTGAAGATCTAATCGATCTAAGATTTTTCAACTCATCAATTGGTATCAGAGCAGGAGATTCTGTAATCTATACACATCTGTTGTGTTGAAGAAGATATTAGGCTTTTTCCGCTTTGATCGATATTTTTAGAGCCGTCATCTGCTATTAACGTAGTTCTTTAATAGTCGATCTTACCCTAATGCTATTTACAAGTCTGATATTAAGCAAGTTTTTGAACAAACATTATTATATCCATGGAAGATTCTCAGACAAACCCAATCAATATCTCCAACAGTATAGGATCGACGACAAGGATTCCTATAGTATACACTCAAGATTATGAAGTCTGGACGCAGCACGTCGATGACTATGTGATTGCTTCAGAAGACAATGGATATTTGATTT
Organism: Lactuca sativa; assembly: GCF_002870075.4. Lineage (NCBI taxonomy): Eukaryota > Viridiplantae > Streptophyta > Magnoliopsida > Asterales > Asteraceae > Lactuca > Lactuca sativa. The sequence goes on along the minus strand of NC_056627.2, from coordinate 337,307,598 downwards.
GAGAGGCGATTACTGTAGGTCCATTCGCTCACTCAAGCACTTCAAGAATTGTTAAAACTCAAAAGGAATACAATCAACTCGTCATTGATGTGAAACACATACCCCAAGATGAGAAGGAAAAGTTTCAGTGCAACATCAAAGCTTTAAGGATGATAAGGTTCTCTTTACAATCAGACACGTTTCGATTTGTAAGCTCATGCACAACGACGAAAGAAATTTGGGACAGGTTGAAGGAACTGTACTCTACGGATGAAGATCTTGAGCACTCAATCCAAACTTTATTGCTCTCAGAATTTGGTGACTTCAAGCAGAAGCTTGAAGAGAAGCTTATTCAACCCTTCGATCGCTTTAATCATCTCCTTAGTAAGATGATAAATCATGCGATTGAAAGGATAGTCATTGAATAGAAGGTCACATTCATGAATGGCCTCAGACCCGAATGGATGGTTGTGGTGTCTACTGTGAAGGAACATGAACAATTCAAGGCTTACACTCTAGCAAAACTGGTGGGAATATTAAAGTCACATGAGAGTGGAGTGACTAAAGAAACAAACGTGGTTTCTAGCATGGGGTCCTTGGCCTTAATCTCCAAAGGAAAGAATGCTGCTAATGAAGAATAAGATTTAGATCTCTCTAAATAATATCTAACAACTGAAGATTATGCTTTGATGGTGTCAAATCCTAAGAAGTTCATTAGAAGAAGGTTCCCAGCTAATAAAAACCGAAACTGGCAGGGAAGCTATAGTGCAGAGAAAGCGAAGGAGGAACCGAAGAGTGTTTCTCAGAACAAAGAACCAAAGAAGGAAGTAAAACTTGGTGGTGACTCAGGTTTTAATTGTCACTACTGTGGAGGCAAAAATCACTTCGCCAAAGATTGTATGTTGAGAAAGATGTCAGAGAAGAATGACGATGATGACGAGGAAGCGAACCTCATACGACGATTGGAGGAAATCAAGAAGAAGAAAGATGTATCTAATAACATTATGAATGCTCTTATTGTGCAGGGAAATACTATTGACAATGAGTTCGACGGTGATGAAGGTTGGTCTACAGATTATGAAGATGAAGAAGTGAGGAAGCCCACTCATGGCAGGGATTTTTTGGTGAAAGAAGAGGACGTTGCAGGAAAGTGTCTAATGGTGACCTCTGGGGTGTCACAAATGAGAGACTATACCACTGATGGGGGATTAGACGAAGCGAAAGAGCAAGAAGAAAGGTGTTTTGCAGCGAAACCTGTCAGTGAGCAGATCAACGAATGCGATGAGTTGATAAACAAGGTACAATCTATTCTTGTTTCTCTACAAATCCCCATCACAAGCTATGAAAAAGAACTAAATGGATGAAAATCTAAATTTTCTAGTATATGTGGTAGTTTAACTCAAACTCGCATCACAAACTCTAACCTAACTGATCAAATCAGTAGGGTATCATCGAAGAGTGAGGAGAGGCGTATGTGGATTGAGCAAAAGGAGAAGGAGTTGATTAGGTCTAGGGATGAAACAATTTATTTGCAAAGAGATAATTTTAAGGTTTTAAAACAACGAAATGTTTTTTGTTTCATTGCCAAACGATTATATTCCAACATTACTCAATTGCATCTTGATTGTGATATAGGGAAGAAGATACATCGTATGATTTTACCTTTCCTTGAGTTAAAGGAGGATGAAATCGATGCCGATGCATATAACTATGAAAACGTTGTTTCTTCTGATGATATCTCTCCCGCTTACAAAATTGGTCTTGACAAAATAGAGTCCTTCATAAAGTCAAAAGACCATAAGGACATGCTTAAAAATTTGTTGGATGAAAATGACAGATTAAAAATCAAAACCGAAACTGTACAGAAATTTGACTCTTTGAATGCCAAGTTGAGTTCAGAAAATAAATTTAATATTGAAAACACTTCTGAATTAAACGAGGATGATGATTTGAGTGAAATATTTGTATAAGATGAGGTGGATTGCTCCGAATTTGTCAGAAGTGAACCCGAAACCAACAAAAATCTTGTTTCTAAAAAATCTGTTGAGTTTGCTCATTTGTCCATAGACAGACAACCAATCTGACAACTTTAGTAGAAGAAGACAATGCCGATGGTTGTGATGAGTTTTTCTGGTTAGCATCGATTGATAACACCGATGAAACAATTGGTCTATCTCAGAAAATATCATGGAGGGTGAAAGGTAGGTATGTGGCAGAGCCACTTAATAAAGCTACACGCTTTGATGTGCCAAGAAAATGTGGTACCAAAATTCCTCCAAGTGAACCGGTCATGGCATCAAGCAAAACCTCTTCGCTAAAGAGCGAAACTCATGCTCAAAGACCGAAGCAAAAGGCCAACATCCACAAAACTCCAAAACAGGTGTTAGAAAGAAAGCATCAACGTAATTTGAGATACAAAAGGAATCTCACTGAAAGGAAACAGTTTTGGCAATCTTAAAACCCTAATTACGTTCGCTATGAAAAGGCCAGTAAGTCAAAGGAAGAAACAAAAGCAAACTTAGGTTCTTGCTCTCAACATAATCAAAACAACTGAAAACAGAGTTTCGGTCCACAAAAGAATAGCAACCAAAAGAGGAGTTTCGGTCCTCAGACGGATGACAACCGAAAAAGAAGTTTCGGTCCTCAAGGTGAGAGAAACTGAAAGGATGGTTTCGGTCCTAGAACAACCAATGAGAAGAACCAAAGTGAAGGTAGTTTCGGCTCTCAACCAAGTAAGAGCATTGACTAAAAGCTTAATTCTGCTCCCAAGTCCCATCTTTCTCATTCTCATTCTTACTAACAGAATGATCAAAAGGGAAAAGGAAAGCTCTTTCCAGAAAATGAAAAGAAGACGACATTTAAACCCATAGTAGATAACCGAAAGTCTGCTAACGTCAAATTCACAAATCTAAAAACTGAACCTAAAGTACTCAAAACTAATACAATCAAAGTTTTCACCATAAAAAGAAAAGATGAAACAACATTAATAAAAAGAACCTTTTTTAGTTGATGTTTCTCTTACTATTCCCTGTTCTGTAAAAGGCTCAAAAGGACCCAAGAAACTTTGGGTTCCTAAATCTGCGTAATTTTTGCAGGTTATGCATGATGAGCAGTTCGACGATGAATGGTACATAGACAGTGGCTGCTCGCATCACATGACAGGAAGAAGGGAAGAGCTGAGGGAGTTTCGGTCCCTTCACGACGGTGGAAGTGTCGAGTATGGTAATAATCTTTTGGCACGATCAAAGGTTATGGTATGATCACCAATGGTGATTTTATGATTCGAAAGGTGGCATACGTTGAAGGCTTACAACACAATCTTATCAGTGTTTCTTAACTGGTGGTTGGTACCAGGTTAAAAGTTTCGTTCGATGACGATGGCTCAAAGATTATTGAAAAGAACACCAACAATATTCTGCTAAAATCAAATCGAAAAGGAGAGATGTACCCTCTGAATCTCAATCCCATACGAGGGAAACCAACAGTTTGCTTGCTAACAAAGGCTCATTCAAACGAAAGCTGGAGTTGGCATCGAAGACTCTCACATCTCATTTTTAAAGACATCAACAAGCTAGTGCTTGGGGATCATGTTCGAGGTCTTCCTATTCTAAAGTTCTATATAGAACACTTGTGCACAGTGTGTGAAATGGGAAAACAAAGTCGACAGAGTCATCCTTCTCGAGTCAATACAAAAATTATTGAACCACTAGAATTACTTCACATTGATCTATGTGGTCCATCTTCCATCGAGAGCATTGGTGGTAACAGGTATATACTTTTAATAGTGGATGAATTCTCTGGGTTTACCTGGATGTTCTTTTTGAGGCAGAAATTAGAGGCCACTCCCAAGCTTAGACTCTTTATCAAGCAGGTAGAAGTTCAACTACGAAAGGTAGTCTGAAACATAACAAGCGACAACGGGTTGGAGTTCAAGAACAAAGACTTTAAAGATTTTATTGCAGAGAAAGTGACAACTCACAACTTCTTGGCTCCATATACTCCACAACATAATGGCATTGTCGAAAGGCGAAACCTATCTTTGTGTGAAGCAGCCCGAACCATGCTTAACTTCGCTTTTCTATCTCTATATTTATGGGCTGATGCCATTGTTGCTGCTTGCTACATGCATAATAGATCTTATCTCAACAAACGTTTCTCCATCACTCCTTATGAGATCTTGAACAACTAAAAGCCTAATGTAAAGTTTTTCCATTTGTTCGGTTCAATTATCTTCAATTCAAAAGAGCATTGAAACAAGTTTGACGTTAAAGCAGATGAAGGAATCTTTCTGGGCTATTCGTTAAACTCCATAGCATACAGGGTTTTGAACAAACATTAAAAAAACATTGAAGAGACTTATTATGTCACCTTCGATGATAACTACGTCAAGAAACTGAAGACAACCGAAAGTTCAGTGAAGGAAATATTTCTAAAATTTGGTCAAGCTACGGTACCAATTTCAAACCTCTTTGAATAATACATGCTGCTATTTGATGAACCAAAAAAGGCTATTCACTCTGAATCCGAAGCTGCAGACAACTAGGTAGACAACTTGAAGAAGATAATCGATGATGTTGCAAAGAAAATGGCAGATGAACAACCGATAACAATCGAACAGCCTGACACAAGCGAACCTCCAAAAGATAGTCCTTATATTCATGGGGGTTCATCTTTTCCAAATAACCAAGATTCACCATTCCAAGGGGAGAGCCTATCATCATCAATACCAACAGAAAGTCAAGTCTAGAGGTAGAATTCTGAGCCTGAAGCTGAGGAGGTTTCATCATTTGAGGGGGAGAATACAAATAGACACGATGATGAAAATCAGTCAAAATTTGAAGAGGAAATGAATGCTGAACTGGATCCCTTATATGATACTAATTACCCTCCTCTAACCAAGTGGACCAAAGATCATCCACAAACACAAAATTATTGGTAAATAAACAGAAAAGGTATCACACGATCAGAACTGAAAGCGAAACAAACTGCACTATTCTTTAATGTGGAATTTTGCATGTTTAATTTGTTCGTCTCCAAAGTTGAACCAAAGACGATCAACACTGCACTCGATCATTCTGATTGGGTACAGGCGATGTAGGACGAACTCAATGAGTTCGAGTGAAATAAAGTGTGGAGACTGATTCCAACACCAAAGGATGCTTCTATGGTTGGGCTAAAGTGGGTTTTCAGGAACACGATGGATAAGGAAGGAAATCTGATTCACAACAAGGCAAGATTAGTTGTGAAAGGTTACTGTCAAGAAGAAGGCATAGATTACGAAGAGACCTTTACTCCAGTAGCAAGGCTAGAATCGGTTCTCATTTTTCTCTCCTATGTTGCACACAAGAACTTTGAAGTATATCATATGGATGTGAAGTGTGCCTTCTTAAATGGAGAACTGGAAGAGACAGTGTATGTAGAGTAACCACCGGGTTTCGTGAACGACAAGTATCCTAATCACTGCTACATTCTGGATAAGGCAATCTATGGTCTAAAGCAAGCACCAAGGGCATGGTATGAAACGCTAACTAGATTTCTCAAAATGTCAAAGTTTAAACAAGGTTCGATTGACCAAACCTTCTTTCGTAAGAAAGAGGGTGACCACCTTATGATCATTCAAATTTACGTTGATGATATCATCTCTGGTTGCACAAATCCTGGCTTAACTGCTGAATTTAGGAAGTTGATGGAGACTAAATTTGAAATGAGCTCCATGGGTCCTATTAAATTTTTCCTTGACTTGAATATTAGACAGGGACCCCAAGGCATTTTCATTAATCAAGAGGCTTACACGAAGACCTTGGTTGCCAAGTTTGGAATGATGGGAAATTCAAAAGTAAAGGTTCCTATGGCATTTTGCACAAACTTAACACCTTCTCTGGACAAACCGGCTGCTGACATGACCCTCTATCGTCGAATGATAGGGTCCCTAATGTATCTAACAACAAGTCGACCATATATAATGTTCTCTTTTTGTTATTGTGCCAGGTTTCAAGCTAATCCAAGCGAACCTCACCTGATAGCTGTGAAGAATATCTTTCGATACCTGAAGCGAACCTCTTCTCTTGGTCTATGGTACCAACCAAATCAGGGTTCTTTGTCCAAGCATTCTCAGTTGATGATCTAGGAGGATGTGGACTGGACCGAAAGAGTACCACTGGAGGATGCCAATTTCTGGATGGCAAACTCGTTAGCTGGTAGTCAAAGAAACAAACTTGTGTGTCTCACTCCACTGCCGAAGTAGAATACATAGTCACAGCATCGTGCACATCTCAGGTCATTTGGATACAAAGTTAACTTCAAGACTATGGTTTGAACATGAAGAAATTCCCATTATATTGTGACTTATAGAGTGCAATTAGGATTTGTCATAACCCAGTGCAACACTCAAAGACAAAACACATAGCACTGAGGTATCACTTTATCAAGGATCATGTGGCAGATGGTAATGTAGAAATTCATTGCGTAAGAACCACTGATCAATTTACTGACATCTTTACTAAGGCTTTGCCTGAAGTAAGTTTTAATAAAATCCTACAAGGCTTACGAATTATGGAAGTTGAATCTGTACCGAAATCACTTTCGCCTCAATAAAAGTTGGAAGCGAAATAGAGCGAACGCTCGGTCCATTTCGGGTTCGGTTCTTCTGGGAACCGAAATGAACTGAAAGCTCGGTCTATTTCGGGTTCGGTCTTATCGGGCTTTGCTCGCCTCTCATCTCCTAGTGATGGTTTCGGTTGTATAATATGTATACTCTTTTTCTCGTAATTTATTTTATGTTTTTCCTTTTATTTTCATAAAATCCAAAATGTTTTTCTTTCTGTTTTATTTTAAATCTTACAAAATCAAAAAATATTTTTCATTTCTGTTTTCTTTCTTTTCAGAAAATTCAAACCATAATTCAAAAATATTTTCTTTATTTTATTTCAATTTACTTCAGTCTTAATCCGTGTATACGTTCTATTCTCAATGTTGGATTTGGGATAGGTATAATTCTTTATCTATGTATTAGCTTAGTGTCCCTAAAAGCATGCTATTGTATGTTGACCCAAGCCTCCAAAGATTCTGAGTGAAGCCTTTGATGACTTGATATATACCAATCATGTCTTCCCAATTCGGTTGTCAAATTCACTCTAATCATGATCTACCTTAGTCTTCTCAAATTGAGTTAAGAGTTTTTCTGCTTGGTCCATTTTTATAAAAGAGGTACATTCGGTTCTTTAATCACCTCAAACTTATTCTCCATCTTCATTCGTTTCATGAATGTAACCCTTGAGACTCTCAGCACTACCACTAAGGTTTATGGTTATACAACTTCTGTGTTAATGATCTTAGTTTCGTGTCACTATATATTAAGTGAAACCCAAAATTCAATACCTATAATGCATTGACTGTGAACAATTTAATGTTCTAGCTTTCACCTTTGAATTAACGAAACCACTTTTTTGGAAGTACCTTGAAATCTCCGAGAGATCCTTATGAAAATGTCTATCACCACGAATTTTATTCCCATAAGATCCAGTTTTTATTTTTTCGTTGGGATTTCTAATTACCTATTGTCAACAAGTCGCTGAATATGTTCCCAACCTACTTGTTTAATAGGCCGCATCAGTCTCACAAGTACTTTGTTCTATTTCGGTCTTATGTCAATTACCAAAACCTGAATTGAAGCGAAAGCCACCATTAATAGCCTTATGTATAAAAGATTCCTTTCAATGCTTCTTAACAAGTACTTGATTGTAATTCAACAGGAATCCACACAAGCACTTTGAAGTCTTTCTTGACTTTGAAGGAAGAGATTCGTGCCCGGGATCCACTGGTTTATGTCTTAAATGACATCACAAAATCCCACAAATAGTTTGATTTATTTCTTTTTCTTTGACACTATCTTGCACGAAAATCTTGGATTTTCCAAAAGTCTAGTTCGGTTATCCACAAGCTATTCATAAATATATAGCTTCAGTTCTTAACGATATAATGCAGTTATTTACAAACGATGGGATAAATCAACACATAGCCTTGGTTAATTATGGAGATGACGATTCAGTTAAAGGTACAAGAGATGAGTCAGATGGAAGTTTAATCGAGTATAAATTTGAAAAAGGGGATAAGTATGGAAAGGCGCATGAATTTGAACCGTTACCAAGTCATGCGTCATCTCCTACTTTATTGGGGCTGCTTATTGTTAAATCTCGCCTTTTTAGCCATCGTTTCCTAAAAAGGTGGAATCATTGCTCCTGATTTTTTCTCTCTCTACAAAATCGTATATAAGGGATTTGATTACCGTGATCTTATTCTTTACCACTCTTCAACTCTGTCAAGCAAAAGAAGGCGATTCCCGACGATTTGGCATTCACTGTTCATCTTCCTCTTCAGCAAGCTTTAACAATGGCATACTCCTCTTCAGTTCAAGAAAGCTCTGCACGCTCCACTCTTCTTACAATCAAGCCTGACTTGATGATCGATCTCACACTGTTCCTTTACGATACTTACATGTATCAAGTGGTGGAATGTCTTAAGTATTCCCCACTCGTCAACGCTCTATCAACGGTGGAAGTCGTACCAATGGCGTTCCTCTCAACAATCTACTCCACCGCTACTTATGACAAAGCTGTAGAAAAGATTTATTTCGATATTCTCAACCAAAAGGCTTCAATCTCAAAGAAACGGTTATGCTCGCTACTAGCGCTTCCTTATGAAGCATCCTTGGTGAATCTTGATTCCATCTCCACAGGTCAGCTCTTTTCGATGTTCTACAACATGGGGTATACCAAAACCCTAACTACTGTGACCAAGGTCAAGAAATCGTGCCTTCCTCCTCAATGGAATGGACTCTTCACCCTGATTTTCAAAGGGCTTTCAGAATGAAGTGCCGGCTTAGACGCTGCTAGCAAGTCTTTCATGAATCTGCTTTATGGTTTGTACCATGGTATCAACCTGGATTATGGTTCGGTTTTATGGCTTCAACTGGTTCAGAGTTTGTCATCTGCCTCTCACCACTCAAAAATTTCTTGTGCCCGGTTCTAGACCATTGTCACTCAATGGACAATGGAGCGCTATCATGTTCCTATCATGGCAGATTCCTTACTCTCCTCCATCGCTACATTTCACACTACAAAGATTATTGTTACTGATCCCTCGAAGTATTTCTTCATTGGCTCTACTCCAGAGTCAATGTATGCTTGTGTGTCCTCTGAAAACAAGATTATTCAGGAGTACAAGAAGCTTCCTTCATCTGGTCCAAGGGAACTCAATCCAGAAATGATGAGGTCTATTGAAGAATTAGACAAACCTGCTAAAAGGGGCAAAAAGCAAGAAGCAAAAAAGGGCGAAAAAGGAGTTAAAGTATCAAAGGTGCGGACTCCAAAAAAGCGAAAGTCTGAGAAGGTTTCACCTTCTCAGCACAAGCAGAAGAAAGCCAAGAAAGTAGTTAGGAAGCTCATTCTTGCTTCATCAAGCGACTCACTCTCAGAGTACGTGCCTGCTGGTCATCAACCCATCATTCAACCCGACGAAAGTGAATCAGAGAACGAAAGCTCAGATGATGAAGGTTCAGTTCGTGGTGAAACATCACCTCGTTCGCCTACACCAGAGGTATCAGTTCGCTCCCACGCACCTTCTCCTCTACCTATTTCCATCCCTATTACCTTTCCTCCCATTTCCCCTATCATCACATCTCAACCTTCCTCCACCATTCCTATTCGTACTCCTATATTCTCTAAAGCTACAACCACAACCACCACTGGAGTTCAGACCAACATATTTGATATGGGGGTTCGTACTTTAGCACCCGAAACCCCTGTTACTACCAAACCTCCATCCCCAATACTGTTCTTCGTGATGAGGATGTCGATTTTGATACCTTCTACTACAGACCATTCAGGTTGCAGAGCAATGATGATGATGATGCTCCTGTAACCAAGAGGCACCTCAAGGATTTGCATGAAAAGCTTGACAAGTTTGTGGCATCTTCCTCCTCTTCCCATGACTCTTTTTCAGAAGCTACAATAAAGGCTTTGATGACTACCTTTGTAAAAGAGCATGAGGCTTCAATTCCTAAGGCAACATCTGCTATAGATGCCTCCACCAAGTCCTGCAAAGAAGCGACCAAAAAAGTCGAAAAACTAATTATTGATGCTAACATATTTCTAGAGTCATTATAGGGTGCAGTTGAGTTAAATGCAAACAAGGTGAACACCATTGTGGAAAAGCTTGTTGTGTCTCTTGAGATAGAAAAGCAACACCTTGCCACCACGTCAGACTATCCAGACAGATAACGTTGAATTGATGACCTCTATCAATGAACGTCTCAAGAAGCTCCAAGAAGATCTGGCCATGGAAAGCAGGATCATGGATGAAGTGTCTCAAATGTTCATGCCATTCTCTCCAACGTTCTGGAAGCTCACGACTTAGTTCTCACCTTTCTGTCAGACATCATCTTGTAGAAAATCTTGGCCCGACACTTGAAATGTTAAGTCGCATAGAGGGTGTTGCAGAGACTATTGTCCTTCCGAAACAAGGGGGAGAAGGAATTATAAGCACTACTCAGCCTCCTCCTACAAGCAAAACTGTTCCACCGAAGGTCACCACTGAACGACCGAAGGGTAATGAAGCTTCGGGTTCTAGTGTGAAGGACAAGGTAAAAGATGTTCTAGATGATAGTGATTAAGAAGAAGATGTTGGATAAGGTGTCTAAGTCCATAACTATTTTTGGTATGTACTTGACCTGACCCGACATGGTCCATTTGGGTTGCATGGCATCATGCATTTGGATAGACTAAATGAGAGAAATAACACTTGTGGTTTATTAATATATTATAAGTTCTAATATATTAATAGTATTATTTAATTAGTATTGATCAAGAATTAATTTTGAATTAATTAAGCGATCAAAAGATAACTAATTAAATATATGGGTTGATAATGTAAATCATTCATAACTTGTATAGTGGGCTAAAAGGCTCCATGGATTACCAAGTTGGGTTAAACCCATAGGATGCTCCATGGATGCCCCATGGCAGTTACAAACCCATGGGTCATGGAAATGAAGAGCCATGACACATTAGGGTTTACATGGTGTAACCCTAGATGTGTCACGCTATATAAGGATCATCTTCTCCACCAAAATCAGGTACACACAAAGAGAAGTGAGGGCTAGGCCGATTTTTAGAGTGTTTGTATTCTCTCAAAAGTCATTCCAAAAGCATTTGGTGTTGTGTGAAGCATTTGAGGCATCACACTTGGGGTGCTAGGCTCACCAGGTTTCAAGGAATCAAAATCAACTACAAGGTATGTAATTCTAGCCATCCTTTTAGGATTAAAGTTCCTATGTATGCTAGATAGGATTATGAACTTTAGAAACCATATTTTGCATGTATTTAGACAAACATAGATCCAAGGCTTATTAGGGTTGCATGTACACTTAGGAAGTGTTAGAATGCTCAAAACCCATCAGTGGTATCAGAGCCTAGCCATCCTTTTAGGATTAAAGTTCCCATGTATGCTAGATTGGATTATGAACTTTAGAAACCATATTTTGCATGTACTTAGACAAACATAGATCAAGGTTTATTAGGGTTGCATGTACACTTAGGAAGTGTTAGAATGCTCAAAACCCATAAGTGGTATTAGAGCCTAGGTTTGTTTGTTAAATACTAGATGCAAACTTGTTTTTCAAAAGCCAAAAATTGTCCAGACAGGAAAACTCGACGAGTTCTAGCCAAAAAATCGACGAGTTTGTGTGTTATAGCATGAACTCGATGAGTTCCCTGATGAACTCGACGAGTTTGTCATCCAGTGAGCAGTTTTTGGAGCTTGGCTACTGTAAATGGACTAGAAACATAACCCTAAACTGTTTTGGTGTTGTAAAACTTGTTTTAGATGGTGTAATGAGTGTTCTAATTCATTTACAATGGCTAATATCAAATTTTCATGATGATATGTGCTCATATGTTCTTCAAACTTTGATATGAATATTCATGTTCTTATGAGTTTTTGATAGATCATAGGAATTACTTGTTTAAATGTTTAATTCATGATCTTTATGTGTTTTAATGGAGTTCATAACTTGTCCTCAAGTTATGGATAACCAAAAGTCTCTTTGTGTAAAAAACCATTAAAAGAACACATAAGTTATAAAATGAAGAGTCTTCATTTTAATAACTCATAAGTTCTGAAAATGAAAGGTTTTGTAATGTTACAAAACTTGCCCTCAAGTTTTGGAACAAGTAAAGTCATGATTAAAACTTTAGTTCCAACCCTTAGATTTTTAAAAGTTAAAAATCAACCCTTATATTTTATAATATTATAAGTTAATAATATATATGTGTATAAGATCAAGTCGTCTTACCGCTAGTACGCCTCATTCACGAAGCCGGTCTATAAGGGGGGTATAAGGTTGTTGCCTATAAAATGGCAATTTAATGAGTGTCCACTCTCACCCACCGCTTCCTTGATCGGTGTAGGGTCGTTAGCCGAACGGGTAGGATAAGGACTTATAAATTCTCATTAAAAGTAAGATGAATATTATAAAGTAACTAAAATATTTTATTAAATTCCCAATCTTAGTTACTTTAGGAAAATGTGAATAAGGTGCTAATCCATGAAATTACACTTTACACTTTGTTTAAGTCGTTGGTGGAGCGTGTGTGGTTAACCGACACACTAACTTGGAATTAACACAGTAGGTAAAGGGTGACTTAAGGTTTATCATAGTATCGGTGGAGCGTGTGTGGTTAACAGGAACATCGATTGAGTGATGAACTTTAAGGGTACCAAGTGATTTGCATGGTTACTTCACACCTTGTTTTGTGATCCTCGGTATCCCAGTAACAAAACTTGGAGGGCACACTCGAGATTGAAACATGCCTTTGAAAAGTTCATTGAATCTCAAAAGAATCTAGGAATTTCTAAGAACCAATTAAAACCTAATATTTATATTTCGTTTTTCGTGGTGGAAATTGGTGAATCTTCATTCACCTACCTTTCAAATATGTTATAGCTTGGATTACGACATACCTCTTCTAAGTTATAATATATTGTGATTGGATCCTAGCCTTAATATTACATTTGGGTGTTTTATTAAGGACTCTCTTAATATCTAAACTAATCTTGTTCTCTTCTTTCAGATGTCTTCAAACAATGTTGCTTCTAGCTCTAATCCTAATGGATCCTTTACCCTTATGAACTTGTGTGGGAAAGTCACTTTGATGGATCCAACTTCAATGAATGGATCAGAAACATCAGGATGATTACCTGCTACGAGGACAAAGAATATGTCCTCAATAAGGAGCTTAAGGAGATTGATGAGACCACTACAACTCCCCAGGAGATCGCTGACTTCCGGGCACATGAAAGGGATGCTACCAAAGTGGCATGCATCATGTTGTCCACCATGACAGCAGAACTCCAAAAGTCCTATGAGGACTTCTACCTTTTTGAAATGCACCAAGATCTGATGGAAAGATATCATCAAAGTGCATGACAAGAGAGGTATGAAATCATCTGCTCCATCATAACAACCATGATGAAGGACGGAGAATCTGTCACGAGCCACATGCAGAAAATGAAAAGGTATGTAGATCGTTTGCTGAAGCTTAATGTGAACTTCCCCGAGGAGCTTGCAATAGATATCATTTTGCACTCCTTACCCTCATGCTATGATCAATTCCGCATGACATATCACATGAATAAGGAAGACGTCACACTCAGCAAAATTCAGGGACTCCTCAAGACCACAAAAACAGGTCTTAAAGGTAAGTCGGTTGTTAACACTCCTACTCCAAACTCTGTCCCTGTCTTGGCAATTGGGAAAGGTAGACGGAAGAAGAGAAAGAGCTCTTCGAAGGGTACCAAGGCTAGGACCCTTGATGGCTCTTCCTCAAATGGAACCAAGAAAGGTTTCGTCACTCCTTCTTCTGACCCAAAAGAGGCTGAATGCTTCTATTGCCATGAAAAGTCACATTGGAAGCAGAACTGCCCAAAGTACCAGCAAGATGTGAAGGATGGGAAAGTTAAACCCAACCATCCAGGTATTTACACTATCTTATCTAATAACTCACCCCATTCTTACTCTTGGATCCTTGATACCAGTTGCGGTATTCATATCTGTTCTGATTTGTAGGGACTAAGAAGAAGTGAGAATGTGGAGCATGGAAGAATAAACTTAATCATGGGGAATAGGAAAGCTTTACTTGTCACCAAGATTGGAGTTTATACTTTATCGCTAAGTAGTGTGTTTAGTTTAGATTTGAATAAATGTTGTTATTCGCTAGAAATGGAAAGAAATATTATTTCCTTTTATGCATTGTATAAACAAGGTTTCACCTTTTTCATTTGATAATGAAGTTGGTTCGATTAACGCTTTCTTTAATAATGTTCTTTATTTTAAAGCATTCCCTTGTGATGGTGTGTATGAAACTGTATTTGTGGTTGATAACTTAGGCAATAATGTATTATGTATTGATTCTGTTAATGATAATAACTTGGATAGAGCATCATTATGGCATTGTCGTCTTGGACATATAAGCAAGAAACGCATAGGACAACTCCAAAAGGATGGAGTCTTGGAGTCATTTGACCTAAAGTCAGATGATAGTTGCGAATCATGCTTACTTGGAAAAATGACAAAGTCACCCTTCATAGGTTCTTGTGAGAGGGGTGAAGGTTTGTTGGATCTTGTACACACGGATGTGTGTGGACCCTTCAAACATGCCACAAGGGATGCTAATCATTAATATTTGACTTTTACTGATGATTACAGTAGATATGGATATGTCTACTTAATCTAGCATAAGTTAGAGAATTTTGAAAGGTTTAAAGAATTTAAACAGGAAGTCGAGAATCAATTGGGCAGGAACATTAAGATGCTTCGATCCGATCGAGGTGGTGAGTATCTTAGTTCAAAGTTCCTCGACTATCTTAGGGAATGTGGGATTGTCTCACAATTGACACTTCCCAGGACACCGCAGTTGAATGGTGTAGATGAGAGGCGTAATTAAACCTTGTTGGATATGGTTCGTTCCATGATGAGTCGAGCTTCGCTACAAATCTCATTTTGGGGGTATGCCTTAGAGACTATCGCCCATATCCTTAATCTGGTCCCTACAAAGAAAGTTGCCAAAACTCCTCATGAGATGTGGATTGGTAAAGTACCTAAACTAGACCACATCAAGATTTGGGGTTGCGAGGCTTTCGTGAGACGCGAGACTCATGATAAGCTCGAGCCTCAAAGTGAGAGGTGTATTTTCATCGGCTACCCACATAAGTCCTTTGGTTACCTCTTCTACAGACCTAGTGAAAATGTGGTTTTTGTAGCAAGGAGGGTTGTCTTTCAAGAAAGGGAGTTCATAAGCCAAGGAAACAGTGGGAGGAAAGTTGACCTTGAAGAAATTCAAGAGTCAAGTGGTGAAGGAACTTCAAACCCTAGCACTCAACTTGAGGAGGAAACTCTTGTTGAGCCAATTGACAAGTCTGTACCTCTAAGGCGTTCCACAAGGGTTAGGAATGCACCTGAGCATTACTATGGATTCCATATTACTGCAGAAGGTGATACACTTATCAGTGATGAGAGACTGATAAGTCTGGATGAACCTAGCAGTTACGTGGAAGCCATGGCAGGCTCTGAGTTAGCCAAATGGAAAGAGGCAATGGACAGCGAGATACAATCCATGTATGCCAATCAAGTTTGGAACTTGGTTGAGAATGTACCAGGTCGTAAGACTGTAGGGTGCCAATGGATATGCAAGAAGAAGACCGACATGGATGGTAATGTACACACTTATAAGGCACGACTGGTTGCAAAGGGTTTATCACAAACTCCTGGAGTTGATTATGATGAGACCTTTTCTCCAGTGGCTGAGATTAAGTCTGTTAGCCATAGCTGCATTTCATGACTATGAAATATGACAAATGGATGTCAAAACCACTTTCCTTAATGGAAAGTTGGCTGAGGATGTTTACATGAGTCATCCATAGGGTTTTGTCAATACAGAGTACCCTAATAGAGTGTGTAAGCTTGAGAAATCCATTTATGGATTAAAGCAAGCACCTAGCAGATAGAATCTTTGCTTTGATGAGAAAGTCAAAGAGTTTGGCTTTTCTAGGAGTGAAGATGAATCTTGTGTATATGTTAAGGCTAGTGGGAGTATAGTTAGCTTTTTGGTATTGTATGTGGATGAGATACTACTCATAGGAAATGACATCCCAACTCTGAAGGAAGTTAAGTCTTGGCTTGGGAAGTGTTTCTCTATGAAGGACCTAGGAGAAGCTGCCAATATTCTAGGGATAAGGATCTTGAGAGACCGGAGTAAAAGAATAATTGGAGTTAGTCAGAGTACCTACTTGGATAAGGTGCTGAAGAGGTTCAGCATGTAGGACTCCAAGAAAGGAGAGTTACCCATCCAGAGTAACGCCAGATTAAGTAAGACACAAAGCCCTAGTACTGAGGCTGAGATAACAGAAATGAGTCGAATACCTTATGCTTCGGTTGTAGGATCGATCATGTATGCTATGACGTGTACTCGACCTGATGTAGCCTTTTCTTTGAGCATGGTTAGCAGGTATCAGGGGAACCCTGTCAAGGCACACTGGACTGCAGTAAAGAATATCCTCAAGTACCTACGGAGGACTAAGGACTGGGTCCTTACCCTCGGTGGGAGTCATGACTTGAGAGTTGTAGGGTATAGTGATGCTAGCTTTCAGACTGATAGGGATAATGTCTGCTCTCAGTCAGGCTGGGTCTTTACCTTAAACGGGGGAGCAATTTCTTGGAAGAGTTCCAAGTAAGAGACAGTTACTGATTCAACTTGCGAATCAGAGTATATAGAAGCTAGCGAGGCAGCAAAGGAACGGATATAGTTGAAGAACTTCATTGGAGACCTTGGAGTTGTACCAGCTATTAAGGAGCCAATGGAAATTTTATGTGATAGTGAAAGTCCAGTTGCCTTAGCCAAGGAACCAAGGGATCATAGGAGATCCAGAAACATCGACAGAAAATACCATTTCATCAAACATCATATAGAAAAAGGACTCCTCGTGGCAAAGAGGGTATCATCGGATGAGAATTTGGCAGATCCCCTCACGAAGGGACTGACTCGGGTTAAGCATCTCTAGCATGCTCGGAGCATAGGGCTGAAGGATGATATTAGTTTTAGTAGTTAGATAATCTTCGAAATTTGTAAAGTGTAATTGACATTAGATGATGAATAAAAGGTCTGTTTATTTATGAGCAAAGTGTTGCTATCTCTTGCCAATCGTTTACTATATTTCTTTGCATGTTTTGACTTCTAGAATAATAATGTTTGGTATATTATATTATTCGAACCTCCATAGTCGGTCATATGTTGGAAGTAGGTATGAATCAAGACTGTCATGATTGGTTGTAGAGGTCTAACTTGTTGGACATGGCTACAACACTCATGAGTGCTCATAAGTTCTGAGCATTGGACTCAACCCACGCTCACTAGAATCACTTCATGGAATTTATCTCGAGTGATCGTGAGACGGTAATATCATATAAGTCTTCAAACCTAGAGATATGATTTGTTGCCTATGAGTTGGTTATGCATTGATTGTACGAAAACGCATTGGTAACTCGATGTTATAAAACGTGCTTTTGTGTATAATTCAATAAGTAGTAGAGCAAACATATGAGTCAAAGTTTATCTGTTCCTTCTTGGATTAGAAGCTGATATCTGGGCCCCTCGATGATTTTGTTTTGACCTATGTATCGGGCCCGATCAGAACTAAGTTGATGTGTTCAATTAAGTTCTTTGTCAAACAAATCGGAAATCGGGAAACAAATTGCTGGACAATAAGTAAGACATTGTTCCATGTATTTGTCCGGCTGATATCTAGAACAGAGGATTTTATGATCACTTATCTTAAATGGCATACCGTCATCTTCTCAGTTCCGAGAGACCTAAAAGAGCTATGATTGCTAATCGGTTCTTGAAGTCATACTTGCAGTTATAGTTATTAGACTTATCCAAGTAGGAGACTGTTGGATAAGGTGTCTAAGTCCATAACTATTTCTGGTATGTACTTGACCCAACCCGGCATGGTCCATTTGAGTTGCATGGCATCATGCATTTGGATAGGCTAAATGAGAGAAATAACACTTGTGGTTTATTAATATATTATAAGTTCTAATATATTAATAGTATTATTTTATTAGTATTGATCAAGAATTAATTTGGAATTAATTAAGTGATCAAAAGATAACTAATTAAATATATGGGTTGATTATGTAAATCATTCATAACTTGTATAGTGGGCTAAAAGGCTCCATGGATTATCAAGTTGGGTTAAACCCATAGGATGCTCCATGGATGCTCCATGGGAGTTACAAACCCATGGGTCATGGAAATGAAGAGCCATGACACATTAGGGTTTACATGGTGTAACCCTAGACGTGCCACACTATATAAGGATCATCTCCTCCACCAAAATCGGCTACACACAAAGAGAAGTGAGGGCTAGGCCGATTTTTAGAGTATTTGTATTCTCTTAAAAGTCATTCCAAAAGCATTTGGTGTTGTGTGAAGCATTTGAGGCATCACACTTGGGGTGCTAGGCTCACAAGGTTTCAAGGAATCAAAATCAACTACAATATATGTAATTCTAGCCATACTTTTAGGATTAAAATTCCCATGTATGCTAGATAGGATTATGAACCTTGGAAACCATATTTTGCATGTATTTAGACAAACATAGATCCAATGTTTATTAGGGTTGCATGGACACTTAGGAATTGTTAGAATGCTCAAAACCCATCAAAAGAGACAATTCTTGAGGCTCTGAAGCGAAAGAAAAGGGATAGGGAACATGATCTCAATGCTAAGGCTGCTAGGGAAGCCAAAGAGAAGGAGAGAAAAATGAAAGAAGCTCATGATCTTTTGGAGAGCAGGAAAACTCTTTTTCCTCTTTGGTCGTTGGAAAAGCTTATCAAGGAAGCTATTGAATGTCCAAGTACACATTGGCTTGAGCCGGTAGTGTCACTAGACCGTGAGAACTCTAGGGATTCTCTGTTTGACATGCCTATAACCCGAAAGGCATTTGTCTATCACAGTTTCTGTGACAACCCGATATTTTGAGAGAATAAAATGTAACACCTGTCAAATATAGGCCAAAATATAACATTCCTAAAAATCTTAATTGGGTTAAATAAAGTAGTAGAAATCGTATCAAGGTTTTCGTGCATATAAAGAACACTAAAATCCGAGTTATAACGAAGAAGTTATGACCAATCTAAGATTCGCGGCAAAAACCGGCAACGCTGATAGACGTAACACGCAAAGTTTCGATACAATAATTTTTAGCCTTAGGTATCTAAACGAAAGTCGTAGATTACGTTAAACCATGATCATGCATAAAATGAACGCCCAAATCTGACTTCGTATGAGGAAGTTATGATTTTTCGAAGTTTCTAACCTAGCAGTAGACAACTAAAAACTCGAAATAGAGATCGAGCGGTCTTTAGCCGACACAACCTAAACAAATGTTGGAGAGCCCGACAATAGGAGTATAACAATAAAAAGTCTGACGAAAACGGACGTCGGATGAAGAAATTATGGATTTTTAACGAGGATATCGTGCCCCGACCTATTAATTAAAATATAATTAAAAATAAAGTCAAAATTAGCCGATGGAGTCTAAATGAAAGTTGTAGAGTATTTTCTCAACTTCGCGTGGATATAAAGAACGTCAAAAACGGAGCTCATATGTGAAAGTTACGCATTTTATAAGTTCTTGGCACGCACTTCAAAGTCTTATCCGAAGGAGTACGCCCTGCGTACCCTTGTACGCCCAACGTACTCGGATACTAGGCTCCGGATCGCCCACGTCGACCAGACACTTCGCCCGAGGATGCGATAAGCAGTGATGCAAGCGAACGCCCCGCGTACCTTCGGAGTATGCCTCACGTACGAGGAATGCCCCGCGTAAGTCCGAAGTACGCCCTGCGTACCGAGGACCTCCAGCTCCTATAAATAGAATGCGAGGGTGCCGGCTGTTTTCACAAAAATCCCTCATTTCTCTCACATTTTCGCCTCGTTTTTCGTGCCGACAACATCCTGACTTCCCGGTTTCATATTCAAGCCCCGACAAAAGTCCGAAGCCCCGAGATTCCCGAGAATCTCGTCACTTTCCGGTCGAGGTGCCGCACGGGAAAATCTCGTTTTCTTCAAATCACGCACTTTCTTCGATGAGTTCATACCCCTATAATCTACATTTTTAAATGTGTTATCAATACTTTTTATATACACTTTTAAGGGGGGGGGGGGGATACAAGTAAACACACGATTATTATCGTGTGTAACTCAAAGTTTCACCAAATACTCATTTTTATCAAGTAAATCATATGTGATTCATAACCATTATATGGAATCCTTCGTATTGAAAAACATAACACGATATCATCTTATCTGTTGAAATTAAATATGTTGTTATACGTATACGAATCAAACAGTTTATTTATTACCTTGAGTACAGGTGTTCATTTATGTCACCACAAAAAGTTACACATTTCATAACAAGTGAGCATTACACTAGGGTTACTATACAAACGAAACGAACTTTTGGAAGAACTATAATAGTGTACGACAAACATTTTTACATGTTAAAAACTCTTTATCAAACTGTCTTACATACTTTATGTTTCCTTTCAAACACCGTTAGAATCGTATTTCAAACAAAGGTCTTCTTATACTTAAAATTGTTTTTATCAAACAAACTACTTTCAACCGTTTTATAAACTGACATCAGGTCATCACTTCTTATTATTTATTAAACTTCTCAAAGGTTATACAAAACTTCTTTTATATTTTATCTGTCAAATGCACGCCTAAACACGTATGGTTATATATATATATATATATATATATATATATATATATCATGTATACGGATATAGACATAAAAGTTTTCTATTCTGATGGTTCAGTACCTTTGGGTAGCAAAGGCATATTTCGATTAGACACACGCACAGTACTAGTAACTATAATAGGTATAGTTAAGATATACTATTTACCATTCCAAGTACTAAGAATCATAAAAGATTCAGTCTATTCATGAGTCCATACAAATACATTACATACTATGCGAAGAGATACAATTATATACAATTAAAAAGGCATACAATCTTAAGACATACAATTACAAAAGCATACAACTTCAAGACATACCATTTCAAGGAATACAATTACATGAGATAGTATACTAGATATTCATAAAATTTTATATACTACAAGTACCATATCCAGAAGGTATTTTCATATAAAAACAAATGGACATTTTCATACGTAAATCTGTTTTATACTAGGTTGTGAGACGCTTCACGTACTTTCGAGTATGCATTATTAAGTCCTGTATTATATACCATAATCCCTTGTAGGGGGAGCGTGATACTTGTGTATAGATCTATACGGGATTGACAATCCCGCACCTAAACTGTTAGCTACAGTTAGACCGGCAGGTCTGGGGTGACAAACGTCATAACATTCCAACGCCTGAAGAACGTTGTTACAGGCCGTCAGTGTCAATAGCATGGTTATAAAATTCACATGGAGTATTAAAAACACGTTGATTTACAGAGTTATCATATACCTTAGCAATTATAATTGTACACAAATCTACTGTTTTAGACATGAAAAACATCATGGTAGCACATTTTTGGGACTTTTAAACTACCACCCACTTATAAACAAATATTGGATTTCTGAAGCAAACATTCAAAACAGTCGAGTCTTGGTAGAAGGCTACAATTTATACTAGTAGAAAATATGGGATTTTCTAGGGTTTTCAAACGTTTACAATTATTTACAAACATGTTCGTTGGTACAAACTTTCCTTCAGAAACATTTACAGGTCTTCTTTTACATCTTTACAAAATCAAAGTCACATAAATACTTATGAATTCACCAGCATTATTGCTTATACTCGCTTTCAAAATAACTTGTATTCCCAGGATACAGATAGACAGGTACGCATACCAGGTTCTGTGAAGACGGAGCGATCAAGACTTGTCTTTTATTTTTGAATATTCATTTTTGTAGAATTTTACTATGAAAGAACTCAAATGTAATTAAAATTATACTATTAATGCAATGGATGATGTTGTTGCTTGTTTACTACTTTACATTTGTTGTGATACATAAATGACATCCTCCACCCCAGAACGTTTCCGCCGTTCTCGGTTTTGGGGTGTGACAGATTGGTATCAGAGCATTGTTTATAGTGAATTAAGTATATCAACCCATAAAAGATATACAAACTATAAATACAATAGGGATTAAAATACTCTGATAAAGAGTCTATACTTTTAAATAATAAAATATTTAAGTAAGTATACATGTCTGCATTCATACTAAAATCAGTGTCACTAAGACAGAACAAACGTATTACGATTGTTGGGCAGCACAAGTAGACATAGAGACATATAGTCAAAACTGGGATGATATAGCCTGATCAACTATATTTTCCAAGGGTTGACTAGGATGTGCCTAAGTGTGGTTGTGAGTTGCAACAAGTCTAAAAACTTACCCACAATACCACAATGGGAACAATAGAATGTAAACCTAAAATACTATAGGAGTATTTTGTGTATTCTATAAACTACTTATGTGTTAGATTCTTATACCCCAAATTACCGTATAGATAACATAGTTGGACCCCATCCCCACGACGACCCGTACCACCCGAAGAAAGGCAATGTTGGATGGTTCAGAGAAGAACCAGAGAATGATCATCCAATCCCTTTTGAATGATCACCATACTAAAGGCCTTTCGGATGATGACAACTCTAAACTCGAGCCGAACTTCTAACAGCCCGCCCGCTTCCATAGAAAAATATCGTGGCAACATAGACCTAAGTGAAGTGGTCATATTGGATCCTTGGGAACGATCACAAGTACGGCCGGCATCTATTTATTGAAACGAGAATTCCGTGTCGTCCAGCGGAGCCTAGAAGAAGATGACTCGCGCAGACAGCTGACTCCTTTTCAATAGAAAAGAATAGCCAAACCAACCCAGCTGGCTGGTCAATCTCAGAAAGAAGATAGGCCGGCAAACCGGAGATGTATGACCACGGTCCCGACCTTACCAGCACCGGGGGTGTACTAATCAATCAACCCCCGAAATGAGAACCTACCCCTGGTAGCTCAGAATTCAAACCCTAACCCTCGACCAGCTCTTCATGGATCGACGCCCCCTTGGGTAGTATGCCTAGAAACATGGAGCGCAGAACAAGATCAACCTATGTTGTCAAAAGGAGACCAAAGCTACTACAACTTAAGCGAAGGGAGCTCAACAGACAAAGTTCTAACAATCCTGATCCGCAGAGTTGGTCGAAACGAAATTCAAGGCATGACGACTCTCCATTGTATCAAAGAGGTTAAATACCAACGCAAGAATGCACACCATCTACACCAATCATCTTGAAAACACTCGTGAGAGATCTAAGAGAGACCATGAGACCCTGCTGCAAGCACTAGCTAAAACACAAGCTGAAGTCATAGAGAAACGAGTACGCCAGAGAGTGTACGAAGGACACCTTCCTAATAATGGAACGTTAATTGGCTGAACTGAGAGTTCACCAGAAGGACGACCGCCGCCAGAAAGAAAGGCTTTATTTCCCTTCCTTGTTTAAAGGAATCGTTATCCTGTGTATGTCCTATGTATCATTATCTATGTAACTATCTTGTACTGCAAGTACTGATTAGTTAGGCCTTTATGCGGCCAAAACCTTTCTACTCATGATATGAGGTAAGACCTTCTTGAAGATAAAATTTTCCTAAACTTATTCCATCTTAAACATCGATGATATTGACAATCAGCTAACTCCCGTGTCGCTCTTTGTTCAAAAACCCCCATCATACCTTCGTTGGAGTCTATCTGAAGCATGCTTTAGTCAAGTCATTGGACGATAGTAATTTAACTCCGGAGACATTTCAAAGTCTCTTTTAGTGGTTGGATCATGTTATTCACCAACCAACGATACCTCGGCTTGAACGACAAACGTCTTAAAAGACCATTCTTGAAACATACTTCTACTCTATACTATGATTGCATCATAGGGATGTAGATTAAACCATCATGAACATACTTCCAATCCGTACTAGGATTGCATCATATGGATGTAGGTCAAACTTTCGAGAACATACTTGTACTCTTTACTTAAAGCAATCGAAGTACATCTAGAGTCAACCAGAATCGCTCACAAAAATCTTTATCTTTTGTGTTACAGAATCATGTCGTCATCTGGAAACGATCAGCCGAGCAACGAAAACCCTATCCTCCATATCGACGCCGCTTCATTACAAGCTGCAGTAGCAGCTGCGGTGACAACTTTCCTTACACACATCAACTCAGGCAACACAAGCAAGACCGACAAAGAAGTCGAGAGTTCCGATGGTAATACCAAACCGGGAAAGCAACAAATGGCAACAGTCATAGACTCGCGAATCCGTAAGACCGAAAGGAAGAGGCGATATCGTCAAGCCCTAAAGGAGTGCAAGAGATCCCAAAGACTTGCCATGCCACAGCAACAAATGGCAACTCCTGCAGAACGCTTTAGAAAGCAGTTTCTGAGGTGGTGTAATGAGGAAGGCACTCGTGTCCACATAACACTGGCTAAACACCTCACTCCTGCCATAAAGGCTAGTACTAGCCAATCATGCCACCAATGCGAGGAGATAGGACACCTCAAGAAGGATTTCCCTATAACAAAGAACTCTGGCACAGACGATAGGATTCTCAGGATCACGGCTGCAGGAGAACCTACTCTGAACCCACATTAATGTGATATTAGGCGTTTCATTGTAACAGACTTATAAACCATCTAAATCTAGCGCAATCAGAGTCTTATCTTTTGCGGGATCCCGTCGGTTTAGGGATGCTCGTGCTGCATATATTTGCCTTTCGTAGTATACCTTATTCGCAGAAATAGCCTTGTAGTAGTTTAAAGTACTATAACTCTGTTGATGGTTGTACGGTTGTGCTTTTTCTGTAAACGCTTTACATTCAAATCTAATGTCCTTAAGTTTCTTTATGATTCCGACATTATCATGCGACTTGATTCAATTTGATCTTTACAAAAGCAACTTCATACGTACATCCCTTTCTTCGAAATTGAAGCCGTCATTCCAGAATACCAAAGTACCCATGTATAGAGTACCTCATAGTTCTTTTTCTTCCCAAAGAAATCCCCAAAGTACCGCTTGTACAGTACGTCAAGTTCAAATCCAAAGGTCCATACGGTTGATCTGTCGCTGATGAATATATACATAGGGGTGATATATAATCAAGGTTCTACAGGTTTGGAATTGACAATTCCACTTTAACTTCGTTTTCCTTGATGGGATGAGAGCTTAAAAGGAGAATCATTTAGTCGAATACCTTTTTAACCTTAATTATATACGACTCGTATACCCGAGACTGTGATAGATGAACCAGGTATGAGTTCTACTATGAACTTCAGGACGAAGACTGCCCAAGACTGTGAATGATCGTGCTTCCGTGAGAATAAACTTAGAAATACCTATCCTTTTCCCAAATTCATGAGTAGTCATACTATCTTTTAGACCTTCACGACAGCTAATTCACCCCCAGGTTTTGACATCATAATCAGTAGGAGTTGATTCAGTCTACATCGAGCCAACACCAAGTGCTTTGATAAAGCAGTTCGTCCTAACCTCCCTAAACAACGAAGCCCTAGTTATTTACAGCCACAAACCGAGTACGAACCCTCTCATCTTTTCGTGTATGCATGCTCAGAAATGCTTACGAAAGAAATATCATGTATTCCTTGCACACATCGCCGAGACGTGCCGAAAAGTGAAGGACATTCAGAACATCCAAGATGTACGCGGCTTTTCCCGACACCTTTCCGGAAGGACAACCGAGACTACCAACACGGCGTCAAGTCAAATTCAGAATCGACTTAGTTCCAGTAGCCAAATCACCTTATTGTCTAGCTCCAACCGAGGTGCGAGGACTTCCTAGCGAGCTTAACAAACTCCTCAGAAGGGGATTCTTTAGGACAAGTTTCTCACTTGGAAGAGCACCGGATTTGTCTGTAAACAAGAAAGAGCGTTCCAAACACTAAAGTAAGTCTGATGCATCGCACCAATATTATCCCTCCCAAAAAAAAGGGGATAGAATATTGCATGGTGTAATGCGATACATCTAACCAAGGGCTTGGTTGTGTTCTTATGCAAGAGGAAAGATCACTACCTATACCTCAAGATAGCTTAAGACACAAGAATTTGACTGTCCAACACATGACCTTGATTCAGGAGCAGCGTTGATTGCTCTGAAGATCTGGAGACACTACTTGTAGGGTACAAGGTGTAATACTCTCACAGAACACGGAAACACACAACACACATTCGACAAGGAAAGGATATCATACCAGTGAAGTCAAACGAAAGAAGCAAAGTCGTATCCCATTAGTGAAAGTTTCACTGGAATGCCAGGCGAAGACGAATGTTTGCTTAAGAACACGAGTAGCAAATAAAACTCATGTCCGTAGCATGATTGTTAATACTACTTAAAACTCGAATTTCGGGACGAAATTCCCTCTAACGGGGGGATGATGTGACAACCCGATATTTTGAGACAATAAAATGTAACACCTGTCAAATATAGGCCAAACTATAACATTCCTAAAAATCTTAATTGGGTTAAATAAAGTAGTAGAAATCGTATCAAGGTTTTCATGCATATAAAGAACACTAAAATCCGAGTTATAACGAAGAAGTTATGACCAATCTAAGATTCGCGGCAAAAACCGGTAACGTTGATAGACGTAAAACGCAAAGTTTCGATACAATAATTTTTAGCCTTAGGTATCTAAACGAAAGTCGTAGATTACGTTAAACCATGATCATGCATAAAAAGAACGCCCAAATCTGACTTCGTATGAGGAAGTTATGATTTTTCGAAGTTTCTAACCTAGCAGTAGACAGCTAAAAACTCGAAATAGAGATCAAGCGGTCTTTAGCCGACACAACCTAAACAAAAGTTGGAGAGCCCGACAATAGGAGTATAACAATAAAAAGTCTGACGAAAACGGACGTCGGATGAAGAAGTTATGGATTTTTAACGAGGATATCGTGCCCCGACCTATTAATTAAAATATAATTAAAAATAAAGTCAAAATTAGCCAATGGAGTCTAAATGAAAGTTTTAGAGCATTTTCTCACCTTCGCATGGATATAAAGAACGTCAAAAACGGAGCTCGTATGCGAAAGTTACGCATTTTAGAAGTTCTTGGCACGCACTTCAAAGTCTTATCCGAAGGAGTACGCCCAGCGTACTCGGATACTAGGCTCCGGATCGCCCACGTCGACCAGACACTTCGCCCGAGGATGCGGTAAGCAGTGATGCAAGCGAACGCCCCGCGTATCTTCGGAGTACGCCTCGCGTACGAGGAACGCCCCGCGTAAGTCCAAAGTACGCCCTGCGTACCGAGGACCTCTAGCTCCTATAAATAGATTGCGAGGGTGCCGACTGTTTTCACAAAAATCCCTCATTTCTCTCACATTTTTGCCTCGTTTTTCATGCCGACAACATCCCGATTTCCCGGTTTCATATTCAAGCCCCGACAAAAGTCTGAAGCCCCGAGATTCCCGAGAATCTCGTCACTTTCTGGTCGAGGTGCCGCACGGGAAAATCTCGTTTTCTTCAAATCACGCACTTTCTTCGGTGAGTTCATACCCCTATAATCTACATTTTTAAATGTGTTATCAATACTTTTTATATACACTTTTAGGGGGGGGGGGATACAAGTAAACACACGATTATTATCGTGTGTAACTCAAAGTTTCACTAAATACTCATTTTTATCAAGTAAATCATATGTGATTCATAACCATTATATGGAATCCTTCGTACGGAAAAACATAACACGATATCATCTTATCTGTTGAAATTAAATATGTTGTTATACGTATACGAATCAAACAGTTTATTTATTACCTTGAGTACAGGTGTTCATTTATGTCACCACAAAAAGTTACACATTTCATAACAAGTGAGCATTACACTAGGGTTACTATACAAACGAAACGAACTTTTGGAAAAACTATAATAGTTTACGACAAACATTTTTACATGTTAAATACTCTTTATCAAACTGTCTTACATACTTTATGTTTCCTTTAAAACACCGTTAGAATCGTATTTCAAACAAAGGTCTTCTTATACTTAAAATTGTTTTTATCAAACAAACTACTTTCAACCGTTTTATAAACTGACATCAGGTCATCACTTCTTATTATTTATTAAACTTCTCAAAGGTTATACAAAACTTCTTTTATATTTTATTTGTCAAATGCACGCCTAAACACATATGGTTATATATATATATATATATATATATATATATATATATATATATATATATATATATATATATATATATATCATGTATACGGATATAGACATAAAAGTTTTCTATTCTGATGGTTCAGTACCTTTGGGTAGCAAAGGCATATTTCGATTAGACACACGCACAGTACTAGTAACTATAATAGGTATAGTTAAGATATACTATTTACCATTCCAAGTACTAAGAATCATAAAAGATTCAGTCTATTCATGAGTCCATACAAATACATTACATACTATGCGAAGAGATACAATTATATACAATTAAAAAGGCATACAATCTTAAGACATACAATTACAAAAGCATACAACTTCAAGACATACCATTTCAAGGAATACAATTACATGAGATAGTATACTAGATATTCATAAAATTTTATATACTACAAGTACCATATCCAGAAGGTATTTTCATATAAAAACAAATGGACATTTTCATACGTAAATCTGTTTTATACTAGGTTGTGAGACGCTTCACGTACTTTCGAGTATGCATTATTAAGTCCTGTATTATATACCATAATCCCTTGTAGGGGGAGCGTGATACTTGTGTATAGATCTATACGGGATTGACAATCCCGCACCTAAACTGTTAGCTACAGTTAGACCGGCAGGTCTGGGGTGACAAACGTCATAACATTCCAACGCCTGAAGAACGTTGTTACAGGCCGTCAGTGTCAATAGCATGGTTATAAAATTCACATGGAGTATTAAAAACACGTTGATTTACAGAGTTATCATATACCTTAGCAATTATAATTGTACACAAATCTACTGTTTTAGACATGAAAAACATCATGGTAGCACATTTTTGGGACTTTTAAACTACCACCCACTTATAAACAAATATTGGATTTCTGAAGCAAACATTCAAAACAGTCGAGTCTTGGTAGAAGGCTACAATTTATACTAGTAGAAAATATGGGATTTTCTAGGGTTTTCAAACGTTTACAATTATTTACAAACATGTTCGTTGGTACAAACTTTCCTTCAGAAACATTTACAGGTCTTCTTTTACATCTTTACAAAATCAAAGTCACATAAATACTTATGAATTCACCAGCATTATTGCTGATACTCGCTTTCAAAATAACTTGTATTCCCAGGATACAGATAGACAGGTACGCATACCAGGTTCTGTGAAGACGGAGCGATCAAGACTTGTCTTTTATTTTTGAATATTCATTTTTGTAGAATTTTACTATGAAAGAACTCAAATGTAATTAAAATTATACTATTAATGCAATGGATGATGTTGTTGCTTGTTTACTACTTTACATTTGTTGTGATACATAAATGACATCCTCCACCCCAGAACGTTTCCGCCGTTCTCGGTTTTGGGGTGTGACCCTATTATTGAAGTTCCCCATCCTTATCCAAAAGTCGACAGGGATCTGATTGACTTTTATCTTGAGTTTGCTCAGCCTCAGTATCTTACCTGGAGTGCTCAAAAGATAACCTCTTACAGGGTACTAAAACCGACTGCTACAGGTAAATTCATCAACGTCAAATTCAAGCTGACTAGAGGTTGAGCCAACTTTGAGCATACAATTTCTCTGGCTGATTTTCCAAATCTCAATTCTCACGACTGGATTTTGCTATACAAATTTTTGCTCTCCAATCCAGATGAATATGAGTCGATCATCGATCACATCAAGAGGATGTTGGTGTGCTACATTCTAGAAGTGGCAAAGATGGATCAAGAAATTACTTCGGTCCTTAAAAAGAAGCCAACGGTGTTACCCATTGGTTCATCTAGCAACATCAACAAAATGAAGATGGGGAAGATTGACCTGTAGCTCAACTCTGTGATGTTCACCAGGGTAGAAGGTCAAAAGTGCTTGTTCTCTCTAATTGACAAACATCTTTTTACCACATCTTACTTGGAACACATTTTGGATATCATTCATAAATGCAAGCAAAACAGTATTTCACTGACATGATTAGATGGTCTATCAATTTTTGACAAGTCCTGCTCGTTATTATTCAAAAGCTGATCAAAGTGGTGAAGCGTACTGCAGTGAATCAACTGAAGTGATGTCTCGCCCCAATTGATGCGAAGGGGGAGATTGTTGGGATCCGAAGTGTTGCGTCTGTGGCTCGCTCCTTAACCCAGTTTTGTTATCGGTTTGGGCCTGTCCAACCATGTTTTTGTTTATTATGGTTTTAGTATTTAAGGTGCATGCATGCATCCTTGATTATTATCGCTTTCATTTATTATTCTCATAATTGTACTAAAACCCTAGCTCGCCTCTACAGTGGAAGTTCTTCATCGAGCTCTGTTGAGGCGTGACTATTCTTGAATCATTAAGCTATACTTTGATTCTATCTTGTGTTCTCTGTGTTTGTTTGTTTGTTTTTATTGATTAACCTGTTGAAGATCTAATCGATCTAACAGTTTTCAACTCATCACAAAGTTTCTTTGTTCCTCCTGTTTTAACTAGAGAAGCTAAATGGGCCGACCCGCTAATGAGTTACTATGGAAATCTGATATACCTGGACAGGTCCTGACTAAATTGATTTCTTCGATTTAGAAGTTAGATCTGATTGTCAGAATATATTTATTGAGAAACAAAATTTGAATTATGATATCGGCTATTAGTTTTTCCTAGACAGTTAGTCATCTAATATGATTGTCTAGAACCATCCAAAGAAACAAGGTGTTTAAAATTTTCTTATCAAGTTAAGGATTATCCTTTAGTAATTTGAATTTCTTAAGGATTAATCAGTTACCTATAAATAGGGAGCCAGGGATCAAAGCCTACATGATTTTTCCTTCACAAATTCGTTCTCTTATCTCTCCTCTCTCTCAATATATGAAAATTATAACCTCTCTCTAGGGTCATTGACTTTTCAACCCAAACCTAATTAGGGGTTTCGTTGTTCTACTCTTGGAATCTTGGGACTAACTACACTGGAGGAGTTATACTTTGGTGAAGTGTTTTCAATCACATGATATAAGGATCAAGAGGTAAGTGTTGTATCCCTAATTTAGTTTGATTTTAAAGTTCATTGCTAAAACTAGTTAAACCTAGATTCTAGGATGCATGTGTACTTAGGTAAATCTTTTTCTTATTCGACTACCTTTAGATAGTGTACTTAATGTAATAAATCCCCATCATATATATATATATATATATATATATATATATATATATATATATATATATATATACACACACACATATATATATATATATATATATATATATATATATATATATACATATATGTGTGTGTGTGTGCGTATGCGAATAGGTTCATTGGAATACACTAATTAAAATGAAGACAATGAGGACAACTCTTAGCGAATCATTTATTTAACAAGAAATTAAGTGATCAATGGTATTTTCTACAATCATAAATAAATATCCTTATTAAAATCGTAACTTTTTAGGAACTACTTATATTATTTTATCCACTCTCTCTCTCTCTCTCTCTCTCTCTCTCTCTCTCTCCTTCATGTTAAAAGACCGTCATACAAATATGTGGAATACAACGCCCCCTTCTTTGCTTATCGGAGAACTAGAATAGTTTCTCTACAAAAAAAGAGAGAAAGAGAAATGAGTGGCCGGAGAGAGTACACGACCAACGATTAACTTTTTTGAAGGAAGAACAATGAGTACGAGGTATCCTATCAATTCCTAAATTGTTGGATCCATTTGCTAAGATTTATTTGTTTTCATGAATTCTATGGTGGTTGGGTATAATTTTGGTTTGTGTTCATCCTACATAGCCACTCGCTAAATGTTTTCATTAGAGTTCTTGGGTTATGAGAGTCCTTAGACAATAAAAGGGATATTAGAAACAAAACAAAGCATAACCATCAAAAGGATCTCCGTTCACCAGATCTAGGCAACTAGTACATAAAACACAAACTAGAAAGATAGAATACATACACTTTTGTTCTTTAGTTTTTTGATTTCACTAGTTAATCAGAATTGGAGGATCCTATATAGAGTCCATGTAACACCGTAAATTTCAAAACAATTTTTCGCATTTTATGAAAACATAATTCATTCATTATTTATAAGAACATCATTGTTTAAAACTCAATTCATAACATATATCAATCCCAAGATCTCATAACATAAAAATCCCGTGTGAGTACTGATCAAGTCGACGCCTTCCCGCGATCCTCACTAGTACTAGAAACACATAACACGAAACACTGTAAGCACAAAATCTCAAACATTAAAATAAATACATGAAAGAATACATACCAGCCACGACATCGGGCACTGCACGGACCTCTTCCGCAGTCAACTGGAAGGCTCTCCCCCAAGCCTTTGGCGTCTCGGTCTTCACCGGCCGACTATCAGAAGCTCTAACAGCAGTAGGGGCAGACCCCTGAGAAGCTCCCTGTGCTGACCCTCGCAGTAGCGGACACTCGGCCTTCCGGTGTCTGGTCTGGTTGTAGTGAAAACACATTGCAAACCCCTTGGGGCAGTAGGTTTACCACAATTCACACCCTTAGGGAACCCATAACCTAATTCAAAAGGGAAGACATACCAGAGTTCAAACCAACTGATAAACCTCAATCATTATTAGATGACATTCTCATGAACAGTTGAAACAAGATGCCATACTTGATTGAGACTAAGTTCTTGATTGACCTCAGTCGAAGCTAGACCATACAACGAGCTGGCAATTTTCTTGACAACCGATACTCAACCTAAGTGATCCTAGCGGCTCCTCATCTATTCATTGGTATCCCAAAAAGGAACCAATGGCTACAACGAGCTCCTTGACCAACTGCTTCCTGCTATGAGACATCTTGTGGAATTCTAGAACACATGCATCTGATAGCCAATTACTCTACACCTCTACCTTGACTAAGTCTTAAACCGAGATCCCGTATATCCACACCGCAGATCCCTATGAACCATTCTTTCACACCACTGACTCGAACAAATCATAGATCCTCCAAGCAGAATACCCAGTTCCCCCCCCCCCCCCCCCCACTTAGGGTTCGAACTATCACTCGCTGACCCTCATAGTCTATCATAGCACCAACTTGCTCAGTCAATCCATCCACGCTTCTACGCACACATCTCCCCAGGGGAATCGGGATCAAATCAGTCGGATAAGGCACCCCGAAAATCTCCAATACACAACCCTGGATTGCTATAGATTTAGAAATCCCATGATCGTTGGCGATAGCCACCCACAACGGACATTCCAAATCTCGATATACCAAATTGACTATGACAATTCTTGTCACACCCAGAAACCCAAGGCGGAAACGTTCATGTTTCATAGATACATAAGTTTGAATATCATAACCAATGTACATAGTAAGCGAAGTAAACACAAAACATTACATTACATAGTTTTCATTACATTTGTTTAAAAGTAAAGTGATACAAGTTTCATAGATACATAAGTTTGAACAAAAGAAAGACGTGACTCCATACGCTCCGTCTTCTGCAAAAGAACGCGGGAATACCTGTCTAAGGAGAACCTGAGAATACAAGCAGTTTAAAAATCAGCATAAAGCTGGTGAGTTCATAAGTGGTTTGTTTTCTAAAAATTTACGAGTTCCTTTCTGTTTTCTGAAAAAGTTACACACCAAGAAAATCCCATATTTTCTTAATAGTAATGTTTAGTTGGTTATCAATTTCAAAATGTAAGTAAAAGATGTACACTGAAAACTTGGTTACTCTTGTGAATTGTAAGGTTTAGTTATTTGTTTTGTTACATGAATCTGATTATGTACTAATGTTACCCCATGAAAATCCCGTATTTTCCTGAAAGTTGGTTACCAATATGTAATGTAAAGTAAAAGATGTATATTGAAAACCTGGTTACCCTTGTGCGTTGTAAATTTTAGTTTTAACACGTATATAAAACTATCAACATAGTAAAATAATTTCAAAGGTTAGTAATTTACTATATTCATTATTACTAATATGTAAATCTCTGTTATCCAAATTGCGAGTTCCATAACCATACGATAGACTAGATATGGCAATAAGAAGACCAAACCATTTTATGACTTTCATCACCTTTGAACCTTTCGGTTCGGCTGTAGCTAGCAGCCAGGTGCGGGGTAGTCAGCCCCGTATAGATCTATACACTCAAGTCACGCTCTCTATCTAAGAGATTCTAGTTACCGGGACTGTCGTCCACTCATGTATCTCTATGGAGTGTTCACCGAGGACGTGTCTCCAATTTATAGGAATAACAAATCTACAAGTAATAATGCGGAAAATCCTGTTTATGTTCTACTTACAAAGACTATCCTCCTCGCGTATCTCTGTGGAGTGTTTCAGAGGACAAAACATTTGTACTAATCTAATGCTTTTAACATTAATGTTATGGAACAAATCATTTGTGAAATATATAATATAACATTATATAATAAGATATCAAAATCGGTTTGTAAACTGATTCTGCAAGTCAAACAGTTGGTTAACACAGTTTCAATTATTAAAAGCAAGTGGGATATGAAACATTTCAAATGAAATAATAATAATGTTTAAGCACAAGATATTCTTGTACTTTTGCTTGCATTCCCCCCCCCCCCCCTGAAAACATTGAAAAACATTGAAAAAGGGTAGGGGTATGAACTCACCGGACGAGGAAGGTGTTGACTAAGATGCTAAACGTCGAATCGAGGCTTGAATACGTGTGAGGTTCCTATTTAATATTAAATGATACGCAAATTTACCTAATTAGAATTTAATTCACTAATTAGATACAATTATACACTCCAAGACGCGAAAACACTTCAAATCAAGTGTTTGGAGTGACCCGGGTGACATCTACGGACGAATAAGGCTAGGATATGGAGTTTACTCTTCAAGAGTAAACTCCCAAGGGAGTTCACGGCCCTATTGACCCACTCCCCATGAGTTTACGGCCGTAAACTCATGGTGGGGTGCTCAAAAGTGCTAAATGGCCTTATGACATTTTAGGGGTGATGTTAGGTTTGGTTTCAAGGCATTGGAATGAAATGTGAATATGATATGGACTAATTGAGGAGTTTATGGAAGTAAAATAAGTGTTTACGGCCGTAAGCTTCCCTACACACATTCATTTGATGTTTTGGTGGCCTAAAATCAATCACATGTGATTCAACTCATTTTTACAAGTAAAGGGATGAATTTAGGGCACCATTTAACCCATTTATAGGAGTTTACGGCCCAGGAACCCATTATTGGGGGGTTTACGGCCATGAACACCTAAGGGAAGGGTTTTTATCAAGTTTAAGGCCTCTAATTCGATTGTAGTTGTTTCTAGACTTTAATCCAAGGCTATTGGTGTGTTTAAATGACATTTCAACACTTTAACATGAGTTTACTACCCATGACTTGGAGTTTACGGCCCAAGCATGTTCTTGGGTAGTAAACTCATGTTTACTCCCCAAAAATTGAGTTTAAGGTGTTCTAAGTCCAATCCAATGAGTCCTTAAGCCATATCTAAGCTCCAATGGTGTTTTGGAAGGGTTTTAAGGCTCAAAACTCCATTTATATATGTTCACGGCCCAAGAGTGTTCTAGGGATGTAAACACATGTTTATCTTCCTAAATCGTGATTTGAACTCGAAATTGAAGGCTAAAGATGATATACTAGGAGCTAGGATAGTTACCTTGGTGATTTGAAGCTTGAAATGAGTGATTTTGGATCAATATGTTGGATTTGAGGAGAGAGGTTAGAGATAGAGTGAAAAGGCTTCAAATGAGGCTTAATCCACTTTAAATATGGTTTGAAATTGAGACACGGTGGAATTCTACCCGATACTGACGTTAACCGAGGCTTTTGGTCGCACCCGATTAAGTTAACGTAACCCGATATGGTCGAAACTAAAATTTTTCTAATTACTAGTTTGGGGCGTTTTCATGTGTTCCTGATGTGTTTGGATACTTACGAGGTCAAAATAAAAGTCTTAACTTAAATGACCTAATCCAAAAACGAAATTGGAACAATTCGCTTAAGACGAGTTTTACGGACGGAATGGGTTACTGCGATGGAACAACTTCGGGTTGTCACATTATCCCCCCGTTAGAGGGAATTTCGTCCCGAAATTCAAAGATCTAGATAAAAATTATGGATAAAGGTGCGGATATATTTACTTCATCGAATCTTTCACGTTCCCAAGTGATTTCAGGTCCCCACACGACATTCCAGCGAACCGTCATTATCGGGATACGGCTTGTCTTCGTATGTTTGATCTCTCGGTCTATGATTTCAATTTGTTCGTCCAGGAAGTTTGGGTTTTTTTTTATCTCGGTCAAATCAGGATGGATTTCTATGGTTTTATTAGACAGGTATTCATTAAGAATAAAGGCGCAACACACAGGATGAACGTTTTTAAGTATTGAAGGTACTCGGAGTTTGAAGGCTATGGGATCGATCCTATCTGTCACACCCCGAAACCCAGGGCGAGACCATTTACTGGACACGATCTCCAGCCTGGAATTCCATAGGTTCACGTTGTATATCAGCATAACTCTTCTATCGATCTAGTGAAGTTTTTAATCGTTCTCGGATCCGGATGATCTTCTCGATGGTTTCGCGGATGATTTCAGAACTAGTGAGGGTACTACCAAGGGATCGAATCTTGGCTAACTGCGTGTCTCCTACCTTGGCCTAACACAAGGAAATCTGTAGTTTTGACTGTAGAGGGTTCCAAATGGTGCAGTCTGGATACTGGTGCGGTAACTGTTGTTATACGAGGGCTCGATCAAAGGTAAAGGGGTATCTCAAGTCGCTCGGTAATTTATGACACATGCTCCCAGTATGTCTTCCATGATCTGAATAACTCTCTCACTCTGTCCAATTGTTTGAGGATGATAAGTTGTACTCATGTCTAGCTTGGTTCCGTGAGTTTTCTGAAGGAATCTGCCTAAATCTTGAGGTAAACCTGCTATCTCAACCAGAGATAATGGACGCATGTATACTATGCAGTCGGACTACTTCTTGGATGTGGGTTCGTGTGAGTCTTTCCATCTTGAATGATTCTCTGATTGGAAGGAAGTGAGCGGATTTTTATCGAAGGATCGACATTTTCCAAATGGTATCGTACTCACTCGAGAAAACTGGGTAACTTGATGGTGAAATCCATGTTAGTCATCTCCTATTTCCATTCGGGGATCTCGGGTTTCTGGAGCAATCCGGAGGGTTTTTTTTTACTAGGCTTCTCAGGTCTGAGCGAGTAAACGGGAACAGATAGTCATTGTCAATGTCTTAGTCTTGCTGTCAAAACTTTCCTTTCGGCTAAGAGCACCTCATGTTTATGTCTTTCTGATCGAAGTTATGTTGTAGTCTCTTATGGTCAGTGAAATTCGCGTACTTGGTTCCATTGAGATCATATCTCTCATTCTTCAGTGCAGGAACTGCTACTCCAAATTCCAAGTCGTGAGTTGTGTAGTTAACTTCGTGTGCCTTTCGTTTGTCTCAAAGCATGAACGACAACTTTTCCTTCTTGCCTAAGCACATAATCTAAACTCTGATTGGACGTACTGCAAAGGACAACGAAGTCCTCTGTTTCTTCTGGCATGGACATGTTAGGCGTGATGCATAAGTCTTACCTCAATGCTTGGAATGATGTATCTCACTTTTTACTCCAACAAAAAGGGTACACCTTTATGTGTCGGAGTGGTTAAGGGTTTGGTGATTTTGGAAGAAATTTCTAAATGGGTCTGTGATAATAGCCGGCAAAACCCAAGAATTGACAGGTTTTCTATGGGTGTCTTCGGCGCCGACCAATTCTCTATTGTTTCTATCTTAGGAGGATCCACGTGTATGACTTCATCGCCTACTACATGACCAAGGGAAAATGGTTTGACCGAAAGGTACCACTATGAACTTATAGTGATCATATCGAGTCCTGAACACGGTCTTGGAAACATTATCCGCGTGAACTCGTAGCTGATGGTGTCTTGACCTAAGGTTTATCTTCGAGGAGTAGCTGGCTCCTTGAAATTGATTGAAGAAGTCATCTATTCGGGAAAGAGGATATCGGTTTTGACGGTCAACTCATTAAGCCGACTGAATAACTCCTTCATTTCTGCTGGAGCAAAGCGATACGGAGGTTTGGCTACGGGGGTAGTTCCAGGGATTAAGTTGATACAAGACTCGACTTGACGTTCGGGAGGAATTCTCGGGAGCTCTTCGGGAAAGATATCAGGAATATTACAGTCTTCGGGGACACTCTCGAGGTCTTTAACTTCTTTTTTCTCGCTGATTACATGGACTAGGAATACTTGACACTCCTTTCGCAGAAGCTTTCGAGCTTTGATACAGGGAATGATGCGAAGGTTTGAGCTAAGCTTGTCACCATATATCATGAGAGTCTGGTCAGAGGGGAGGTTGAGACGAATAGCTTTTTCATAACAAAGCATATCAACACGATTAGGACTCAATCGATACATGACAAAGATAACATCAAAGCTCTTTATTGAAACTGACATCAGGTCAATGAGGAAAGAATGATTACTCAAGGTAAGGATACAGCTTAGGAATAAATTGTTAGTGCACTCATTCTCACCGATAACCATCTTGACGGTAAATGTTTCGGTTACTAGACGAGAACTATGTTTACGAAGATATTTGAATAAATGACTAATAGAACGTTCTTGACACTAGATTCGAAAAGGTTGTGAGCATAAGGATTGTCGAGAAGAAATATACCCGCGACGATGGTGGGATCACCGACTGCCTCCTCCTGCTTCATAGCCAAAACCATTCCGGTGTTGTTGGCGTTGTTGGTGGTTGCTGCTTTTGGGCAGTTTCGCTTGAAATGCCCAATTTCTCCACACCTATAGCAGACCTGTTCGATACTTGATCCAGAAGCTTGATCGGGTTGTTGGACTAGTGTTCTGCAGTTTCGAGCAAGGTGGCCCTTCTTGCCACAGCGGATGCAAATCTTCTCGCGACATGGGCCAGGGATACGATGATGATAACTACATCTGTTGCACCAAGGGTGGTTACCTGCATACCCAGTGACAGGTGCTTGAGCTGTAGACGCAACAACAGGTGTAGTGGCAGCTTGAACTGCCACAGTTTCATGCCTCTTGGAGGGTCCTTGGGAACTCTGACCCTTTCGCTTTTTCCAGAAAACCTTCTTACTCTCATTACGCTCATTTGGGTGTTCCTGATCCTCTTCATGTTTTTGGGGGTAGGGGTTATATCCTGGTCCACCGAACCTGTCATGGTACAATAGCTTCATTGTAGCCGTCACTGCGGTAGAAACAACAAACTGGAACATCACGGGGTCGAATTGAGAAGGAGGTGGTGACGGAGGGTTGTTGTTCCTTGATCTGGGAACTTTCTTTGGAGGCATTTCGATCTAAGATGATTAGTAAAAAGAGGATGGTAAGTCCTCTGAATTAAATCAATAGATATGAAACAAGGGATATCTCTTTATGACAGATATATAATTCTATTAAGCGATAAAGCAGGAATGAATTATCAAGGCAGATAAACTATCGCTAAAAGAATGATCGAGGGGCAACGCTTGAATAAGAATTTTCTACAACAAAGTTGGATCTAGAAATACTCCCATAGTATTTCATGATTCGCTGCAACGACAACTCGTTGTTTGGGGTATTTGGGTAAGTTTTAGGCATGTTGAACACCACAGTCACTCCCAGGCACATGTTGGTCGTGTCTCAAATGAATATAGTTGATCAGGCTATATTGACCCTAGACACAACTACATAACTGCCCAGGTTTAACTGCGGCATACAACACCCATTTACTTATGTTTTGTTCTACTTATAGTTATGAATCTCGACAGTTAGCTATACTTGTATGTTTTTTAAAATACTTATATTTTGAGGTATACTTTTAGTTCAGAGCACTTAGGCTCCTTAGTGTTTATAGTCTTATACCATGTAAGGTTTGGTATACTTAGTTCTCAATAAACAAGGGCTCGGATACCAATCTGTCACACCCCGAAACCCAGGGCGGAAACGTTCCGAGGCAGAGGTGACTTCATGTTGAATATCTTAACAAATGTACATAGTAAGCGAAGTAAACATAAAACATTACATTACATAGTTTTCGTTACATTTGTTTAAAAGTAAAGTGATACAAGTTTCATAGATACATAAGTTTGAACAAAAGAAAGACGTGACTCCATACGCTCCGTCTTCTGCAAAAGAACGCGGGAATACCTATCTAAGGAGAACCTAAGAATACAAGCAGTTTAAAAATCAGCATAAAGCTGGAGAGTTCATAAGTGGTTTGTTTTTTGAAAATGTACGAGTTCCTTTCTGTTTTCTGAAAAAGTTACACACCAAGAAAATCCCATATTTTCTTAATAGTAATGTTTAGTTGGTTGTCAATTTCCAAAATGTAAGTAAAAGATGTACGCTGAAAACTTGGTTACTCTTGTGAATTGTAAGGTTTAGTTATCAGTTTTGTTACACGAATCTGATTATGTACTAATGTTACCCCAAGAAAATCGCATATTTTCCTGAAAGTTGGTTACCGATCTGTAATGTAAAGTAAAAGATGTATACTGAAAACCTGGTTACCCTTGTGCGTTGTAAAGTTTAGTTTTAACATGTATATAAAACTATCAACATAGTAAAATAATTTCAAAGGTTAGTAATTTACTATATTCATTATTACTAATATGTAAATCTTTGTTATCCAAATTGCGAGTTCCATAACCATACGATAGACTAGATATGGCAATAAGAAGTCCAAACCATTTTATGACTTTTGTCACCCTTGAACCTTTCGGGTCGGCTGTAGCTAGCAGCCAGGTGCGGGGTAGTCAGCCCCGTATAGATCTATACACTCAAGTCACGCTCCCTATCTAAGAGATTCTGGTTACGGGGACGGTCCTCCACTCGCGTATCTCTGTGGAGTGTTCACCGAGGACGTGTCTCCAATTTATAGGAATAACAAATCTACAAGTAATAATGCAGAAAATCCTGTTTATGTTCTACTTACAAAGACTATCCTCCACTTGCGTATCTCTGTGGAATGTTTCAGAGGACAAAACATATGTACTAATCTAATGCTTTTAACATTAATGTTATGGAACAAATCATTTGTGAAATATATAATATAACATTATATAATAAGATATGAAAATCGGTTTGTAAACTGATTCTACAAGTCAAACAGTTGGTTAATATAGTTTCAATTGTTAAAAGCAAGTAGGATATCAAACATTTCAAATGAAATAATAATAATGTTTAAGCACAAGATATTCTTGTACTTTTTCTTGTATTTCCCCCGTGAAAACATTGAAAAATATTGAAAAAGGGTAGGGGTATGAACTCACGGGACGAGGAAGGTGTCGACTAGGATGCTAAATGTCGAATCGAGGCTTGAATACGTGTGAGGTTCCTATGTAATATTAAATGATACACAAATTTATCTAATTAGACATTAAATCACTAATTAGATACAATTATTGTTGGAATAGTGTCTAAGGCTGCAACTATATTAGGCAAGTATTTGACCCGGTTGTGCATGGTCCTTTTAGGTTGCCTTCACCATAGCAAATTGACAGGATGATTTATAATGAGAGAGGAAATATTATTAATATATTATAAGAATAATATAAGGAATAATAATATGATTATTTGATTAATATAAGTCATAAATTAATTAGGAATTAATTTTGTGACTTAAAGAGATTAATTGAATAAAGGGGCATAAACTGTCAATTGAATGATAGTTGTATTTTGGGCTATAATCCCTTAAGAAAAAAGGGGGCGGTTTTGAGGGCTTTGGATAGACCTTAAAATCGTCCAAGGCTTATCATTAGGGTATTGGATTGCTTAGGGCCTAAGTTATCCAATTAGGGTTTTAAGGGTGAAACCCTAGGCGCCTTACAAGTATAAATAGACCGAAGGGGTTAATGAAATCGGCACTCTTGCCTTTGGAAGAACCCTGGCCGATTTCTAGCTCCTCTCTCCATAATCATCCTCTTGCTAGTTGGTGTTTGTAAGCCATTAGAGGAGTGACAATTGTGACTCTAAAGCTCCAAGGACAAGAAGATTCAAGCAAGTGATTCAAGGTAATCTTTCAAATCTGATTTTTTATGTTATTATACTCTAATAGTCATTAGAAGTCTTGGATTCAATGCATGTTCAATTAGAGAAACCTAGATCCAAGCATTAGGGTTTGTATGTGCACATAGGAATGTTCATATGGCTAAAACCCATCAGTGGTATCAGAGCCTAGATTGGTTTCTATTGAATTGATGCATTGGTTGCTTGTTTGTTGCTTGCAAAATTCGAATTTTGTGTTTCTGCCTGATGAACTCGGCGAGTCCCATAGTGGACTCGGCGAGTAGGCTCAATTCGGCGAGTCCATTGTGGTACTCTACAAGTTCGAGCGTCAGAAAGAGCTAATTTCGGGATTTCTTGCTGTTTATCTTTTGGATACTTACCATAATCTTAATAGGTCAATATAAATCCGATTTTATGATATATTTGAGTATATTCTTGACCTAATTGAAGATATTTATCAATTAATTAAATATTAATTTCCTTATATGATAATTGATTCATTATTTTAATTAAATTGGTAAATTGTTTTGCAAGAAATAATTAAATAAATCAAATATGGATAATTATATGATTAAATGTTAATTTAGATTATTTGTTATTTGATCCCCTATGTTTTGAAAAGTTTAAAACTTGCCCTCAAGTTTTGAAATTTATGTTTTGTGATTAAAAGTTTAATTTAGACAATTTAAATTTCAAACCCTAGAATTTTACAAGTTTAAAATTCAACCCTATACTAATATAATATTACAAGATTAATATATATATATATATATATATATATATATATATATATATATATATATATATATATATATATATGTGTGTGTGTGTGTGTGTGTGTGTGTATAATTAAAAAAATGCTAGTCTTACCGTTAGTAGGCCTCATTCACGAAGTCGGTCTATAAGGTGGGTATAAGGTTGCTGCCTATAAAATGGCGCTTAATAGGTATACACTCACACCCACCGCTTGCTTGATCGGTGGAGGGTCGTTAGCCGAACGGGTAGGATAGGGCAACCTCATCTCCTCATTAAAAGTATAATATGAAATACAAAGTAACTACATGTTTTTCAAAAAATTCTCAATCCTAGTTACTTTAGGAAAACTGAATTGCTGCAATCCCATGAAATTACACTTTGCACCCTTGCTAAGAAGTTAGTGGAGCGTATGTGGTTTACCGGCACACTAATTGGTTCTAAGCAAAGGTGGCAAAGGGTGATTCATTGTTTATCATAGTTCGATGGAGCGTGTGTGGTTTACCGGCACATCGAATAGGTGATTGTTACAATGAAGGCACCGTGTGAATTTGCATGGTAATTCACACCCACTTTGTGATCCTCGGTATCCCAGTCACAAACGAGAGAGGCATATCGAGATTTAAACATGCCATTGAAAAGTTCAATGAATCTCAACAAAAACCTAGGAATTCTCAATACATTTAGAACTTAAAGTTATGTTTTCATGGTGGAGAATTAGTGAATCATCATTCACTTACCTTCAAATTGTTTGCATGTTAGATTACGGCATCCCTTTTCTAATATGTAAATATTGTTGTTGGATCCTAGCCCTAATTTTTTTTATTGGGTGATAATTAGGGATTCAAATTCTAATCTATCTTTGTCCTTTCTATTTGTAGATGTCGAACGCGAACAACGCTGCTGCTAGCTCGTTCAGAGCCTTTGCCAAAAGGTGACTTTCGATGGGACGAACTTTAGTGAATGGATAAGATACATTCGCACGATTGCTCGCTACGAGGACAAGGAGTATGTCCTCGATGAGAAGCTCGAGAAGATCAACCCAGAAATCTCTACTCCAGCTGAAATGACTGCTTTTGAGACTCATGAACGTGATGCAACGAACATTCATTGCATCATGATAGCCACAATGAACGCCGAATTCCAAAAGTCCTATGAGGACATGTATCCGTACGAAATGCACCTAGACTTGTTAGAGAGATACCACCAAAACGTGAGGCTGGAACGTTACGAGATTTTCACTAACATGATCTCTGC
The DNA here is from genome assembly GCF_002870075.4 of Lactuca sativa. Classification (NCBI taxonomy): domain Eukaryota; kingdom Viridiplantae; phylum Streptophyta; class Magnoliopsida; order Asterales; family Asteraceae; genus Lactuca; species Lactuca sativa. Next base: position 337,263,239 of record NC_056627.2, on the reverse strand, counting down.
TAAAATGGGTCATGGAGAATCTCTAACCGTGCACCTACAAAAGATGCAAAGGTATGTCGATCGTCTTCGCAAGTTGAATGTTGACTGTGGGGAAGACTTGGCAATAAACATGGTGCTTCACTCCTTGCCTCCGTGTTGCAATCAATTTAGGATGACCTACCACATGAACAAGGAAGAGGTCACCCTAACTAAGCTCCAAGGTCTCCTTAGGGTTGCTGAGAGCAACCTCAAGGACAAGTATGTTGCACCCACTCCTAATCCACCCGTTGCTCCTGTTTTCGCCATTGGGCAAGGAAGAGGCAAGAAGAGGAAGGCTGTGTCTAAGAGCCACCGCAAGGGAAAGTTCCGAGATGGTTCCTCTTCTAGTGGGACCAAAGTTGATCCCGCTAAGCCTAACCCTAACCCAAAGGAGGCAGAGTGCCACCACTGCCACAAAATAGGGCATTGGAAGAGAAGCTGCCCAGACTACCTGCAAGCCATCAAGGAAGGAAAGATCAAGCTGTCTTTTGCAGCTATATACACAATTAAATCTAATGATTCATCTCATGCTATTTCTTGGGTCCTCGATACCGGGTGTGGTTACCACATTTGTTCTGAATTGCAGGGACTAAGAAGAAATAGGGATGTGAAGCATGGAAGAATAAATCTAATCATGGGGAACAGAAGATCGTCGCCTGTGACCAAGATTGGAGTGTATTCTCTAGTGCTTAGGAATGGTTTATGTTTAGATTTGAACAATTGTTGCTATTCGCCAGAAATGGAAAGAAACATCATTTCATTTCATGGTTTGTTTAGACAAGGATTTAGATTTTCTTTTAATAATGAGAATGGTTCTATTTATGCTTATCTAAATGGTGTCTTATATTTTGAAGCAATACCATGTAATGGAATTTATGAAACTGTTATGATTGTAGATAACCTAGGAAATGATGTTTTATGCATGGATTCTTCCAATAGTATGGATAGAGCATCCTTGTGGCATTGTCGTCTTGGACATGTCAACAAGAAGTGCATAGCCCAACTCCAAAAGGATGGAGTGTTGGAGTCATTCGACCTTAGGGAAGATGACACATGCGAGTCTTGTTTACTTGGAAAGATAACTAAGTCACCCTTCACTAGCACATGTGAAAGGGGTGAGGGTTTATTGGACCTCATACATACCGATGTATGTGGACCGTTTAGATCAACCACAAAGGATGGGAACCGCTTCTATGTGACTTTTACCGATGACTATAGTAGATATGGGTATATCTACTTAATCAAGCAAAAGTCAGAAACATTTGAAAAGTTCAAAGAGTTCAAGAATTAAGTGGAGAATCAATTGGGCAGGAAAATCAAGATGCTTCGATCCGATCGAGGAGGAGAGTACCTAAGTCTTGAATTCCACGACTATCTCAAGGAGTGTGGAATAGTTTCACAATTGACGCCACCTAGGACACCGCAGTTGAATGGTGTGGCAGAAAGGCATAATCGAACCTTGTTAGACATGGTCCGCTCTATGATGAGTCATGCTTCACTACCTATCTCATTCTGGAGGTATGCCTTAGATACTGCCGCCCATATCCTTAACCGAGTCCCTACTAAGAAGGTTGCCAAAACACCTCACGAGATGTGGATAGGGAAAGCTCCTTCGTTAGAACATATCAAGGTTTGGGGTTGTGAGGCTTTCGTAAGACGAGATACTCACGAAAAGCTCGAACCTCGTAGTGAGTGATGTATTTTCATCAGCTACCCGCAGAAATCCTTTGGATATCTCTTCTATAGACCGAAGGACAATGTTGTCTTTGTTGCGAGGAGAGGAGTTTTCCGAGAGTGAGAACTCATAAGCCAAGGAGAAAGTGGGAGGCAAATCGAGCTTGAAGAGATTCAAGAGTCGATTGATGAAGGAACCTCTACCACTGGCGCTCAACCCGAGGAGGAAACTCTGATTGAACCGATTGACGAGTCATTACCTTTTAGACGTTTCGAAAGAGTTAGAGTTCAACCCCAGTTTTATGGTTTTCATATTACTATCGAAGGGGAACCATATATTACTGATGGTACACTGATAAATCTAGATGAACCTAATAGCTATAAGGAAGCCATGGCAGGCCCAGAGTCTGCAAAATGGAAAGAGGCAATGGACAGCGAGATCCAGTCCATGTATGACAACCAAGTTTGAAATTTGGTTGATAATGTGCCCGGACGTAAGACCGTTGGGTGCAAGTGGATCTTCAAGAAGAAGACCGACGTGGATGGAAACGTACACACATATAAGGAACGATTGGTTGCGAAGGGCTTTACTCAAACTCCCGGAGTTGACTATGATGAGACCTTCTCACCAGTTGCGAAGATAAAATCTATTAGAGTGATGCTAGCAATTGCCGCATTTCATGATTATGAGATTTGGCAAATGGATGTCAAAATAGCTTTCCTTAATGGAAAGTTGGCTGAGAATGTTTACATGGCTCAGCCAGAGGGTTTTGTTGATCCGAAGCATCCGAATAGAGTGTGTAAGCTTGAGAAGTCCATTTATGGACTTAAGCAAGCATCTCGCAAATGGAATCTTTGCTTCGATGAGAAAGTCAAAGAGTTTGGATTTGTACGAAGCGAAGATGAATCATGTGTATATGTCAAAGCCAGTGGGAGTATAGTAAGCTTCCTTGTTCTGTATGTTGACGACATACTACTCATAGGAAACGACGTCCCGACACTGCAGGAGGTTAAGTCCTGGCTCGGGAACTGCTTTGCTATGAAGGACCTCGGAGAGGCTTCCTATATTTTGGGAATAAGGATAGTGAGAGAACGAAGTAAGAGATTAATAGGACTTAGTCAGAACAATTACTTAGATAAAGTACTAAAACATTTTAGTATGGAAAACACGAAGAAGGGAGAATTACCAATACAAAGTAATGCCAAGTTGAGTAAGACGCAAAGTCCGAGTACTGAAGCTGAAATAGCAGAGATGAGCTGAGTACCATACGCTTCCGCAGTTGGATCAATCATGTACGCTATGACTTGTACTCGCCCTGATGTAGCCTTTGCTTTTACATTGGTTAGCAGATATCAAGGGAACCCTGGCAGAGCCCATTGGATTGCGGTCAAGAATATCCTTAAGTACCTTCGGAGGACGAAGGAATGGTTTTTAGTCCTCGGAGGGAGTGATGACTTGAAGGTGCGAGGGTATAGTGACGCCAGTTTTCAGACCAACGGGGACAACTACCGTTCGCAGTTGGGCTGGGTCTTTACCCTGAATGGAGGAGCAGTAACTTGGAAAAGTTCCAAGCAGGAAACCGTAGTTGATTCAATGTGCAAATCAGAGTACATTGCAGCGAGCGAAGCGTTGAAAGAGGCAATATGGTTGAAGAACTTCATCGGTGATCTTGGAGTTGTACCTGCCATAAAGGAGCCCATGGAGATTTTTTGTGATAATGAAGGAGCGGTTGCCTTGACCAAGGAACCGAGGGATCATGGTAGATCTAGACATATCGACAGAAAATATCACTTTATTAGACATCGTGTAGAAGAAGGACAACTCGTGGTTAAGAGGATATCATCAGAAGATAACCCAGCAGATCCGCTTACGATGGGACTGAGCAGGGTTAAGCACTTGCAGCATGCTAGGAGTATTAGGATGAAAGATGATATCAGTATAGATTAGATAGTATTAGAAACATGTAATAGATAAATGTAATTAACATTTGATGATTAAATAAAAGAGTATTATTTATGAGTAATGTTACTATCTTATGTTAATTATTTAACTATTGTTTCACTTTGCATGTTTTGACTTCCAGAATAATTGAGTTTATTAAGAATAATCGAATTATTCAAATTGTCCACAATCGTTCATATGTTGGAAGTAGGTATGAATGAAGATTGTCATGAATTGGTGTGTAGATTGTCTAAATGGTATTAGTCATAGCAAAAGTTTGCTGCAACGATCATGAGTGCTTATGAATTAGTTTTGAGCATTGGAACAAACCCGCGCTTGCTGGAATCACCTTATGGAATGTGATAAAAATGGTGATCGCAAGACGATAATATCATATGGTCTTAAAACCTAGATATATGGTTTGTTATTTGTTGATTGGTTGTACATTGATAATGCGAAACCGCATCAGTAAATTGATGTTATAAAACGCATTGTTGTGTATAGTTGATTAATGAATAAGTAAATGCATATAAGTCGAAGTTTATCTGTTACTTTTATCCTAAGAGGGTAATAGCGATATCTCGACCGCTCAATGATTTGATTTGACTTATGTGTCGGGCCCGGTTAGAACTGAATTGATGTGTTCGATTAAGTTCTATGTCAAATAAATCTGAGATCGAGAAACCAAATGCTAGACAATTGGTTCCATGTAAATGTCTGCATGATATCTAAACAGAGGACTGTACGATCCCTTATCTAAAGGACAAGATTGATAAGATCAGAGTTTGACAGCGTCTTTGAGAGCTACGATTGCTAATCGGGTTATACTTGTGTATATAGTTACTAGACTTATCTAAGTGGGAGACTGTTGGAATAGTGTCTAGGGCTGCAACTATATTAGGCAAGTATTTGACCCGGTTGTGCATGGTCCTTTTGGGTTGCCTTCACCATAGCAACTTGACAGGATGATTTATAATGAGAGAAGAAATATTATTAATATATTATGAGAATAATATAAGGAATAATAATATGATTATTTGATTAATATAAGTCATAAATTAATTAGGAATTAATTTTGTGACTTAAAGAGATTAATTGAATAAAGGGGCATAAACTGTCAATTGAATGATAGTTGTATTTTGGGCTATAATCCCTTAAGGATAAAGGGGGACGGTTTTGAGGGCTTTGGATAGACCTTAAAATCTTCCAAGGCTTATCATTAGGGTATTGGATTGCTTAGGGCCTAAGTTATCCAATTAGGGTTTTAAGGGTGAAACCCTAGGAACCTTAAAAGTATAAATAGACCCAAGGGGTTGATGAAATCGACACTCTTGCCTTTGGAAGAACCCTGGCTGATTTCTAGCTCCTCTCCCCTCTCTCCATAATCATCCTCTTGCTAGTTGGTGTTTGTAAGCCATTAGAGGAGTGACAATTGTGACTCTAAAGCTCCAAGGACAAGAAGATTCAAGCAAGTGATTCAAGTTAATCTTTCAAATCTGATTTTTTATGTTCTTATACTCTAATAGTCATTAGAAGTCTTAGATTCAATGCATGTTCAATTAGAGAAACCTAGATCCAAGCATTAGGGTTTGTATGTGCACATAGGAATGTTCATATGGCTAAAAACCATCAATTATACACTCCAAGACGCGAAAACACTTCAAATCAAGTGTTTGGAGTGACCCGGGTGACATCTACAGACGAATAAGGCTGGGATATGGATTTTACTCTTCAAGAGTAAACTCCCAAGGAAGTTCACGACCCTATTGACCCACTCCCCATGAGTTTACGACCGTAAACTCATGGTGGGGTGTTCAAAAGTGCTAAATGGCCTTATGACATTTTAGGGGTGATGCTAGGTTTTGGTTTCAAGGCATTGGAATGAAATGTGAATATGATATGGACTAATTGAGGAGATTACAACAGTAAACTAAGTGTTTACGGCCGTAAGCTTCCCTACACACATTCATTTGATGTTTTGGTGGCCTAAAATCAATCACATGTTATTCAACTCATTTTTACAAGTCAAGGGATGAATTTAGGGCACCATTTAACCCATTTATAGGAGTTTACGGCCCAGGAACCCATTCTTGGGGGGTTTACGGCCGTGAACACCTAAGGGAAGGGTTTTCATCAAGTTCAAGGCCTCTAATTCGATTGAGGTTGTTTCTAGACTTTAATCCAAGGCTATTGGTGTGTTTAAATGGCATTTTAACACTTTAACATGAGTTTACTACCCATGACTTGGAGTTTACGGCCCAAGCATGTTCTTGGGCAGTAAACTCATGTTTACTCCCCAAAAATTGAGTTTAAGGTGTTCTAAGTCCAATCCAATGAGTCCTTAAGCCATATCTAAGCTCAAATGGTGTTTTGGAAGGGTTTTAAGGCTCAAAAACTCCATTTATATGTGTTCACGGCCCAAGAGTGTTCCAAGGCCGTAAATACATGTTTATGGTCCTAAATCATGATTTGAACTCGAAATTGAAGGCTAAAGATGATATACTAGGAGCTAGGATAGTTCCCTTGGTGATTTGAAGCTTGAAATGAGTGATTTTGGATCAATATGTTGGATTTGAGGAGAGAGGTTAAAGAGAGAGTGAAAATGCTTCAAATGAGGCTTAATCCACTTTAAATATGGTTTGAAATTGAGACACGGTGGAATTCTACCCGATACTGACGTTAACCGAGGCTTTTGGTCGCACCCGATTAAGTTGTCGTAACCCAATATGGTCGAAACTAAAATTTTTCTAATTACTAGTTTGGGGCGTTTTCATGTGTTTCTGGCATGTTTGGATACTTATGAGGTCAAAATAAAAGTCTTAACTTAAATGACCTAATAAAAAAACGAAATTGGAACAATTCGCTTAAGACGAGTTTTACGGACGGAATGGGTTACGGCGATGGAACAACTTCGGGTTGTCACAATTCATGACCAATCAGAGATCGCAAGGAAATCCCGAACCTATTGTTGCCTAAATATACTAGCATAATAGCTCTAACAATCTACTACAAGAATGACTATTTAACCAAAACTAAAACGAGGATCAGAATTTCATACTTGTGACTTCTTATGTTTCGACCTTGACCTCCTGCTGGATAATAGACATATGGGTTTGCGATCCCTCTGCTACCTCTGAGCGAAAGTTAGGTTTGAGATGACCCGGCTGGTGACAATGGTAGTATACCTGATCCTTGTTGCAGTCACGAAAGACATGCCCTCTCTTTCTGCACACTTATAGCTTCTGAACCTGTGACAAGCAAACCCATGGCTTCCCCCACACTTCTCGCAGATAGCATAGCCCTCTTGACTTCCTGTGCCCTATTTAGTAGCCTCGAATCCTAAATCCATCGATGGAAGAGCCCTTTTTCTCTTTCCAAGTTGTGTCCTCATGTCAAGATCTCCTGAAGTAGTCATCTCAGCAGTCCCTACTTCAGGCTGCAGTTCGCTCATCTAGCTTGTAAATCACCATGCTAGTGATCTGATCCACAATACCCGACAATTCCTCCTATAATATCTGTGAAATCTCAATGGAAATCATCTCCTTAATCTAATCGACAGTCTACCCTATCATGTCCTGGAAATCAACTCCGGATCCCGAACTAGATCTCCTGGTGAACTCCATACTAAAAATGAACCAAAAGCGTCTGAAATGCCACAATGCACATTGCTACAACCACATGACTAGATTATCTATCAAGGTTGTAACTTCCTTGGTATACATACGGGTCCTATGCTTTCAGTAGTATGTGTCCATACTAGCTTCCATACCTACTCGTATTTGTTTCAAGGATCATTACAACCACCAAAAACTAATACCACAACCAACTAACACATACACCCTATCCTTACTCTCTCGAGAGTGGCTAAAACATTTCTTCTCAGGCTAACCACTCATATACATACTCTTCCACTATGATACTCCTAATACTTGCTAAAAACACATCATGAGTACTACGTACCCCCAGGTCGTCCTAGGTTCCATACCTCAACTTGCCATCAATTTCCAAACGACCCCCATTGGTTCTATTTAACTACTGCATGAATACAATCACATGCAACATGACTTAAATAACCTTAGATTAAAAGATTCACCCTGCCACGGTTGGACTCAGACAAAAGCTGCACAATAGGAACGCCTCCTTTACCCTAATACTATTTAATCCATGCAGCATGTGACTTAACGTATTCAATTAGTTGTTAGTTCACACCTAAAACAGTCATACAAAAATTAAAAAGAAAACTCTATAAGAAATAAGGCATCATATATCAGTCAATTCTATCATGCAATTCCTAAAGAGCCCTATCCTACAACTAGCATGTTGTTCTATAACATAACATCAAATAACGGTGTGGTAACTTAGGGTCTACTTACTGGCTCCAGCTGATCGTACACATCACATCCTCTTTTTGATTAATTTGAAAATTATTTTTAAACCTTTTTATTTGCTTAGGTTTAGACTAGATTCACATGATCACTTCTCCAGTTCACTCAAACCAAGGCTCTGATACCAACTTGTAACACCCATAAAATCACTAGAAATTTAAACTTTTAAAATCGACCCGATTCTTAAAATTTTTACAAATCATAGTTTTCAAAACATTTTCCAAACATCAGAGTCTTCCAAAATCATAATTCATCAAATGTAGTTACTGATTCAACATATAAAACCATGCGCTAATAAGACTTCGCAAGTCTGTGTAAATGATCTACTATTGAAACAACACAATAGTGTGATACACCAAATCCTCTCCCATTTCTTAACTCTATTTGATGTTTATCAGCTATGCAATCGTATATATTCAACATTAGGGTGAAACCCTAATGTAATGGATTGGTGTCGTTAATGTCTTGGTGACCATCTTTGTGACCTTCAATCTTTTGGTGAGAACACCCTTTCTTAGTGAAAGCATCTTTATGATTATCTTGGTTCTTTGTTCTTTATTTGTTCTTCATTATTCACTTGAGTGTATCCATTCATTACAAACCTTCATGGAGAAACACAAACCACTCATTGGAGGATGCATGGACCTTTAACATAACCCGAATTAGCTCAACAAAAATGTAAAGGTTTTTTAGCCCACAATTATTATGTTTATGTGAAGCTCTATCAACTTTTCAAAAGTAAAGAAGAACATAAGATTAAAATAGGATTCTACACCCGTTGACATGTTAACATAAGCACCAAAACAGGAAGCCATAAACATGGTTGCACGTTCGGGGTTTGTAAATGGGCCATCATTTCCTTGTCGAGTTCATGTGTGTGGGTTGTATTTAGAACTGTTTCATTTGTTCTCTCATGCTACAATGAAAGGAACTTAAATTAGGCATTGTTGCATGTTCCGGAGAAATAGGACACGATTCTGGACTATAATGCTTGTTTTCCGGACTATATTCCGGAAGAGTTCTCGAAATTTTGGAGATGTTCGACATAGTCTAGAACAGTCCTATGTGTTCCAAATAAGTTCAATGTATTCCTGATCAATCCGACGAATTTTGGACAGATTCAAAGTGTGTGTGTGTGTGTGTGTGTATATATATATATATATATATATATATATATATATATATATATATATATATATATATATATATATATATATATATATATATATATGAGTTGTTCTAATACACACATATACCCACATATAATAATACAAAAGCCTAAAAATAACTAAAATTCGTAAGAAAACGACTTATAGTTGTAACCTCATCAATTCATAAAAAAAATGAAAATTTCTTATTTTTAGCATATATTCATAAATAAAAACATATAATCATACAAAGAATCGATATATATCCACAAAAAAGTATATCTTCACTGCTAGAAAGTGACATTCGTTGAAATTGATATAGTCCGCAACAAGGGGTACATAGCTAGAAATTATGTCCTAACAGTTAGTTCAAAACAACGGTCCGACATGTTATATATAAGGGACCACATTACTGGGTTAGACCATTTTACCCATTTCGGAATTCGGGTCCGAAATGGTTATTCCGGACCGAATGGTCATTTTTCAATAATAAATTTAAAGAGGTCATTTAAAAACACAATATAATGGTTAGGTTACTTAATTTCCCTATTTATAATGGGTTGTTCGCTTCGAGTTCGACTCGTTAACAGTTTTTGCTTTATTTTTTCGTTATATTGTTTCCGTTTAGAAATATTTTAGTAGTTTTTTATTATTATTATTTTGTATTATCAGAGATGACTGCAAAACATTTTGATTAAATAACACTATGATATTCAAATAAAATTACTAAAAAGACAAAACTTTTGCATGAATAATTATGATTATATTTAATATTTATGTACTTGGCTATGAAATGGATGAAGAATAATTTATATAATATTATTTTAATAATTTAAGTTAGATTTTTATATATTTGCATTGCATTTTCAACATAAAAAGTGTTTATAACTTAGTTGTCAAAATGTTGTAGGTGTGATTTGTAGGGCTGGCAAAAAAGAACCATGGAAAACCAACCAACTTGTTACGAACTGAACCAGTAATGTTGGTAACCAATATGTTTGGTACCAACATGTTTGGTTGGTAGTACCATACCAATTGAGTAATCATGGTACGGTGGTGGTACAAAGTATCCAATGTCACGGCAGTACCATACCAACCAATTTGATATATATATATATATATATATATATATATATATATATATATATATATATATATATATATATATATATATATATATAGTATGTTTGGCGTTTAAGATTTAAAAGCCTAAATATTAGCATTTACCGTATTTAAAAAGTTTAAAGTTTTAAACTCATGTTGGTGTGTCCAATTTTCCTCCACTGCTTTAACTTATAAGCTAATGGTAGAAGTTAACAAAATCATTACAGATCAAATTTTAAATCTCAACCATTACAAAAGTCTCATTTACAAAACTTTGTTTATGGTTCACAATACTCAAGAACACGGAAGCCGTGATTCACAAAACCCCATACATGTTGGTATATGTTAAGCCATGAAGTGATCCTCAACAGCTGAAGGGTGTGAGCCATGCCGAAGTGCTGAACATTCAAAGGAATTGGTGAGGAGTTAAGGCTGAGCGAAGAGCCTTGTCTGTTTGGAGTTGCACCAGAGAGGAAGAGACTACCAAAGAGTGAATATTGTCTTTTGTCTTATATAGATAGTACAATGATTAGCTTTATGTTGACACTTGATGTATGACTATCCAAAACAGTCATGGGCGTGGATAGCATAGCCGCCCTAGCTTCTCTTATTTTATATCTTATCATGTACTGTTTTTTCTCTATAAATAGATGATCATGTTGATCGATCTATAACACCCTCACACATCCATTACCCATCATTTTTTCACTGTGTGTATTTTGATATATTGAAATGCAGAAGTCTCTTTCTCAGATTTTCTCTTAACTTATGTTGTTCATCATTTACTAACTTGGTCTTGATTGCAAGCCTTGTTACGATTCAATTCAACTAAGCATTATTTACTTGTTTATATATTTTAAGATAACTTGTTGCTACATCATTTCTTTATTATTCCGCATTATAATTATTGTTGAGCTTGCTTAAAGATCTATTGAGATTAACTTATTCCACATCTATCTCACTTATTAACAAAAGTTTTTCTCTCAACAATTGGTATCAGAGCCATAGTGGATGCTTTTTAACTCCCTTTGAAAAATCCAAACCTTTTTCAAGAAAACGTTGATTTAAAAAAGCCTTTTATACCACTAAGCACATTCTTTTTTCAAACATAAGGAAAATGGTGCAAGCTTAATCTCTAAAATATATCTAACATTGTTGGAGGCTCTAATAGAGCTCCAATACTCGTTGCAAGTGAATACCATCATTGGTCTCAGAGGATGGAGAGATATCTAAGAAGACTTGGAAAGGACATTTGGAGATCTGTAGAAGAAGGAACACATGTTCCTATTCTCACACCTATTCGCAATGACGGTGTCCAGGTTATACTTGGAGGATGTCAGCCCGCCATGACCTGACCCACCAACGACGATATTGAAAAAATGGAGAAAGTTTCTATAGCCTTTTATGAAATCTCGTGTGGTGTTCCTCCAGATAGTTTTGATATTATCATTAACTATAAATTTGCCAAAGAAATTTGGGATGTGCTCAAAAATCTTTATGAAGTTATTGAATAGCCATACGACAAGAAGCTCACAACTGCACTCAATGAGTTCACCAACTTCAAAGCACTACCCGTTGAAAATTTTTATTACTCCGTTAAAAGATTCAACCTTATCATTACAAAGTTTTCAAACGTTGGTATAGTCACAAGCAACCTTAAAACAAACCTACAGTTTTTAGGGGGTTTAAGTAGACAATGGACTATGAAAAAGATGATAGTACAAGGTGATAGAAAGATCAAAATTCTCTCTCTATACAATCTCTACGGTGAGCTTCAAGCATAGGAGTCTACGGTGATGAAAGACTTTGTGGATCTTGGTGGACCATTGACACTTGTTGCTTACACACCTCAGTTTCCTAAAGGATCTCAATATCCTCATACCAGAGAGTCTTCATATCAAACTCCATATGACAACTCTTCTCAATCATATGAAGCATATATGGAGCTAGAAGATGAAGATGCTTTTCAGAATGCCTTAGCCCTTGTCAGCCAATAGTTCAACTGACTTCCACCACCCAACTTTCTCAAAAATCAATAGTTCACCAGATCACCCTTCAACAAAAACTACAACTCTCAAAACAACCCAACATACCACCTAACTCAAAGATATCACAAGAATCCACCCTATCTGTCTCATTCTCAAAACACACCTATGATGATCATAAACTCCACTGAATCACCACATGAAGACAAATCTTCAGACATCAATAATGTCCAGGAAGAGAAAAAGGATGGAGTTCTCATCTATCACAAGTGTCGTAAAGAGAATCACTTAGCAAGGGACTGTAAATCCAACGTAGTCAAGGACAAAGCATTCTACCTTAGAATGGATCAAGAGATGGAAGATGAAGAAAAAGGGATGACATTGGTAGCTCAAGTTCGAAGAGACCACCAAGTTTGGTCTTCAGGGGATGAATATGATGAATCACAAAACAAGAGAAAAAGAGGAAAGATGTGTCTTGTTGCAATAGATGAAGATGGTTCAGCCAATCTAAAGAAGAACTATTGCTACATGGCCAAAGAGAGAACTCTCAACATCGTGGAACATGTAAAAATTAGGATTCAGTCAAATAATGATAACATGCATGAATGTGACCGTCATTTAGACAGATTGACTCAAACGTGTGATAACGTCCTTATAGATTATAACAAAGGCTTAGATAAAAAGAACGTAGCGACCCAAGAGCTGTATCACCTGAGAGGAAGACTAGAAGACAAAAATATTAAGGTCACTATGTTAGAAAGGAATTTGTTATTAGAAAAATATGCTAGATTATTATGTGAGACTTAGTTATATATAGCTTTCAATCAACAGAATTCAACCCGCATTAAAATTATACATTTTAACATTTTAATAAATAAATTGTTTAAAGAAAGCGAAGCTATTGAGAACTTAGTGAACAATGGATCTGTTGATAACTTTTATAATTTGGGATGGTCCGATTGTTATTCTGCCGGAGAGAAATCTCCACCACGATTTGATGCCGATCATCCTTATGTCCAACCTGACCGGACTTTTCACTATCCCATAAATGACAAGACCAATCCTGAGGACTTACAATGTCATTTTGGAAAAATTCATGCCCTTAGCAATAACTGCATCATAGAGGAAATCCGCTCATCGGGAACCTAAAGAAATGAGAAAAATTCAGTAAACCTAGACTGGAGTAGTCTAAGTGTTAAAAGTACTGAAATAGAGTTTCAGAATCGTCAAGTGGCAAGTAATGTGGAAAATAAAGTGTTGTGAATCACCAAGTTAATAACAAAAACGTTTTTATATGTTCAAGATCAATGATTCAAAAGTGTCTCATATTCATCAAGATTCAGTTACAAGTGTTTGAATCATAGACAAGCTAAAACACTCAAATGGCTCTCTGAAGTCTAATCTAAACAGAAATTGTGCAAAATGATCTAAAATGAGCAAGGAAGAGCAACTTTATAATGGATCCCAAGGGGCCTATTTATAGGCTTTGGAAAAGCCCATGACATGGCTTGACCAATCAGGTGTTGACACGTCATCATGACTTAGTCATCAGTTGACACCTTTGCCCTACTTAACGGAGAATGGATGGAATATTCCAATTCTGTTAGGGTTCCATCCAAGTTATGAGTCTTCATAATCTTGAACCTTCTTGATCAACAGAGAAAAAGTGATGATCAACAGGAGCATCATGTTGCTCAATTGTCTTCTTAGATGTCACCAACTTCCAGAAGTGTTGTTGACCAAGTTGAGTAGTTTCTTGAATGTTGGACTGTGACTTGAACTTGAAGATGTACCACCACATGTTCATAATGCGTCATGGACGAAATTCATGTTCCTTTGAGCATTTGGACGTTCCTTCATTGTACATGATGTGCGATGTGCAACCTTGTTAAGCCATCAATGTGATCATGTTGATCCATTGACTTGAGTTGAGCCACCAAGTCTTCCTGTTGAGCCATCAACTCTTGTTGAGCCATAGAGTTGTGAATGAGTCAACAATGTTTCTGATGAGCCATCAATATTCCAAATGATCCATCAGTGTCTTGATGCTCGACATATGATCTAGATGTGCCATCTGAGATCATAATGATCCAACTAGCTTTCAGCAAGTGATCCATGTCAACAGCAGGTGCTCCATGTAAGCTTCAAGTGCTCCAACATCTGATTCTTCAAACACTTGTTGAATCTTCAACGTCTTTCCAACCTGAAACATTCTGATAATGTTTATTCGAAAATTTAAATCAATACTCAAGTCATTTCAAGTGACAATCACATCAAAATATTTCCAACAGTTTCCCCCTATGTGATTGTTACTGAAATAAGGAGTTGTAAAAAGTGTGCAAAAGAAAAAATATTGATTTAACATTTTCCCCATCTGCTTCAATGGAATTTTCTGTTGAAGCAGATACACAAAAAAAACTTTAAAAATTATACGAGAAATGTGTTCGTCGAACCTGAAAATTTTGGTTAAAGAAAATATGAACTGTCAACATGACAATCGAATTTTTTAATTGAATAAAAAAATATGTTCAAATTTGCGTGATCTAGACAAAAATTTGTTTTGTCAAGATACGAAAGTAAAGTTACAGAAAGGAATAACTTGCAAACTCGAGTTGTGTTTTATTTATGTCAAAAGTTTGAAGAAAAAAAAATCAAGTATCGAACAAAATGAAAAACTTGATCTTTGTCTACAAACTGAAAAATAAATAAAAACTTTGATATTTTGTTGAATCATATTAATAAGTTTTATGATAAAACAAAGCAGTTAAGTCTTGATCTTAAAAGACTATAACATATCAAAATAAATAAATAAAATAAAAAAGAAAAAAAATGGATATCCCTTGAATATAAGATAATGAAAACCTGATAAATATAAAATTTAAATTAGGATAGTGTTTGTTGATGTCTTATCTAAGAGATACCCAATAAAAATAATAAATAAATAAAAGATAAAAAGATAAAAAAAAATAATAATAAACAAAATTGAAAATTAAAATTTGTCTTTTTAAAAAAAATAGAATAAAATAAAATAAAAGAAGAAAAAAAACAAAAAACGTGCATGTGTGTGAGAGTGTGTGAATAAAGAGAATGGCATGCATATGGAATACATTTAACGACATCCAAAATGTCACAAAAGTATCTAAAGCTCTAAGGTTCAACTGTCACAAAAAAAATGTCGCAAAGTTTGTTACATAAAAAACGTGTTGTATGGGGCCATAAAACCTAATACCGAACGTACGATGCTGGTAAGGTGTCAACAAGCCCACAAAGCATTAGGGTTTGAAAGCATCCTGTTTAAGTTGATATCCGAAGGATGACAAAGATTCGGCTGGATATGCTCTGTCAACAAGATACGTTCAACTGGGGTGTTGTTCTCAATCGATCACACGACACTAGGGAGGCTGAATGGTCATCGATCACAAGAAGCTAGAGTGTATTTAAGACAGATCGAGAGAGTTTTGCGGGAGAGTGCGCTGCATCATGGTTTGAATTTCGAAGCAAGGAAAGGCACATCGTGTGCATGGTCATGTACACATCCTAAAAAAAATTACTGCTTTTAAAAGCAGTAACTTTGTCAAATTAATTCATTCACGTGCATAAACAGGGTGCTGATGGAGGATGAGCCTGACAAGGGAAACTCTCTTGATGTGATTTTAAAAACAAAAGGTGATTGGGGGTTGAATTGATCGTACTTGAAGCAGCGATGAAAAAAAAAAGTGCATCCTATAGATGATGCGTCCAGAAAAACACACACACGGAAATTTGATCAGGTTTGGCAAGTGTCTTTTAGAAAGAGGAAGGTGCACCAAGAAGAAGACAGAAAAGAGATGGGTGATGCGCCAACGGAGGGAGATGATCGCGAGTAGCTGTTTGGGCCAAGAGATTGATGCGCCATAGGGAGGATGGCTCAAGAGAGGATGCGCCAAGGCAGTGATCGGGATCAAGGGAGGATGTGCCAAGGGGTAATGGCGCAAGAGGGCTTGCTCACGAAGACTTGATCACGAAGGCTTGATCACTTGTTGCGCAAGATCAGATGATCTCGATCAAATGGGGTGTCGCTTGATGGGGCTCACGCTGGGCACATCAAGTTTGATGGCGCAAGATGTCAATTCGGTTTCTCACGAGGTCTAGGGAAGAAGTTGCGCCAACGTCAAGTGAAGATGATCACAAGATGATGATCAGTGGTGATGGCGTACAGGAGAAAAAAAAATGCGATGGTGTATATATAGGGAAGGAAACGGCGAGGGTTACAAGGGTAGAGTGTGGCCGAGAAGGTGTATCTGAGAGAGGCTTACGGCGCAAGTGATGATGGGGCATGTGGAGATGGCGCAAGAGGAGAAGGTCACATTGGTGCTATCGAATCTCGATTATGGGTACATACGCCAAAGAGTATTGTTGCGCCAAAGCTCAAGTTGAAGCTTGTTACGCCCAAACGGATTGTGGTGGTTGAACTTGCACCACATAAAAAATAAAAATAAATAAAAAAGATGTTGCGCCATTAGAGTGATAGGTGATCAGATGCACCAAAAAGAGACTTGGATCCCACAAAATAAAGAAAGGATGGCGCACTAGGGAGTTGTATTTGGCTGGAAAGAGATGTGCCAAAAGAGAAGATGGTGCAAGATGTATACATGCTCAAGATAGGAGTGATTACGGGCTAGGAGATGTGCCAAAAAAAAAACTGGACTTGATGCTCACGATGAGATCACTTTTGCTCCAACACTTTGATGGTCACTAGGGTTTCGGAGCTGTTGGTGATCAGATTCACCAAAAATATGTGGCGCATTTGATGTAGAGTTTAAAGCAGCCAAAAAAAATTGGGGCGTGAAGGTTGTTCTCTGCGAGATTTATGTTGATAGTGTGCCAAGGTTATGTGAGTGTGACACAAGTATTTTGACGGCGCAAGAAGGTTGTGTCGATGATGCTCACAATAACTTGCTGCTCACGAAGTCTCTTGATGGTCAAGAAGATTTTTGATGATCAAGATGGTGGATGCTCAAGTGATGATCACGAAGAGGCTATGGCTCAAGAAGGGATTTCGAAAATTGCTTGATGGCTCAAGAGGGCATAAAAACCTTGTTGATCATGAATGGCTCAAGAGGGCACAAAAACCTTGTCGATCATGAATGGCTCAAGAGGGCACAAAAACCTTGTTGAGGATCAAGAAGGAATTTCGAAATTAGGGTTTGACTCAAGAAGGGTTTCGAAATTACTTGATGCTCAAGAGGGAGGGGGGGGGGTACAAAATCCTTATTGATCACTAATGGGTCAAGAGGGGTTACGAAATGAGTGATGGCTCAAGAAGGATTCGAAAATAAGGAGTGCTCAAGAGGGTACAAGAAATCCTTGTTGATCACTAATGGGTCAAGAGGGGTTTCGAAATGAGTGATGGCTCAGGAAGGATTTCGAAAATAAGGAGTGCTTAAGAGGGTACAAGAAATCCTTGTTGATCACTAATTGATCAAGAGGGCACAAGAAGTCCTTGTTGATCACAATTAGGGTTTGTTGAGCCAAACTAGGGTTGTTGAGCCAAACTAGGGTTTTGAGAAAAACTTGTGGCTCAAGAAGGGATTTTCGAAAATAGGGTTGTTGACTTGTTGTTGAGCCAAACTAGGGTTTAGCAACAACAAACTTTATGACTCAAGAGTGATTTTCGAAAATAGGGAGGTAGTTGATCCAAACTAGGGTTTTGCAACAAAAACCAAAAACTTATGACTCAAGAGTGATTTTCGAAAATAGGGAGGTAGTTAAGCCAAACTAGGGTTTTGCAACAAAAAATTTGTGGCTCAATAAGAAATTTCGAAAATTAGGTTGTTGAGCCAAATTTGCTGTTGTGCCAGGGCTACTTGTTTCTCACCAACTTAAGTTGCCTGTTGCATACACGACTGTTGCTCACGACGCCTTGTTGCTCTAAGCGAGTATGAAAGTAAGAATTCGTGAGAGAGTGAAAAAGCAAGAATGAGAAGTAGAGGTGAGGTATTTATAGTTGAAGGGTTGTAGGGTTTCTCAATGGGCCGAAATAGGGCTTGCATGGGCCAACATTTTGGTCCATAAGGCTTGGATGGTACTCAAGTATAAATAGGAGAATTTCAACTTGAGTCGCGAGCGCGAGAATGATGCCTTGAGAATCAAGAAAGAAAAGCTGGTGCATGCATGGATGTTATCTTTGAGATGTGCATGGCGCCTAAGGAAAGATCTACTCGAAACGTGCATCACATACGTGACATGTGCATGGCCTACTTGAAACATGCATGGCTCATTAAAACGTGTATGACCTATTGGAAACGTGCATCACTCATTTATTATGCTCTAAGTGGACTTAATGAGCCACATGGATGTAATGCACCAAGTGACTGAAGATGCTTCAAGCTATTGATCATGAGCCAATGTTCTTGATCATGCTCCAATGTTGTTGAGCATGGTCCAACGTTTTTGAACATGCTCCAAAAGACTGACGATGCTCTAAGCCGGACCAAGTGATCAAGATCCTTGAAGTTGGTAAAATTGCTCCATGATACTTCCAGTTGATCGAGATGATGAAGATGATCCAAGATGCCTCAAGATGGTCAAGATGATCAAGCTAATGAAGATGGTCTAACATGCCTCAAGATGGTCAAGATGATCAAGATGATCAAGTTGATGAAGATGGTTCAAGAGCATGCATTTGCTCCAAATTTGGTCCATGTTCTTGAAGTTGTTCCATGTTGGTCTAAGAGCACGAAGTTGCTTCAAGATGGTTCTTTAAGGCTTTTGATCTTGACTTTCTTCACAATATACAAATGCTCCATAAACCAATACAAACACATATGGTTTTCTTGAAGAGGACGATCCATTCTCATAAGATGCCCCACTTGGCTAAGGATGTTCCATGACCAAGTAAGTGATGTTCTATATCTTACTTAGCTGCTTTGCCTAGATTCTAAGGCATGAGTTAATCAGAAAATATAAGGGTGCAAACACTGAATAATCTAACTATGAAAGTGATGTGTTTCCACATGGATAGAGAATCTGAGAAGCGAATAGTAAAATGCAGTGAAGTGTGTGCATGTGAATACAAGAACTTTAAGTAAACACTAGTTGACTCATTTAGAGGCATTGATGATTATCTTGTTGTTACTTACAGATTTGTCAAGCAACTAAATTATGTGTTTGATTCTTCACTTCGCATTGTAAAGAATTCCCTTGTGGATTATTAGGTTTTGAATTCCTTAACATCTTGTGTCTAAGGCCTAGTTACTTCCCAAGCCCTAAATACTAACAATCCTCATAAACGTTCCCCACTTATTTTGAACAACATTCATTTTTGTCATTCCTACCACCTATACCTTTTTATTGACCCCTTTTGTTGCAAAAGGTATCGCCAAATTCCAAGTGACAAAACTTTAAAAGAAAAAAAAAAGTAGTATATATAATAGTTGACCTAAGAATATAACTATTTTTTTGAATCTTTTCTTATAACTCTAACTTTGACAAAGTACACAATCAAATAATTCTTAGTTTTACTTCTATTTGTACTTTAGTTCGTGACTTTCTAAGAATTCATTGGTGTGCTCGGAATCTCTTAGGTCACTAATGGAGTCCATGACTTTCTATGAAAACCCATGTAGCGGACTTCTTACCGGTCCGATCCGCGTTAATGTACTGCAGGTGGACAGATTTTCAATATCCCGTGGGGTTTACGGGCCGAGTTCTCATAGGTCACATATTGACTCCACTCCTGAACTATAACTAGTTTAATATATAACTAGACTCAAAGTGCAGAAATTAAACAGATATACTTGGAACTTGACTCACTTTGTTTTAACTAAGAAGCTTTTTATTGGGTATAGATATTCACAAAGCAAAACTTTTAATGTCCCTCAAACTACACAAGTTCACGTTTTTGTCTCATGAGTTCACTAGGACAGGGAAGTCACAAATATACTATAACACATTGGCTTAACTAAACCTTATATTTCGCCTCAAATTATCCCACATAACATTAGTACTTGATATATGTTATAACTCTAAGTAGAGTATAACCATGAAGCTTGTTAATGGTCACTGAAGTACCAATATTAGTTGTGTACTGAAGCAAACTGAAGAACCACAAAATTTAGTATTTTGAAAAATCATTAAAGTGTGGAGCAACTAACCTTCTTCATTTGCATAGTTGTGATGACAACTTGCATTTTTCTAACAAAAATAAAGAGAAAATCTTTTTGGTATTTTCTTTTGTTTGAAGTAAAGACAAAATACATAAAATAAAATCTTTTTGGGTTTTTTTTTTGGAAAAGCAAAGCAAAAATAAAATAAGTTAGAAAATAAAATATTTTTGGAGTTTTCTTTTAAAAAAAATGGAAAAAAATTTCAAATGCCTAGAGAATCTGAATTAAGCATGCCAAGTCGTCCTAGAAAGTGTAAGAACTTGGATTCATCCAGAGCTTTTGTGAGCACATCTATAGTCTCTTCTTCTGTAGGAACAAAATGAAGCTCAATATGACCTTTTTTAATATTATCTTTAAGGAAGTGATACCTGATATCAATGTACTTGGTCATTGAGTAGTTGACTGGATTGTGAGAGATTGCAATTGCACTCTTTGAGTCACAATAGATTGGGATCTGTTGCATTTTGAATCCATAAACTCTCGGTTGTGTTTGCATCCAGAGCACTTGAGAACAACATCTGGCGGCATCAACATACTCAGCTTCAACAGTAGAGGTGGAAACACATGTTTGCTTCTTTGAGGTCTGCCTCCTAGGAATTGACAACTACCAGAAGTGCTCTTCCTGTCAAGCTTGCATCCTCCATAATCTGATTCAGTAAAGGCTTGGAGATAGAAGTTGCCTTTAGCAGGATAGAATAGAACCAGAGAAGTAGTTCCTTTCAGATATTTGAAAATTCTTTTGACTGCAATGAGATGTGAGTCCTTGGGATTGGCTTGAAAGCGTGCACACAGACATGTTGAAAACATGATGTCTGGTCGACTAGTTGTAAGATACAGTAATGAGCCAATCATTCCTCTATAGTGCTTTTGATCTATAGATTTTCCATCAAGGTCTGAATCGAGCTTGTAGGAAGTAGACATCGGTGTCTTTGCGGTTGATGCGTTCTCTATGAAGTATCTCTTCAACAGATTTTTGATGTACTTCTCTTGACCTATGAAGATTCCCTTAGGAGATTGACGAACTTGTAGACCTAGGAAGTAGTTTAGCTCACCCATCATATTCATTCTAAATTTGCTTTTCATCAACTCTGCAAACTCATCACTAAGGTCCTTTCTGGTTGAACTGAATATGATGTCGTTGACGTAGATCTGCACGATGATCAGATGGTTGTTATGGATTTTCCTAAAGAGGGTGGGATCAATAGAACCTCTATGAAACTTAGAATCTTCTAAGAACTTGGACAATGTTCCATACCATGCTCTTAGGGCTTGCTTCAATCCATAGACAGCCTTTTGAAGCTTATAGCAATGGTTGGGGAACTTTGGATCTTCAAATCCAGGGGGTTGTTGAACATAGACATCTCTATCGATTTCTCCATTCAAGAATTCACACTGCACGTCCATTTGGTAGACCTTAAAATTCTTGTGTGCAGCAAATGCCAAGAAAATCCTAATGGCTTCTATCCTTGCAACAGGTGCAAAGGTTTCATCATAGTCTATGCCTTCTTGTTGCGAGTAGCTTTTAACAACCAGTCTGGCTTTGTTCCTGATGATGACTCCATCTTCATCACTTTTGTTTCTGTAGACCCATTGTGAACCAACAACTTATACTCCTTCTGGTGTTGGCACTAAGTCCCACACGTTGTTGCGTTCAAATTCAGCTAACTCTTCTTGCATTGCTTTTACCCAATCTGCATCTTGTAGAGCCTCTTTGATTCCTTTAGGCTCTATCATGGATAGAAACCTTGCATATAGACATTCATTCTTGGTTGCTGAACGAGTCACTGCTTCAGAATCTAGATCGCCTATGATTGGATCAACTGGATGATCCTTTGTCCATTTTGTGAGGCGAGCTTCCTTATTGATTTGAGGAGTGCAAACTACCTCATATTGTTCTCTTGGACGAGGAGAGTAGTCATAAGTGAATTTTCCTTCAAAAAGATCGTCTTGGAAAAGTCCAGAACTACCTGAAACAGGTGGTTCCCCCTCAATTGTTGCATGCTTGAGTTCAACAGATGGAGTAGATGTGAAGGAACTTGAGGGACTGGAACCAGTCAAGAGGGGTTCCCCCTGAAACCATGGATTGGATGGTTAGGAGGATTGTAAAGTACCTTTAAGAATGGAACCATGCAAAGGTGGTTCCCCCTCGAAGGATGCAGTGACTGGTGTTATGACTGGTCCATATTGATGGGAGGTTGGGGAAGAAGGTTGAGAAGATTCTAAATGAATTTTAGGAATAGAGTAATTCGAAGATGGTTCCCCCTCAACCGAATCTTTGGTGGAACTTGATACTTTTGATGGTTGATGAGGTTGAGAGATATCAGGAGAAGCTGTTTTTGTGAGCTTTTCTGATTCAAGGGCAGAAGGTTGAGCTGGAAAGAGGAAATCAAAATCTACTTCAATAGCATGGACTGGAGCAGAAGCATTGGCAGGTTATGGATGGTTCATTTTATCAAATGGCACTACCATTTGAGGACCAAAGTGGTTTAGATTTAGAACCCTTACATAACTTTTATCAAAAGTGGCATCACTGCTTTCCTCTATCACCCTGGTTCTTTTGTTCATAACTCTATAGGCTGCAGCATGAAGGCAATATCCAAGAAAGATACCTTCATCAGCCTTAGGTGCAAATTTCCCTAGTTGATCCCTATTATTCTTGATGTAGCAACGACAGCCAAAGATGTGAAAGAATTTGACGTTGGGCTTCCTCTTGTTCATTGCTTCATAGGGAGTGACTTCAAGCCTGTTGTTGATTAGGGATTTGTTTTGAGTGAAACAGGCGGCTGCTGTGGCTTCAGCCCAGAAGTATTGTGGTAGGTTTGCGAAGATCAACATTGATCGAGCAGCTTCACATAGTGTCCGGTTCTTCCGTTCCACTACACCATTATGTTGTGGAGTGTAGGGTGCATAAAAGTTGTGCTCGATTCCTTTGGATACAAGAAAGCTATCTAAGGCGTTGTTCTTGAATTCGCCACCATTGTCACTTCTCAGTCTTCTAAGTGGCTTGCCTACCCTAACTTCTATGTAGCGAATGAAGTTAATTAGCTCATTGGTGGTTTCAGATTTGTTTCGCAGAAGGTACACCCAAGTGAATTTGGTGTGGTCGTCCACAATCACAAGAATGAATCTCTTACCACTTAAGCTTGGAACTGTAGTGGGACCACACAGATCAATATGTATAAGTTGAAGAGGTTCAGATACACTATGTTCTGTTATACTTTTGTGCGGGGATTTAGAAATTTTACCTTGTTCACAGGAAGCATAAAGTATATCATTGTCAAGTTTTAACAATCGTAGTCCTCTCACAAGATCCTTTCCAATGAGTTTATTGATATAACCAAAGTTGAGGTGGGAGAGTCTTCTATGCCACAACCAACTGATGTCAGGGGCAGCTTTGGAAATAAGACAAATATTAGGAGTTCCCTAAATTAGTTCAATATCAAGAGGATACATGTTCTCATTTTGTGGGGAATCAACAAGGATGCGCTTGTTGGTATCCATAATCAAAATATTGGTTTTGGTGAACAAAAGCACATGATCATTGTCATACAGTTGCGCAACACTAATAAGGTTATGTTTAAGACCGTCTACATACACTACACGCTTAACGGTAAAATTCCCGTTTGATATGTTTTTGTGTCCCATAACTTCTCCCTTCATGTTGTTTCCAAAAGTAAAATACTGACCTGGCGTTGTGATCTTGAAATCTCTGAGATATCCTTTGTGCCCGGTCATGTGCCTGGAGGATCCACTATCAATGTACCATGTGTCATCATGTGGTACCCTGACACAAAAAGCCTACAATTAGAGAGAAGGTTTAGGTACCCATGTAGATTTTGGTCCTTGAGTGTTAGCTTCTTTCAGACATGTAGGAGTTGGGACAGTCTTTTCTTGTTTTGCATTAACCTCTTTGGGTTTTGTTTGGTTTTTTGACACCTAGGTTTTTGATTTCCTAGGGGTCTTCTTTTGAGGTTTGGTTTGTGGAAAAAATGGAGAGTTGGTGAACTGAGTAGGAATTCCTAGAGAGGGAAATCCATAGTTCACAGGCACTCCAAATTGATCAAACATGGGAAACTCGGTATTTCCCCCGAATTGGTTGATCATTGGAAACCCAGAGTTTCCCCCAAACATGTGATTCCCTCCTATGGATGGAGAAAAACCACAATATGGACTAAGAATTGAATTCATGGGGTAATTACTATTCTGATACATGAAAGGGTTGGTTTGAACAGGTCTTGGTCTCATCATTTTAGACAAATCTGGAAGATTGTTAGGTCTGAAATTATTCTGATAGTGAATTCCAGTTTGGTTCGGAAATCCAGAATTTGAGAAACCATGATTGGAAGGAGAGGTTCTTTGAGTCCTTGAAGTTTTGGGAGGACTGATATGTGTGGTCTTCCCTTGGCTTGGCTTAGCCTTAGGTACTCTCTTGGACTTCCTATCCTTGTCATTATTTGTAGTCTTAACCACTTTGGGTTTTGAAGGATTGACTACAGTTGGACCTTGTTCTTTAGAGACATTAATTTTCTCTTTTCCCTTGTCTTTAGAGACATTAGTTGGATTAACAATTGTCTCATGTGGTTTATGATTGGGTGAAGAGATTTTGATTGGAACAAAAGGTCTCTTGAGTATTTCAACAACTGTTTTCTCATTACTCATAGTCTTCAAGGTTTCATCCTTGTTGATTGGAATTAGAGATTTCCCAGTCTGCTGTTTCTTAGAATATTTACATCCTAAGTCCTTTGTCCCAGAGACAGAAGCGTTAAGATATGAAAATGTTTCTTGACTGAGGAATTCAATGGGTTCAGTCTTGGAATATCCTATTGGCTCATTTGATTTGGGCTTTTTATCACTAGATTTAGAGTCAGGGATATTTGCTTTTTCAGAAGTGGCATCTTCTAAATTGAAACTTTCCATTGTGGGACATTCAAGAGAAAATTCTACTGGAGACTCAGAACTAGTGTTCGAGTCTAGAAGATCATGGGATGATGTAACTTCCAATGGGATGCTTGAGGATGAAGTTGCAATTACATCGGGACTACAAGTTACCACCTCTTCATGATCCTCATTGTCTCTTGTGAATAGACTTGGATCACATGCTAGCAACTCTGGTTGAGTATTGAGACCCATTATTTCCTTGTTCATTTCATCATAACCAAGACCATATTTGATCTATGATGGTTTTGGTACCTTAAGAATAGCATGTGAGTTTTGTTCAAGAAGGGTTTTGGATGCCTTGTAACTATTGATTTTGGTATTAATTTGGGCGTACATCTCACGATTGTCTTTTGCAATAATGTTACGTTGATTCAATACAATTTCGTATTGTTCAACGGACGTAAGATGTGCCTCAATTTTGATTGCAAGGTCATTTTCTAACGTAGCCATACAACATCTTAGTTCTTCAAGTTTGAACTGAGTGTCGGTCAGTTCATCTTTGTAGTAACTGACACGATATTCAGCATTGGTGACATATTCTTTGATCATTTCAGAAATATGGTCAATGTCATCATTAAAAGGCTTAGTAGTTAAATGATTATCACGAAGCATAAAGCGTACCTTTTCAACAACTTGTTGATGGAGAGGAGAAGGCTCTTTGTCATCATCAGCCATGAAACAGAAGTAGTTCTTGTAGGCTTCAGTTTCTTCTGCTTGATCTACTACATCATCTGTTTCCCAGACTTCCACGTCTGGAGTTTTCGTGACCATGAAAGCTTTGTCTTTTGACTGCTTCTTGATCCACTCCGCTTTTTGAAGGTAGTATACTTCGTCTTTGACCTTCTTGGTTTTCATTTTGCAATCCTTCGCAAAATGATTTTCACCTTGACAGTTGTGGCACCTGATCACTTCATTATCTTCATGGGATTTCAACTTGTTATCTTGAACCCTTGTGTTCATCCTTTGAGAATTCTCACTTTCAGAATTTGAATTCTGAGAGTTGAAGCTTTGTTGACTGTTGCTTCCTCCTTGGAAGTTTCCAGAGTTCTGATGATAGTGTTGGGGTTGCTGATAACTTTGTGCTCTGAAGTTCCCAGTTAGCTTATTCACAAACTTCTTGAAGTTTGGATTGAACTTGGTTAGGAGTGCCAAGCATTCTTCATACTCCTTTTCCTCATTGATTTGAGGAGATTCAATTATAGTTCCAATGAAAGCTTGATGATTAGCCATGTACCCATTTGCGATCTGAAGAGGTTGTTGAGTTGACATGTATGGATTCTGGTTGTACTGTGGAGCCATACTCGAACTTTGATAAGGATATGCTCCATATCCTTGGTTGGCAAACTGATCAGCAAAGTGGTTTGGGATTGGATTGTGATGTGCAATCAAGTTTTGAGAATGATTTGCCATGGGTGTTGAATTTACCAGGGCAAGTCCTTGATTATCAAAAGGAGTTGCTTGAGCTAGCTTGTTGACCTTTGGCTCATGTTGTTGCAGTTCAACATACAGATCAAACAGAGACATGGTGTCTAGATTGATTGTAGTTTGCAGTATGATCATATGCACTGTATCCCATTTTGGAGATAAATTGTTCAAGAATTTCAGATTGAAATCCTCTTGCGAACTTTCTCCTTTGAGTTTCTTCACCCTGTTGACAACAATATTGTACCTAGAATATGCATCAAAGAGAGTTTCATGGGGTAACATCTTGAAGTTGTCCATGTCTGTCAATGCAGCTTTCTTCCTATTTGCAAGAATCTTATCAGTTCCCTCAAATTGTTTCTTGAGTGCATTCCAAATATTAAAGGGTGAACTCTTGTCTTCATTGGGAAGTTGCTCATAGATATCATGAGGAATTCCATATAACAGCTCTTGCATTGCCTTAGCCTCAAACTTCTTGATTTTCCTATCACGAAGTTGAGCAGCAGAGGAAACAGATCTAGAGATAACTTTGGAGGTTTCAGGAGAGACATCAGCTTCAGGAACTCTGATGTCCTTCAAAAATTCTGGAGTATGTTTCCCAGTGGAGATGAAGGTCCAGATGTCAGAGTCATAACCTTCCAGGTAGTACTTGATGCGATCTGCCCAAGAAGTGTATTCACTAGGCACAAGGATAGGTGCACGATTTCCTGCTCTAAGACTGTTTGCAACTGAAACTGAATAGAGAACATTTTGGTTTTGATTCACACTTGACATTGAGAACAGGTGATACTAGTTTGAAACTTCAAAAAAGATTTGTGAAAAGTTTTATAAGTCTCAAAGTTGATCACTCGAGCTCTGATACCAACTGAAAAAATGAGAAAAATTCAATAAACCTAGACTGGGGTAGTCCAAGTGTTGAAAATACTGAAATAGAGTTTCAGAATCGTCAAGTGGCAAGTAATGCGGAAAATAAACTGTTGTGAATCTCCAAGTTAATAACAAAAACGTTTTTATATGTTCAAGATCAATGATTCAAAAGTGTCTCACATTCATTAAGATTCAATTACAAGTGTTTGAATGATAGACAAGCTAAAACACTCAAATGGCTCTCTGAAGTCTAATCTAAACAGCAATTGTGCAGAATGATTTGAAATGAGCAAGGAAAAGCCAGGAAGAGCAACTTTATAATGGATCCCAAGGGGCCTATTTATAGGCTTTGGAAAAGCCCATGACATGGCTTGACCAATCAGGTATTGACACGTCATCATGACTTAGTCATCAGTTGACACCTTTGCCCTATTTAACAGAGAAGGGATGGAATATTCCAATTATGTTAGGTATTCTGTTAGGGTTCCATCCAAGTTATGAGTCTTCATAATTCTTGAACCTTCTTGATAAACAGAGAAAACGTGATGATCAACATGAGCATCATGTTGCTCAATTGTCTTCTTAGATGTCTCCAACTTCCAGAAGTGTTGTCGACCAAGTTGAGTAGTTTCTTGAATGTTCGACTGTGACTTGAACTTGAAGATGCACCACCACATGTTCATAATGCGTCATGGATGAAATTCATGTTCCTTTGAGCATTTGGACGGTCCTTCATTGTACATGATGTGCCATGTGCAACCTTGTTGAGCCATCAATGTGATCATGTTGATCCATTGGCTTGAGTTGAGCCACTAAGTGTTCCTGTTGAGCCATCAACTCTTTTTGAGCCATAGAGTTGTGGATGAGTCAAAAAATGTTTCTGATGAGCCATCAATATTCCAAATGATCCATCAGTGTCTTGATGCTCCACATATGATCTAGATGTGCCATCTGAGATCATAATGATCCAACTAGCTTTCAACAAGTGATCCATGTCAACAACAGGTACTCCATGTACGCTTCAAGTGCTCCTACATCTTATTCTTCAAACACTTGTTGAATCTTCAACATCTTTCCAACCTAAAACATTCTGATAATGTTTGTTATAAAATTTAAATCAATACTCAACTCATTTCAAGTGACAATCACATCAAAATATTTCCAGCAGAACCATTGAAAATTACCAGTCGCTACCTATCACCGGAACAATCCATCCAAGATCTAGTTTTGATGTGGATGAACAAATCACTATGGAAGGACCTGACACACCTTTAACCTCAGAGGTTGAAGACCAAATAATCTTATAAAAACCAAATTTACCTTGCAAGTCCACTAATGACTTACCCACCTCATGCTCTGCGATACCCCAATCCTTGTCCAAAATAGAAATCTGACCGAAGACCTATGTTAAGACAACATCCAAAATTCAACCTCTTCTTCAACGGATAAAAATAGAAAATTTTGAAATAAGCCAATGCTCTCGATGTCATGAACTTTATAATTTTGATGACTCATCTCCCTGACCTATACCGAAGACTCAAGTTTTCAAAAGCATGAGACAAAAATTGAGCAAATCAGATGTTTTTTCACCAAAATAAAAGACAAGCATGCTTTAAAAAAAGGAAATCAAAACTCGATTGGAAAAAGGGCAAGCTGTATCAAATTTCAAAACAAAAATTTCAAGGAAAAAAGGGTTTATCAAAACCCTCAGAGGAAAAATCATTTCAAAATCACTCTACGGTAGTCAAATCATTTCAAAATCGCTCTACAATAAATAAATCTTTTCAAAATCATTCAGAATCAGAGAAACTTTTCAGAACAACTCTACGATAGCTAAACCTTTTTAAAACAACACAAGTTTAAAAACCTTGTCTAAACTCTCTTCAGTAAAGGATCAAAAACTAAAAGGTCATTTTAAAACTCCAATTCCATCAAAAACCAACAAGATTGCATTGTCCACATTCCAGACCAAGTCCTACATAAATCAAAGGACTCTTTGGTCACCCAAAAAACCAATGTTAGAAAAAGAGACAAGTTTGCAATCCATGTCAATCTGAGTCAAAACAAAAACAAGACTCCTGAAAAGACAAAGACAAAGTCTATCATGTGGATCAATGAAAGAAACTTACCTTTGGTTTCTACCCACATGTGAAGAAGACACGTCACACCCCAATCTCTATTTCCAAACAAAAGACTAAAAATCTTGGACCAATTATAAAAAAAACTTAGATAGAAAAGTCTATTCCTTAGTCCCAAGTCAAAACATCACACGTCACCATCACTCCCATGCATTAACGTGGTAGGAAGTTTTCGTACATTATTACGGGCCCCAAACAAGTTTGGCTGCCTAAATTAAATCAATGATTGTGTAGGAAATGTATGAGGAAGACCATGAAGAAGAATGGTTAATCAATACTACATGCTCCTTGAATATGACAAGAAGGTTAGAATACATTCGTAACATCAAGCCAGTCACTAGTGGTAGACATGTTACTTTTGGAAACAATGCAAATGTAACAATTCAGGGTTATGGTGTTCTAACTACAGGAAGCTTCTAAATTCGACGAGTAGTGTATGTAGATGGTTTAAAACATAACCTAATTAGTGTTGGGGAACTATGTAAAGTTGGTCATCATGTGAAATTTGATGACAAATACTGCTACATAATGACAAGTTATAGAGAGACATGTCTTATCAATTCTAAAGCTGAAGGAACAATGTATCCTCTATATGTCTCTCTAATTATTAGCAAGCCACAATTGTGTTTCCTGTCGAAAGTAGTTTCCGAGGAGAGTTGGCTATGGCACCGAAAAATTGCCCATCTCAACTCTTGGTATATCAATAATTTGGTGACTGGAGAAATGGTGCAAGGACTTCCTATCCTTAAATTCGACAATGAAACTATTTTCTCTGCTTGTGAGTGTGATAAATAGACTAAAGGAAGCCATCCATTGATCATAGACTCCTCAATTTTTGAACCCTTGGAGTTACTCTACATTGATCTTTGCGGTCCGTTAACTGTAGCTGATCTCCATCATAAGAAGTACACAATGGTCATAATTGATGACTTCATTCGTTTTACTTGAGTCTTCTTTCTTAAACTTAAATCAAACACACTGTAGATCCTGGTCAACTTCATCAAAGAAATTGAACTTCAAATCAAGCTTCCCATCAAGAAGATACGAAGTGACAATGGCACTAAATTCACCAATCAAATTTTAAATGAATTCCTTATATCGAAAGAAACCTCTCTAAATTTCTCAACTCCTTACACACTGCAATAGAATGGCGTGGTTGAAAGAAGAAATAGAACTCTCGTTGAGGCTGCCCGGTCCATGCTCAATTTCACAAATCTACCTCTTTATTTTTGGGCAGAGGAAGTGGAAACTGTTTGCTTTGTTCAAAACCGAAGCATCATCTACAAACGTCTCAACAAGACTCCATATGAAGGACTGAACAACCATAAGCCCGTTTCACATTTCTTTCATATATTTGGTTGCAGGTGTTTCGTGGACAACAACAAGGATCATCTTAACAAGTTTGCTCCAAAATCTAATAAAGGAATCTTATTGGGGTATTCAACAAACAAAGTTTCTTACAGAGTTTTAAACTAACAAACAACGGTGATAATTGAAAGCTTTGGCGTGAAGTTTTATGCTTTCTATGTCCAGAAAACTGCTCCATTTAATGAAACAAAGTTCATTTTGCAAAATGGCATTCCAACTCACTCTGCACCTCTCAACATAGTTGAAGTAAACTATGGCACAATCTTTGATCCTCCTGAAACTACAAGACTTATAGAGATACAAGTATCTCCGGTACCTCAATTACAACATTCTGAAGTATCAGGGCCTTCATTTTATGACGACTCCTCACTCAATACTTCTACCTCGCCGGTTGAGGGGAAAGCTCAAATTCTGCACTTATCAAAACCATCGAGGTTCTAGTAATTGATGACGTTTCTCTGGTACCTCTCCCTAGAAAAACAACCAATCAAATGTCTCTAATGATTTCGAGGAAGAAGAAGTTGATAACATAGATACTGAAGCAGACCCCAGAATAGCAAACCTGCCATCCATCTAGGTGGAACCTTCGTCATCAGTTGTTGAATCAATTCCAATAGTTCAATGTCTATCTGCAAGATTTTCTCACATCGAGGGGGAACAAGTTCAAAATGTTCATCATATTCCTAAATCTTCTGAAGTAGAAGACATTCCCTCCAATGCAGCTATTGAACATCATCAACCACGTCTACACATCTGGAAAAAAGATCATCCACCTGGTCAAATAATAGGAAGTCCTTCTGCAGGTATATAAACTTGATCCTCTTATGATTTAACCAACCAATGTCACTATGCATCTTCATGTCATCAAATGAGCCCAAAAACATCAAAGAAGCTCTTCTGGAATATGATTGGATCATTGCAATGCAAGAAGAACTAGCGGAATTCAAGACGAACAACAGTTTGGAAACGTGTCCCAAAGCCAAAGGTACATACCGTAGTTAGAACTCGCTGGGTTTTTAAGAACAAATTGAATGAATCCGGTGTGGTTATTTAAAACAAATCCCGATTGGTAGCGAAGGGTTATAGTCAATTAGAAGGAGTTGACTATGATGAAACATATATTCCAGTTGAAAGGTTCGAGGCCATACGCATCTTCCTGGTGTATGTGGCGCACAAGAATGTTAAAGTTCATCAAATGGATGTCAAAATCTCTTTCCTTAACGAAGAATTGAAATAAGAGATATATCTACAGAAACCTACATGTTTTGAAAACCTTGATCTTCCTCATTACTGTTACAAATTGAAAAATGATGTATATGGCTTGAAGCAGGCACCCAGAGCCTGGTATGAAACGCTCTCTGCATTTCTTGTCAACTCTAGATACAAGCGTAGGGTCATTGATCCTACCCTCTTCATACGTTCAAAGGATAAGTACTTAATGCTTGTTTAAACTATGTCGATGACATTATTTTTGCTTCTATGGATCAAGCAATGGTCGATGACTTTGAATTGCTCCTGACAAGTAAGTTTCATAAGAGCATTAACAGAGAGATTAACTTCTTTCTTGGTCTTCAAATCAATAAAGCCCCTCAAGGAATCTTCATTCATCAAGAAAAGTATACTACATAACTTCTAAAGAAATAGTCACTAGATAACTGCTCTTTGGCAAATGTCCCAATGGCCTTTGGTTACTAAATGGTAGCCGATCCCACTGGAGATTCAGTAGATCACAAGGTACATCAAGTAATGATAGGTTATATAATCTAGTTGACCGTAAGTAGAACATATATTGTCTTCACAATAGGTTTATCTTCAAGATGCCAAGCTAATCCCAAGGTCTCTCATCTGAATGCCATAAAGCAAATATTCGGATACCTCAAAGGGAGCAAAGCTCTTGGTCTTTGGTACCCAGCAAGAAAGGACTTCATTCGTTAAGCTTTCACAGACTCTAATCACACAAGATGCAAATTAGATAGAAAAAGAACTTCTGTAGGATGCCAATTTCTAGGTGGAAAATTAGTTAGTGGGTCCCCAAGAAAACAAAATTGTGTTTCATTCTCCACCGCAAAGACATAATATATTGCAGCAACCAGCTGTGTCTCACAAGTTCTTTGGATAAAAACCAAACTCTTGGATTATGGCTACAAGATGTTAAGAATACCAATATATTGTGATTCAGAAAGTGCTATCGCTATTTTGCATAATCCCATTCATCACTCAAAGTCGAAGCACATCGAATTATAGTATCACCTCATCAAAGATCATATTCTTAAAGGTAACATCGAACTTATTTTTGTTCCAAATCACAAGGAAATAGCCTATGTTTTTAGCAAACCTCTTGATGCAACAAATCTAAATGGATTTTTGGGAATGTTAGGAATGATGAATCCTGACCCTCGGTTTTTCTTAAAAGCATGAATGGTGAAGACCTCATAGTCTTTGCATCTAACAAGTAGATATGCTTCACTCATATTACTCTCATATAAACTTTGAAACACATTTATTTGTCCATGTTTTTAAAATTTCGTTCCTCTTCAATCGAACTATTGAGCACGAGTCTCATAAATGACTCCTCAACATTTCTACGTACTGAAGACTATTTATGAGTTATGTACTCTATGGGTCTTTTTATTGTTTTTATCTATAACCTTTTGATTTAGTTATTCTGCAGTATTGTCAATACCGAAGCATTACCTCTTGCATCATACCACAGTTCCTCCCTCGAGGAACATTTAAGTCTCGTTTTCTGTCTTGCAATAAACAAAGTTTTTTTGTGTTCCATTTAATGAATTTGGAGCATTTAATTTTTACAAAGGAATATTTTTATTCCATTCACTAAAACCCCCAGACCGACGATCTCTCTGAGCAACTAACAAGGATTCTTTCGAGATCATGACTTCTATGTTGAGCCAATCAAGATCATCAACAGATACATGGAGAAACACTTGCCCTTCAACACATTCAACTCAATGGCTGACATTGTTCCCATTCTTCTTCTGCTATTTAAGAGTTTTTTCTCAACCTACCAACAATGATATGACCCTGAAATCATCAATTTCATTCTTGCCAACGACACGATGGCGACGCTCACCAAGGCCAAATTCTTGGATTCTATCAATCTCAGGGTACCCTCAAACACCATCTTCAAGAGTCCCTCAAATGAAGAAGTGTTCAAAGCTTTGTATCAGATGGTTTATCAGTCCAAATTGAAAGGTATTGCCGACTTCAAAAAGGAAAAACTTATGGTAGTCTGGAAATTTGTGTGTCACTATCTTATCAGGTGCCTTTCCGGCAGAACCAGTGACACTAATTCCATGGGAAAACAATTTTTGGATCTTATTTTAAGTATCTTCACTGCCGAACCGATGGATTTTGGTTCAATCTTATGGGACGACTTTCTGACCTATGTTGGAAGGGTTGTACCAAGAACGAGCCTCATCGAAGTCACTTTTGCCGTTTTTTGGTTTCTCTACATCAAAGGCCTTCATGCTACAGCCAACGTCAGTCTCGACAAAGTGATCAACTACTTCGTCTGCCGTGAGCTCAAAAGGTACTCTTTTCCCAAAGATCAATCTATCTTCGGTCTAATTAGACAACTCCCTATGCATATTTTTATAGAGGTCGGAATTATCACCTAGTTGGTCTCTAACCACCTGGAGGCTACGAACGATATACCATTATATCATTCTACCCCGCCTTCCCCCCTCCTAAAATAGTCGACCCTATCACTACACTGAAGACAAAAAGGATTAAACATATTGCAAAGAAGAAAGGCTCAAAATCCATTGAGAAAACAAAAAAAAGGTTTGTAGCTACCAAATAATTAGCAGAGGTTCATCCGACAAAGGAACCTCATCAAACTGCAAACCCATTGAAAGAACAATAAACTGAAGAATCTCAGCCAACGCTTCATAAGAGAAAAGCTTCTACTCCCTCCCCCACTGGCCAAAAGTGTCATAAGGACCATACCGGAGACTCTCCAAAGTCTCCGGTAGCCATTGGACTCAATGCTAAGTCACCCGAGAAAACCCCATCCATCCATTCCAGTTCATCAAGTGAAATGGTTTCAGAACACTCTGTTGGAGACAAAACCCAATCAGGATTCCAAGTGGATCCTGATGTCGATCAAACTCCTAAGGTCTTCGAGAGAAAACAACCACACTTCTTTAACCTACAAGAGTTGTGTAGTTGTGTTGATTATGATGGGATGTGCAGAATTAGTAAAGATCTAGTGAATCATCTTGTAAACTCAAGAACACAAGGAGTAAATAAATCTGTTTCAGCTCATATTAGATCTAGAAAGGATATACAAATGGGTCTTGTATAAATTCTCTCTCTACATTAACACTCCAAAATGATCATTCTAAATATGAGTGTCACTCACTTCCTATTTATAGGAAAGAAAGCTCATTTACACATCAATAAGGGTAAGCCACATCCAATCGTGACTTTTCACCCTAACATTCTCCCCCTCAAAGTGAGGATTGGATGTCTAGGCTTCAGTCTCCAACAAGTTAGCTCGATCAAGAACCAACTCCCCTTGAAGTAACACCGGTATTCAAATCTGCAAATGAATACCTAAAAAAGTCTTTTCAAATACCCATCAATCTCCCCCTTTTTATAATCAAAAAATGATTATAAAACCCATTACAGGTGAGAAGCGCCCGAGGAATGAACTTCACAATACTCCCCCTTGATGTGTACCAAAAATGAATCACCAAAAATCTTGCATGGAAAAACAATCATGAAAAAGCCACAAAAAAATTTCCAATTTATGAAATTTTTTGACTTTTTGGGTGAAAGTTGCAAGATTTTTCAAAAACCGGGTAAAAACTATCAATAACAGAATTCTGCTGGGACCCGTTGCGCCAAAAACAGCCAAATATGCGAAATTCTCCCCAAATTGCAAAACTTGGTAGAAAATGTTAATTCGCACAAACTGTAGGTACCATAAATGAAAAATCTTCCAATTTCGTAGCATTATGAAGCTATTTTCGAAAGTGGGTATAAATAGCCAAACTTTCGAAACATCAGGGACCCTTTTCGAAAATTCTGCCTTTTGTCCAAAAATGTCGAAGTTTTTGACCATAGGCAAACTGTCGAAACACCAGGGACCATGTTCGAAATCTTTATGCTTTCTTCCCCCAATTCGTTTCCCATGCAACGAAACTTTCACAACACCATTTTTAACGAAAATTTTTCTCTTTCCCGTTCATTAGATTCAATCACCAAATCCACACCTCCATTTTAACGAAACTTTTTGCATTTTAACGAAACAACAACACAATCATCAATCTCGTGTGCAAACTCCAAATCAATGTTCTTTACTTGACATCAACATTTGAGTTTGTTAGCCAGTGCTTCCCAAACAGCGATTTTGCAATTAGTTCTTCAATCTACCCATTCGTTATTACCAAAAATCACCAATAATCGATTTTGATTTCCAATTGTAACCCAAAACGAAGGCAATCAAGGCTCAATATCACCGATTCTTGACCCAACACATGAGATTCCAAATTAATGAACATATACTCCAATCTTTCGAAATCAACATCACAATCAACCATTCCTCAGTCAAATAACCTTCGATCCTGTAGACAAAACTCCCAAAAGTCGTTCTTCGCTATTAACAATCAATCAGCCATCGTCCATCGATACCAAAACAATCCAAGTCATAGATATCATCTCAAACCTTCGAAATATCAATACAGATATCAAAATCAACAACCATTCGCTAATGAAACATTGACATCGATATCAAGACATTCGTTTTCAATAGCAACAACAAACTAAAATCAGACTTTCAAAATTAAACATTTTCTTTCAATTGTCGATCTGTCCGATCCAGTATGTTCCCAATCAATCATCCATTCTCAGTCGATACCAAGGCTTCGATTCGTTCTCAAACAACTGATTCGCTTTCATAAATCGACATCTCAATGAACACATTAAATCTCAATTTCGTTTTCTGGCACCAACACCAACTTCAATTTGCAACCAAACAATACCGAAAACGAACTTCCAACCATCGACCAACAGTAATCAACTCCAACCATTTCGATTCCAAACCCAGTTTAACTTTCAATTTCAAGTTCGATTTATCAAGAAAATTGATTTTGACTTCACATAGAAGGTCAACTTAAACCAAACCAACAAAATCAATAGCAAATTAGATTTCATGAACATTCTTGACACGAATCAAATCAGCAATTATTAAAACGACTCAATGAAATCGATAGAACGAAAAGAAATTGATTATACATATATGTGCTATTGAAGAAACGATGAAGAACACGATGGTACAACCAGATAAAGCTGGTGTACAAGTCGACTGACGAACTACACATACGTCAATTGAATAATGTTTCGAATTTGAAGATATCAGATCAAAAATAGGCTTATTAGATGAACAGTTCTTGACTTTAGGTTTGGTCTCAACATATAATTGAACAATAAACTTCGAAATTTTGGGCTACTCGTCTAATTATAGGATCGGTGATGAAAATTTCGAAATAATATCAAATATTAATTTCGAAATTAACAAAAAAATGTGAGAATATGGTTTTGATTTTGATTTAATCTAAACAAAAATAATTGGATCAATCAATGAGATTGAAACGGATTTGATCCAATGAGGCAAATCGATCAAAAATTGAAAAACACAAAACACGAATAAAAATTATGGACGTTTTGGAATCCATTTGAGAATTTGAGATACATTTTTGACGAATCGAGTTCCATTTTCAACGAACGAATCAAATTTAGAAGATTTTGGTTCTTTTGTTGAAATGAGAAAATCTCCAAATCAAACTTTTACCACCCACTATTCGTGACATACCTTGTTCTTCGTGTTCTTCATGTTCTTCATCAAACCAAGAACATCTTCAAAAGAACCATCAACACATTTGGATTTTGACTTCAAATTCAATACAACATTTGGAGATTGTTGCTTTGAAACCCAAATTTGCTTCACGGATTTCGAATTCACAACAACATTTGATGATTTTTGTGAGTAAACCCGCTTGTTTTTGCGATTGATCTTCTTCTTCTTTTTCTTTCTCATCTTTTTGCATCTTGAAGCCTTGATTTCATGAACAAACCCACTTTCCACAACTTCAACTTTATGAATTTGAATCAAATCTTTTGGAGTTTGATATTTGTGAATTTTTTGAATCACTGGCTTCCGATAAGGAATCATTCATTCAAAGGAACTCATTTTTCTTGAACATCAAGATCATCATCAAGAACACCTTCCCGAGCTTCACGACAATCTGCATAATATTCAAGTTTATTGCTTCCATATTTTCATTCAGCACGAGTAATTCCTTTTATGACTTCTCAATCTCTTCTATTTCTTCGTCTCTTTTGATATGTTGTAACCAAACGATCAAACAAATCTTTGGTTTGATAAATTGGACAATTAATTAATTCTCCAACTTCATTCTTTTCTCCATTTACAACGATATCACATTCACTTTTCAATCCAAAAGTCAAGCTATAAAGAAGATATTCAAAAGTGCATTCACCTTGAACATCCTTACTATGTATCATCCATTTCTCCATAATTGGTTCTTTTCTTTCGAATAAAATGATATGAACTTGGGTTTTCTAGAGACAGAAAGTGATTTTGAATGGGTTTTCTAGAGAGATAAAGAAAAAAATCACTTGAATTCTAGTGAAGAAAATCGAATTATGAAAGATGAATTCGATTTCTAGAATCCAAACTCTCCAAATCACGAAGATCAATGACCAAAAAATGAATCACCAAATCAAGATTGCCACCAAGGATCAATTCTTGATCCAATCAAGAACACCCGCTCTGATACCAATTGTAGTTATGTTGATTATGATGGCATGTGTAGAATTAGTAAAGATCTAGTGAATCATCATGTAAACTCAAGAACACAAGGAGTAAATAAATATGTTTAAGCTCATATTAGATCTAGAAAGGATATACAAATGGGTCTTGTAGAAATTCTCTCTCTAGACTAACACTCCAAAATGATCATTCTAAATATGAGTGTCACTCACTTCCTAATTATAGGAAAGACAACTCATTTACACATCAATAAGGGTAAGCCACATCTAAGCGTGAAAGTTGAACTCCTTTTTTTTCTTCACTTTCACATACACAACAAACATTCACTACATCGCGGAGTTCTTTTTCAACGGCCCTAGCCAGAACAGATATGAGGCCAAACTTGGTTATATACCAAGGAGACCGAGGAAGATCTATAAATCCTATACCATCAACATTACATACAAGCGGATTAGGCACAGGGAGCCTTATTTGGCAAGGAACCGTGAACCCGGGGGACACCTCGGTGGTGACTGGTTTGTATTCAAATGTTTCAGGTGATAGTTGGACGAACTACAAACCAACCACAGAGGAGGAAATCAAGAATTTTGAAGCTCGTAAACGAGCAATCAGGGCGTGGAAGGATTGGTCTTTGGAGCTCCAACAAAAGAAAGAGGAAGCAAATCAACAAATTGCCTCTCACTTAGCCACTATAATGGTCAACATAAAGAAGGCTCATGATTTGGCCCACACAAGAGCTTGGATGGCAATGATGGAAGAAATGGTTCGTAAAGCTCATCCAGGTGAAGGAGCTCCGATCGGAGGATCCAAACCTCCCTTTCGTCCTCCGTCTTCTTCCTCATCACAGCCAGAAGGATCCATGCAAAGGAGCACCAAAGTGAGACTCGACACATATCCTCTCTTTAGTGATGAAAATGATATTTATACCAAGGTGAAAAAGGAACTGACTGCTCAAGATTTTCTAATGTTCATCAACAATTATTAAAGAAAGAAGATGAACTCATTTCCGAGGTTAAAGCTCTTAAGGAACAACTCCAGAAGGTGACCAAAGAGCAGCAACAAAAACCACTCTTATCATCGATGCAACTCACCACGTATAAGAAGCTAGGTATGCAGAACTTCAAGCCACGATCAGAGGTCTTCGTCAATCGGACACTGCCAAGGAAAATTTAACAGGAACTCTTACCGTCTGCAAGTGAAAGACCCACACTTTCGTACTTCTGAAAGACCCAAACTTTCATACATGAAAATTGTTACTCCAAAACATGCTACATGCATACTCATAAAAACAATATTTTACATTGATAACTTATTTACAAACGATTGGATACAGACCGACAATTACAAAGTGTTATATATTACACAACTACCCAGGATACTATACTTTTATACATACATGATCCCTAAATACAAAAGTAATATCATAACTATTCAAAACCTTCAAACAGTATACAACTATACTAGTTACTTATCTCCTGCAATTTGTTAAACATTGAGAGGGGTAAGCGTTGACGCTTAGTGAGTTCAATAATAGATACAATATAACGTTAGGCCATATATATATATACACTTCAATATGGCAGAAGCAAAGAGGAACAAGGAACAACAAAGTCATATGTGAATCATGTGACAAACTTTTCGTATCAATCAATGATTTAATTCAAAGATATACAATCAATGAGACATAATGATTTCCATACTTGATATACATCAATAAAGCTTTGGCCCAAATGGCACATAAGACATAAAACTTCTGATTAACATTTTGGTAGATTTCAGGCTTATAGCCCTGTCTAACTTTCTGCTAATGCCATAGAATAGAAGTCATTCTTTTACGGAGACATGCTCTACATGGTCAGAGACTACATACCGGTAACAATGTGAATCTAAGTCTTTTCACTGATCACATGGTCAAAGGTATTACTTTGCTATTAAAATAGCGAATAAAAATAGCACGGGAAAATAACCCGGAATGATAACACTAAAAAACACATAGCACATATAACACATAACATACAGTTGTTCCTATATATTGAACTCACCGTGAAATAACTGGGGGTTAAAATAGTAATTTGTGCAGCACTTCGTTATAATAAATAACTTTCTTTGTTGAAAACCGGGAGCTTTATTAAAAACCAGGATTTGTGAAGGTTGAGCTTCAAACCGAAAAGATAAATTTCTCGGGCTCCTCGGGCACTTTAGGGCGTGTTTCGGGTGTTGGAAATGATCTCGGGGCTTCAGGGGAAGTGGAAATAGCTAAAATATGAAATTAGGGGTGAAAAAGTGGCAATTTTCTAAATCTAGCCGGGAGGTCTCGCAACCTTTATATAGGTGCGAGCCTCGGATCCGAAGCGAGAGGAAAGGGAACACGCGTCGCAATAGCGAGGCTCGGAGGCGAGGGAAGGCATGTGGCAGCTTCTGATTGGACCGAGGCCTCGGGTGCGAGGGTTGTGACACAGATGCAACACGCGTCATGCTTTGGTTGGGCCTCCCTTCGGTCGTATCACAATCCGACACGGGGAACGCATGCGAGAATCCGGATGACATGTTCGGGTACTGTTCATGCGATTTTTCTCGGTTTTTAAGGATTTCTCGATTTTTGAGGCAAAAACTTCTGAAATTCATAACCTTCGAATACGAGCTCTGTTTTTTACGTTCTTTATATGCACGCATAGCTAAAATTATGCTCTACAGCTTTCGTTTAGACTTCATCGGCTAATTTTGATTTACTTTTAATATTATTATTTTTAACAGACTAGGACAGGAAAATCCGTTAAAAATTCATAACTTCTTCATCTGACTTCCGTTTTCGTCTGTCTTTTTACCGTTGTAATACTATTCACGAGACCTTTGATTCTCGTTTAGGTTGTGTCGGCTAAATATCGCTCGATCTTTATTTCGAGTTTTTAGCTGTCTACTGCTATTCCGATACTTAGAAAAATCATAACTTCCTCATACGAAGTCAGATTTGGACGTTCTTTTTATGAAAATTCTCAGTTTAACAAATAATGTGACTTTCATTTAGATCACCAAGGATAAAAAGTAGTTTATCAAAAACTCACTTTTTACGTCATTCGGCGTCGTGCCGGTTTTGTCACGGATCTTCGATTGGTCATAACTTTTTCGTTATAACTCGGATTTCGATGAGGTTTTTGCCTTAATGTTTCTAACGAGATTCTTTACAACTTTCAATAATAAAATTTTTCTTATTTCAAATTTTATATTTTCGTTAAATTTCGATATTTGTCTTTTGATGGGAATTTCATAAGACTTCCAATATTTTTCGTTTGATTCTAAACATAGTTTTACATCATTTCTAGTAAAAACTATCTTTTAGAACTCAATAATCAATATTACATAATATTTCTTAATATTATTTACTTTTAACATTTACAAAACACGATTTCAAAACGTGTATGTTACAGCAAGGATCTTGCTCAGTACATCAACCCAGTGCTAATGATGACGAATGATGTGAACGGGAAAGTTATGTTCCAATTTGCCAAAATCCTCTCCAAACTGGATGAGGTGAAAGCTTTGTTTGAGGAGAAGGCTATGCTTTCTTCCTCAAAATGTGGAAAATCCAAGACAATGAACATTTCCACAACTAAAGAAAGCTGTAAATCCCTCTCTCCCCAAAGACATCAATCACCCTCAGTTCAATCACCTGCAAAATCTTTACTAAGACAAACCACTCTGCCAAGGAGACAGCCATCTCCTCAGAGGCCAAAAGAAGGA
The DNA here is from genome assembly GCF_002870075.4 of Lactuca sativa. Taxonomy (NCBI): domain Eukaryota; kingdom Viridiplantae; phylum Streptophyta; class Magnoliopsida; order Asterales; family Asteraceae; genus Lactuca; species Lactuca sativa. Next base: position 337,220,546 of record NC_056627.2, on the reverse strand, counting down.
GATGTTATTTCTTCTGATCACTCCACCGACTCCCCCGCCACAAGACAAAGAAAAAATGACTGGAGAGCTGCTACATTGGCCGATGAAATCTGGCAAGCTCTGGAAGTCGATACAACATTTGATGAATCATTAATTACTCATCGGTGAATCCATTCCGTAGACTTCTAGATAAATATTACATTCCTCATCTCACCTATTCTCCCCAATGTGACAACATGATTAAGACATTCCCCTCTCCCCGAATGGGATGTTCTATTAGGTGTTTGAAGATTTTGATCTGCGGATTCCGGATTTCAGAAAAACTATCCATGGAGTTCGAGAGGTTAATGTTATTTCAAAAAAAAGCATGGGAAAGAACCTGTAGATAAGATCTAGTCAAATGACATACTGGAGGCTATCACCACGTACAAATCAAGGTCATTTATCAAGGGTCAATTCCTTCAATATAATCTTGTGTACTTCGGCAAAGAGTACCACATGACACAAGCTGACTTTCCAAAGATGAATCCGGAAGAATTATTCCTGATTGTAAGGGTCTTCAGCAAAAAAAATTAAAAAACATCATAAGATAAATACCCCTTACCTAATGGTTTGCACTTATCTTCGGTCCCTGATTGGTGATTTTGCCACTATTGATGCTGAGATTCATCCAATTCTACAGGAAAAACTTGATCTGCCACCCTTCGAACCCCCACACTTCATCACGGAAGGAATACAAGAAATGAATTTAGGATCTACCAACTATCCAGACCTTGGCTTAATCTTATGAACAACCTAGGATGCTCAAAGGAACTTTCTCCCTGCTCATTCCTTCCATTGTTGTGGCAAGAAACATCTAGAAGACATCCTTCTGTTGAGCAGAAAATCAAAATACATAACTAATGAGGTTAGGTATGAAATTAAAAGAAGAATCAACTGGATATTCGAGGTCAGAAATTTTTGGTGGACCTTTATTAAGTTCTTAAAACTTCAACAAGTGAAATGTGAATGTCGTGAGGTCACTTAAGGGGGAATTATTAAGGCATTAAGTAACCCTCGTATGACATCCCCAAAATCTCGGCCAGAAAAGACCGATTTTCATTTATGCTTTTAAAATAATTTCAGAGTAAATCCTTTTGATTTGAAAGAGTTGCGGAATTTGTTCCCAAAAACAAAACGTGATAAAACAATGTTTACCAAAGCATTTCTTAAAAGAAATGTATTTTTCATTATATAATCAAAACTCGGGGTGTCATGTTCTGATATAGAACAATAAGCATAAACGATAACATTACAAGTCATTCAACAAATATATACATATACAGACTTGTAAACAAAACAACTGATGGTTCATCCATCTCATGCCCTTGCACCACTTCCTGTAATACAAATAAAACTGAGTGGGTCAGGCTTGGGAGCCTGGTGAGCATATAGGGTTTTCAACCCACAATAAATAATCATATTTAATTGTCACCAACCAACAATAACCCAATTACCCATTCCCGTTATTCTCACTTTATGTCCCTAAAACAACTAACACAAGAGACCTAGTCTAAGAATATTTCATCGGGGTGACAACACATGCTTCGGGGGTACCTCAGCAATATAAGTCAAATAAGGCAACCATGAGGGGGATGGAGTACAGCGAATGAACACCCAAGTTCATTAACACCTACAGGTGGCGAACCTGCTAATGTTTCCACAAGACTGTCTAGAATAGTCAGTGGTCGTCATCCAAACTCCGCTAGATGACTAAATCAAACAACAACGAGGCCTCTCATCTGTTTATTACTCACCAACTATCTACCCATGTTCTACCCAACATATTAGTAGATAAAATATACATTTTTTATACATAGTTTTGAAAACCTGTATAGTATGCTTTAATCAACACATAATCCACATAACAGATGAGGCACACACACACATAGCACATATCTCATAGAGAATAAATCATATCTATGAGACAGAAGAGAGTGAATACACATTCACACATATAAAAAAACAATATACTATACGCATAACACGTATTTTATGGAAAATACTTAATATTTATGTGTTAGAAGAAGGTAACTACACACTCACACTTATAAACAACAATATACTTAATACACTCGAACCAAACTTGTATTATTATCGTGTTTATGAAAGGTAGTATACACTCACTTGATCAGAAGATGATCGGACAGCACTACGACATGCAGAAGTAGTAATCCTCAGCGGATCTGGAAGATCTCTTCAAAAATCGAATTTCTCGCGGTCAGATCTTCGGCTCGGGAACTACACTTCTCGGGATCTTCGGGATCTCGGGACTTGCCTCGGGGCTCGAGAATAATACCGGGGCTTCGGGGTATTTCTGGCACGCAAAACGATGCAAAACGGGAGAGAGAAGAGAAGAAATTGGCAAAAGACTCGGCTGCCTTCGGATCCTATTTATAGGAGGCTGAAGCCTCGGAGTACGCGGGGCGTACTGCAGTATGCAGCGCGTACTGCTTCCGAAATCGTCACTACATGCGTCATCCGAAATGTCGACACTCTTCGGAGTACGCGGGGCGTACGTCGGATCAGACCGGTGACTCGCCTTCGGATAATGCCTCCGAATTTCCATTTAAATTTAATTACCAAATATTTAATAAACTTCAGAAATTCATAGCTTTTGCATACGAACTCCGTTTTTGACGATCTTTATATCCACGCGAAGGTGAGACTACGCTCTACAACTTTTGTTTAGACTCCGTCGGCTAATTTTGACTTTATTTTTATTATTTATTTTTAATAGGCCGCGACAGAAAAACTTGGTTATAAATTCATAACTCCTTCGTTTGACGTCCGTTCTCGCCTAACTTTTTATCGCTTCGATACCAACAATGCGACCTTCGATCCTCATTTAGATTGCTTCGGCTAAAAATCGCTCGATCTCAAATCGAGTATTTCGGGCTGCACACCGCTAAGCCGAAACTTCGATAAATCATAACTTCCTCATACGAAGTCAGATTTGGGCGTTCTATATATATTCGGAAACCTCGTTTCAACTACTACAACATTATTCAAAGATATTAAGTTTATTTTACACTTAAATTTTGACGCTTATTTTTATTCTTAATTAATCAAACCACATAATTAAGCAATTAAGCACAAAACACACAATACTCAAATAATAAAATCTTATTATTTCAAAACGGGTTACAGAGGTTAACCTAGACTATTACATTGCTAAAAATGGCAAGTCCGGAAACACAGGCGTTACAATTCTCTCCACCTTAGAATGATTCCGTCCCCGAAATCACACATCAACAAACAAATGCTGATAGCGACTCAACATGTCACTCTCCGTCTCCCAGGTGAGATTCGGCCCATTCGTGTGTTTCCATCGGACAAGCACTAACCCAACCATTTTGCGTCGCAATTTCTTAGTCTTTCGGTCAACAATTGCCTCTGGTTCTTCAATCAACCTTTTGTTCTCATCAATTCTTAATTCAGAAATTGGAATTATATCGGGAACTTCTCCCGTGAACTTCCTCAAATAACACACATGAAAAGTGTTGTGAATTCCATTCAGTTCCTCGGGTAATTCGAGCTTGTAAGCTTGGTTCCCAATCCTCTGAAGAACTTTAAACGGTCTAATAAACCTTGGACTTAACTTTCCCCTTTTACCAAATCTTATAAGTCCCTTCCACGGCGAGACTTTAAGCAAAACCGAATCTCCAATCTCAAAAGTCATCGGTCTTCGCTTCTTGTCAGCATAGCTCTTTTGACGATCTTGAGCTGCTAACATTCTTTCTCTAATTATTTTCAACTTTTCAGCAGTCTGATGAACCATCTCCGGTCCCATAAACTGCTTTTCCCCAGCCTCAAGCCAACAAGACGGCGTACGACACTTCTGTCCGTACAAAGCTTGATAAGGTGCCATCTTTATGCTCGAGTGGAAACTATTATTATAGGAAAATTCTACCAAAGGTAAATGTTCATCCCAATTACCTAGGAATTCCAAGGTACATGCTCTCAGCATATCTTCAAGTGTTTGTATTGTTCTTTCACTCTGACCATCAGTCTGCGGATGGTAAGCTGTGCTTAAACATAACTTGGTACCCATTTCCTCTTGTAGACTTTTCCAAAACCTTGAGGTGAAACGGCTATCACGATCCGATACAATCGTTAATGGAACACCGTGAAGCCTCACAATTTCCTTCACGTAAGAATTCGCAAGCTTTTCCATAGACCACTTCTCTTTGGCCGCTATGAAATGCGCACTCTTAGTGAATCGATCAACGACCACCCAAATCATGTCGTGACCATTCTTTGTTCTGGGCAGTTTAGTGACAAAGTCCATAGCAATGTCTTCCCACTTACCCATAGGCACAGGCAATGGTTCTAAACTCCCGTAAGGTTTCTGATGTTGTGTCTTTACTCTCGCACAAGTCACACACTCAGTCACATACTTTGCAACATCAAGCTTCATCGTCGGCCACCAATAGTAGAATTTCAGGTCCCTATACATTTTAGTGCTACCAGGATGAATTGAGTACATGGTTTTGTGATCTTCTTCCATCAGAAGATCCCTAATTCCTCCTGACTTAGGTACCCAAATACGATCTTGGAATACCTTCAGTCCATGACTGTTTACACCGAACACCAACGTTTTACCCAAACGTTCCTCCTTTCGGTCATTCTTTTCAGAAGCTTCCTCTTGAGCTTTCTTTATACTTTCCACAATGGTCGAGACAACTTCAATTCTCAACGCTCTTGGCCTTTTCCTTTCAAGATTGACTTTCCGACTGAGAGCATCAGCAACAACATTAGCTTTACTGGGGTGGTAAAGTATCTCACAGTCGTAGTCTTTAAGTAATTCTAGCCAGCGTCGTTGCCTCATATTCAATTCTTTCTGATTAAAGAGATATTGGACACTCTTATGATCAGTAAAAAGTTTGCACTTCGTGCCATAGAGGTAATGCCTCCATATTTTCAGAGCGAAAACTACCGTTGCCAACTCCAAATCATGAGTCGGGTAATTCTTTTCATGCTCTTTCAGCTGTCGAGACGCATATGCTATCACCTTTTCTCTTTGGGTCAAAACACAACCCAATCCAACCCCAGACGCATCACTATAAACAGCGAAGTCTTCGACTCCATCGGGTAGAGAAAGTATCGGTGCCTCGCATAGCTTCTTCTTTAACTTCTCGAATGCTTCTCTATGCTTATCACTCCAAGCATAAGTAGCTCCTTTGTGGGTCAAAGCTGTCAATGGAGTAGCAATTGAAGAAAAGCCTTGGATAAACCTTCGGTAATATCCGGCTAATCCTAAAAAGCTTCGAATCTCAGTGGGACTTTTCGGTTGTTCCCACTTCATCACAGCTTCGATCTTCGCTGGATCAACCATTATCCCCTCTTGGTTGACCACGTGACCCAAGAATTGGACTTCACGAATCCAAAAATCACATTTGGAGAACTTCGCATACAGCTTCTCCTGCTTCAAAACTTCTAACACTTCTCGCAAGTGTCTGCCATGCTCCTCCTGGCTTTTCGAGTAAATCAGAATGTCGTCTATGATCACTATCACGGATTTATCAAGGAACGGATTACAAACCCTATTCATCAAATCCATGAACGCTGCCGGAGCATTGGTTAGTCCAAACGACATAACCAAGAACTCGTAGTGTCCATATCTAGTTCTGAATGCAGTCTTCTCGATATCTTGCTCTCTTACTTTCAGCTGATGATATCCTGACCTTAGATCGATCTTCGAGAAATAGCTCGAACCTTGCAATTGATCAAATAGGTCATCAATCCTCGGCAACGGATATCTATTCTTTATTGTTGCCTTGTTCAGCTCTCTGTAATCGATGCACATTCTCATACTTCCATCTTTCTTCTTCACGAACAACACCGGAGCTCCCCAGGGCGATGAACTAGGTCTAATGAAACCTTTGTCCAATAACTCCTGAAGTTGCATCATTAGCTCCTTCATCTCTGTCGGTGCTAATCGATAAGGTGCTTTCGCAATTGGCGTTGTTCCTGGCAACAAGTCAATACGGAATTCCACTTGTCTATCAGGCGGTAATCCAGGAAGATCTTCGGGAAATACTTCCGGATAATCACACACCACTGGAATACTCTGCATCACCTTCTTTTCTTTCTTAGCATCAATCACGAATGCGAAATATGATGTACATCCCTTGGTCAAACACTTTCTGGCTTTCATTAGAGAAATGATTCCAAAATTCACTTTGCGTTTGTCCCCATACACCATAAACGAATCTTTCCCAGGCGGGTTTACTTTAACTATCTTCTTCTTGCATAAAATTTCGGCATCATTGGTGCTAAGCCAATCCATTCCCAAAACGATGTCGAAACCATTTAGCTCGATAGGCAATAATTTCTTGAGAAACTTATTCCCATTAAGGTCGATTAAGATGTCTTTCATACAATGACTAACAGGTACAAACTTGCCACTAGCTACTTCGACTAATAAAGCATCATCTAGTCTATCAATAGGCAAAGTTAGCTTTCTACCAAACTCATGCGAAATAAAGGAGTGGTTGGCTCCAGAATCAAACAAAATTTGAGCAGGTAATTCATTTACGAGAAATGTACCTGAAGCGACATCAGCTTCATCTTTAGCAGCCTCAAGTGTCATCTGGAAGGCTCTCACCTTCGGCTTTGGTGGAATGTTGGGCCTAGCTGCCTCCTTCTTCTTCGGACAGTCTTTCAAAATATGCCCCTCTTCATTGCAACCAAAACACATCCTTTTGTTATTCGGACATTCATTGGCAAAATGTCCAACCTTCCCACACTTGTAGCAGGTCACATCCTCGCTACATTTCCCAAAGTGCTTTTTCTTACACTTTTCACACCACTTTGCTTCGCCTCCTTTTCCTCCAAACTTTTTCGAATCAGATTTCGAAAATTTTCCTTTCTTACTAGAACCAGATGTTCCCTCAAACTTTCTTTTCTCACCAACCTCAACCTTGACGGTGGTTCTTCCCTTAATCATGTTCTCAACAGACTTGGCAGCCCAAATAGCTGCCTCTAGAGTAAGTGTCTGACGTACTGGCACCTCGTACTCCCATGGGAGTCCCTTCGCATACCGGTCCACCTTTGTCAACTCGTCTGGGACGATACGCAAGGCAAACTCCATCTTATCGGTGAAGCTATTGGTGTATTCATCAACTGACATGCTGCCTTTCGTCAATGTCAGGAACTTGTTCTCCAACTCCAACAAATTTTGAGCCGAACAGAACTTGCGCAAGAACTGCACCAAGAATTCTGCCCATGTTAATTACAGTGGATCATTAGGGCTTAACGTCTTCGCTAGAGTGTTCCACCAACGAACGGCTCCACCTCGGAACTGACGCACGACATAGATAGTCTGCAACTTGCCTCTGCAGCCACAAGTCATAAAGGCTAACTCCATTTCGGAGATCCAATCCATAACCCCAATCGGATCCTCCTTTCCATTGAAGGTCGATGGTTTGCAAGTTAGAAAATCCTTGTACTTGCATCCCATTCCATCATTCCTTCCATCACGGTTATCTTGCCTAACTATCAGTGGGTTGGCTTGACCAACAGACCCACTGAAGTTTCCACCTTCCGAGTGCCCTTCATTTAATTCAGGCTCCTCCACACGAATTGACAGTTCTTCACGATTCTGTTGAAGCAACCGTCTAGTTTCATCCATCTGACGATCCAACATCGTCTGAATCATCATTTGCACACCAGCCATGGTTATTGGCTCAGGTGCTGCTGCTACGACAGGTACTTGCTCAATCATTGGTGGTTGAATCCTGTTTTCGTCAGCATTTCCAACTCCACTTCTTGTTCTCACCATTTTGATCTACACACCAAATAAGGTGAAATTAGATCCTCAATCATGATAGATATTCAAATCTTCCTTATCACACCGAAACGTTTACATGCTAGATCTAAATTCGTAGACGTACGCTTAGAATCCTACACACATAAGGTTTCTAGATCCGATCGACAATAGACCATAGATCCGAACAAATAATATCATATATGGCAACATATTACATTTAGCACATAAAGCATTTTAGGCAACTTTCCTAAAATATACTAGTGCTCGAGTCTAAAACACAACAGACACACATCTCAAAATTCCACTTAGCATTCTAAGTTTAAGTCTAGAAATCCTACAAATTCCTAGTTCGCTTAAACTAATGCTCTGATACCAACTGTGACATCCCCAAAATCTCGGCCAGAAAAGACCGATTTTCATTTATGCTTTTAAAATAATTTCAGAGTAAATCCTTTTGATTTGAAAGAGTTGCGGAATTTGTTCCCAAAAACAAAACGTGATAAAACAATGTTTACCAAAGCATTTCTTAAAAGAAATGTATTTTTCATTATATAATCAAAACTCGGGGTGTCATGTTCTGATATAGAACAATAAGCATAAACGATAACATTACAAGTCATTCAACAAATATATACATATACAGACTTGTAAACAAAACAACTGATGGTTCATCCATCTCATGCCCTTGCACCACTTCCTGTAATACAAATAAAACTGAGTGGGTCAGGCTTGGGAGCCTGGTGAGCATATAGGGTTTTCAACCCACAATAAATAATCATATTTAATTGTCACCAACCAACAATAACCCAATTACCCATTCCCGTTATTCTCACTTTATGTCCCTAAAACAACTAACACAAGAGACCTAGTCTAAGAATATTTCATCGGGGTGACAACACATGCTTCGGGGGTACCTCAGCAATATAAGTCAAATAAGGCAACCATGAGGGGGATGGAGTACATCGAATGAACACCCGAGTTCATTAACACCTACAGGTGGCGAACCTGCTAATGTTTCCACAAGACTGTCTAGAATAGTCAGTGGTCGTCATCTAAACTCCGCTAGATGACTAAATCAAACAACAACGAGGCCTCTCATCTGTTTATTACTCACCAACTATCTACCCATGTTCTACCCAACATATTAGTAGATAAAATATACATTTTTTTATACATAGTTTTGAAAACCTGTATAGTATGCTTTAATCAACACATAATCCACATAACAGATGAGGCACACACACACATAGCACATATCTCATAGAGAATAAATCATATCTATGAGACAAAAGAGAGTGAATACACATTCACACATATAAACAACAATATACTATACGCATAGCACGTATTTTATAGAAAATACTTAATATTTATGTGTTAGAAGAAGGTAACTACACACTCACACTTATAAACAACAATATACTTAATACACTCGAACCAAACTTGTATTATTATTGTGTTTATGAAAGGTAGTATACACTCACTTGATCAGAAGATGATCGGACAGCACTACGACTTGCAGAAGTAGTAATCCTCAGCAGATCTGGAAGATCTCTTCAAAAATCGAACTTCTCGCGGGCAGAGCTTCGGCTCGGGAACCGCACTTCTCGGGATCTTCGGGATCTCGGGACTTGCCTCGGGGCTCGAGAATAATACCGGGGCTTCGGGGTATTTCTGGCACGCAAAACGATGCAAAACGGGAGAGAGAAGAGAAGAAATTGGCAGAAGACTCGGCTGCCTTCGGATCCCATTTATAGGAGGCTGAAGCCTCGGAGTACGCGGGGCGTACTGCAGTACGCAGCGCGTACTGCTTCCGAAATCGTCACTGCATGCATCATCCGAAATGTCGACACTCTTCGGAGTACGCGGGGCGTACGTCGGATCAGACCGGTGACTCGCCTTCGGATAATGCCTCCGAATTTCCATTTAAATTTAATTACCAAATATTTAATAAACTTCGGAAATTCATAACTTTCGCATACGAACTCCGTTTTTGACGTTCTTTATATCCACGCGAAGGTGAGACTACGCTCTACAACTTTCGTTTAGACTCCGTTGGCTAATTTTGATTTTATTTTTATTATTTATTTTTAATAGGCCGCGACAGAAAAACTTGGTTATAAATTCATAACTCCTTCGTTTGACGTCCGTTCTCGCCTAACTTTTTATCGCTTTGATACCAACAACGAGACCTTTGATCCTCGTTTAGATTGCTTCGGCTAAAAACCGGTCGATCTCAAATCGAGTATTTCGGGCTGCACACCGCTAAGCCGAAACTTCGATAAATCATAACTTCCTCATACGAAGTCAGATTTGGGCGTTCTATATATATATATATATATATATATATATATATATATATATATATATATATATATATATATATATATATATATATATATATATATTCTGAAACCTCGTTTCAACTACTACAACATTATTCAAAGATATTAAGTTTATTTTACACTTAAATTTTGACGCTTATTTTTATTCTTAATTAATCAAACCACATAATTAAGCAATTAAGCACAAAACACACAATACTCAAATAATAAAATCTTATTATTTCAAAACGGGTTACAGAGGTTAACCTAGACTATTACATTGCTAAAAATGGCAAGTCCGGAAACACAAGCGTTACACCTCGGCAGCTGAAGCGTGTAAGCTACGCTGAAAAGCTGATGATTTAAAGGAATTGGCGAGGAGTTAAGGCTCAATGAAGAGCCTTGTCGGTTTGGAGTTGCACGGAGAGGAAGAGACTACTAAAGAGTGAAGATTGTCTTTTGTCTTGTATAGATAGTACAATGATTAGCTTTATGCTGACACTTGATGTAAGACTATCTAAAACAGTCATGGGCGTGGGTAGCATAGTCACCCTAGCTACTTTTATTTTATATTTTATCATGTACTGTTTTTTCTATAAATAGATGAACATGTTTATCGATCTATAACACCTTCACACATCCATTACCCATCATCTCTTTCACTGTGTGTATTTTGATATATTGAAATGCAGAAGTCTCTTTCTTAGATTATCTCTTAACTTATGTTGTTCATTATTTACTAACTTACTCTTGATTGCAAACCTTGTTGTGATTCAACTAAGCATTATTTACTTGTTTATATATCTTAAGATAACTTGTTGCTATATCATTTCCTTATTATTCTGTATTTTAATTATTGTTGAGCTTGCTTAAAGATCCATTGAGATTAACTTATTCTGCATCTATCTCACATATTAATAAAAAAAATTTCTCTCAACAGTATATACCATTACCAACCTGTACCAACCAAACTTATTAATAGCCAAACAAGTTGGTACCAACTATACTCGGTACGGTAGCGATAGAATTTTTTATACCAACTATAATTGGTACGGTACACGGAAAAAATGATTGGTATCGTACCAATTTCATCCCTAGTGATTTGTATCTCAAAGGTGGAGGGTTTGTTTCATCCAATGTTTTAAAACCCAATTTTTTTAGGTTAATCGGTATGGTGACCGGTTTCCGGTTCGACTGTCGGTTCAACCGATTTCTATGATTTTCATATTTTTTTCTATTTTCCTACACAGGAATACACATCTACTCGGCAGAGAGACGAGTTTTATTCTATATCTTCTGAAGTTCGATGTGAATAGACTGGATATCAATATAGTTTTTTTTCCTAATTTATTAGAATTCTAAATTTACTCAAATTCGTTTTGATGTTTTCAAATTTAGTTAAATGTGTTAATTATTTATTTACCTTCCGTTTGTTGGATTGTTATGAGATTATCAAATATCAAATATTATTGTCTTTCTGGTTTAGAGTTATTTATTTAAAATTGCATATAGTATATCATGAACATAGGAGCCAAATCGTTAGTCAACAAATAAAACCAAGCTTTTATATATAACATTAGTATTAAGGAGGTTAGAAGTCAAGGGGGCCATGGCCCCCTCTGGCACTATAGAGGATCCGCCTATGCCATCAAAGACTTCAACTAGTGTTTTGATGCTTTCATAAAATTATTTTTTACATCTTCGTTTTATATATGCTATAAATATTTCTCCGTTTTTATAATATTATTATTTTTAACTTTGCTATATTTTGTTAATTTTACTTTCATTTATTAAAATTCCTTTTTAAACATGTTTTTGTAATTTCTTTTTCAACTTTGATTTTAAATATTTCAATATATTAGTTTGCATGTACGTATGATTTTAAATATTTCATTTATTAAAATTCTTTTTTAATCATGTACGTATATATATATATATATATATATATATATATATATATATATATATATATATATATATATATATATATATATATATTCGTTTTTACAAACCGGAAATGCACTACCATGTATAATTAAACATGATATCACTATAAATTATGTATTGACTATTGTACATATAAAACTTTTCGACATGTAGTTATATTTTGTAACATAGGAATGTGTAACTTATGTTGCCTCATGTGATTTAAAAATCTTATCGATTTTAAACACCTTCACAAATCCATAATAACTATTTACTATATCTATAAAACCATTTTGTAAATTACATCATTGCATTGTACAAGTTGCAAATACTATATCAAAAATCTCATATTAGCAAATTAAATTTTGTAAACAAAATTAAGACATAATAAATAGGTGAATGGGTAGTATCATATTAGAATGAATTATTTATGAATTTGTGATTACAAATAATATGACTGACAACGTGACACTCTACATTGAAGGATTGATAGAAAATAATTTAAAGATATAACAATCTACTTTAATTACATCAATTATATTGTCTAAGTTTCTGTTTTTTCAACCCACTTAAATTTCAAACATAATAATGTAAACTATAATTTTTAGATTTGTATTATTTTCTACATCAACATTTGTTGAAACCGACGACATTTGTTTTACCAAATAATTACCAAACTTTTATGTAAATCCATCCAAAAGAACTTAAAAGGTTTGTTTCTGCATATTTTTTAAAAAATTTCCTTCTTTGTATCTCGATTTTATTTATATTAGCTAAATTAAACAATATGTATAAATAATATAAAAAATAATTTGAATATATAAAACTGACATAGTTCATTTTAGGGCAAATTGCAAAAAAAAAAAAAAAAAAAAAAAAAAAAAAAAAAAAGTGACTATATTACCACAATATTTCGATTTTCACACCAAGTTAATTTTTTCGCAATTATGCCACTATATTTACAATTTTATTGTCATATCAACCAAATAACTGTGATTCATGTTCTCTTGGTAACTATTTTTTCCAAATTGCAATAAAGTTATAAAGTTTATCAAAATTATGTTTTGACACCGAGTTTTAGATTGCAACAAAGTCACTATATTATCACAAAATTTCGATTTTGACACAATTTTTTTTAATTGTCATTACATTTACAATTTTGTTGCAATGTCAACGAATTGACAGATTGAGGAGATGTTATTGTGGTTTGGAAGCTCGATTTGTATTATAAATAAATGAAGGTCGGTCTAATGGTTTAAACTCACTTACAAGTCAGTAAAAATAACATAGTCACCCTTTCAAGAGATGTTATTGAGGTCTCAAATCTAGATTTGTACAACTCATAAATGAAGACCCTACAAGGTTGATTTAGTGGTTCAAACTCACTAAACATCTCATTGATGAACATTGTAGGGGTCTTCATTTACTTGTTTTACAAATCGAGCTTCTAAACCACAATAACATGTCCTGAAAGGGTGAGTATACTATTTTTACCGACTTTTAAATAAGTTTGAACCACTAGATTTAGTGATTGTATTGCAATCCAGGAAAAATGGTTACCGAGTGAACAGATACAACTGATCATTTGGTTGATATTGCAACTAAATTGTAAATATAATAATATAATTACGAAAAAAATAAATTTGTGTTAAAATCGAGATTTTATGGTAATATAATGTGCAATGCACCTTCATTTCAAAACAAAAATGATCGCAATAATCAGGTATTTCACTTCGAAATTTAATAATTTAATGTGGCTAGCAAAATAATAATGACCGCATTAAAAGCTATTTAAATATAAAGAAGCACATATAAAATTCAAATGTGTATATTGACGATTTATATCTTAGATTTGAGATTTTAAATTAGTTTGTATCAAAATCAATTTATCTTAATTCTAGATTAGTTGTAAATTATTAAAATAAAAATAAATAGTCCAAATAAATTGAATAATCTTTATATATATATATATATATATATATATATATATATATATATATATATATATATATATATATATATATATATATATATATATATATTAGATTTATTTGGACTATATATTTGTTTAGTTTAATAAATTACAACTAATCTACAATCTAAGATAATTTGATTTTAATACTATCTAATTTAAAAACACAAATCTAAGATTTTATATATATATATATATATATATATATATATATATATATATATATATATATATATATATATATATACTAATAAAAGAGTAGCTCTTTTGCCATGTGTCACCATATTAGACATTTTAATTAATGTGTTGTCACTTGTCAATCTATTAGTTTTCCATTTTAATTTTATTAGATCTCTTCATTAATGTGATTCTATTTTAAATTTTAAATTATTGTTTTCATTAATTCACAAATAAAAAATATATAATATATATTAAAAATTAATTTTATATATTTATTTGAATCAATGATTATAATTTCACATAACTAATAAAAAATATCTCTTAAATTAATAATTTATTTAAAATAACTTATTAATAATTTTCAGTTTTTACTATAAAAATTTGATTAATTTTATAAACTAGTATATATATATATATATTTATATATATATATATATATATATATATATATATATATATATATATATATATATATATATATATATAAGGAAGAGTTATATGGAAAATGAATGATTAGGGCAACACATATTTGAACCAATAAAAACATGACAACACATCACTTCCACAATAATTTCCACAATACATTACTTGTGAAGAAAGAAATGGACACGTGTCATTTGATTATTGGTTCCGGTAGATGTTGCCCTAGTTATTTGTTTTCCATAGAACTCATTCCTATATATATATATATATATATATATATATATATATATATATATATATATATATATATATATCCTCCCTAATAAATGAAAATAATTTTGCCACATGTCACCTTCTCATTAACTTGGACACATGTCATTTTTTGGTATTTTTGAAGAAATGTTTTTTCCATTTGTTATTTTCTTATGTATTTATATTTTCTTAATTAACACATCATATTTATACCTCATTTAATAATTACCTTAATTGAAAATAACCTATAAATCACAATATTAATACTCATATAGTATTTAATATGTTTTTTTTAAATTCAAATTTTAAATTTTATATTTCAAATCTAAATTTTAAATTTAAATAAAATTTTGTTTGAACTTTTATATTTAATTTTTGTTTTATCAAATCCGTATAACATACGGGTCTTACACATAGTATATGTATATAGCGTTAGGTTTGTTGGGATATTTTATGTTGTGTTAATTGTTTTTTTATGCTAGAATAGTCCACTTTGTAATGGGTTGGGCGTGTCCACCTGGTTATTTATGATTCTAGGGTTAGACTATTTATAATGCATGCATGCACCATATTAAGGTTATTGATTGTATTTGCCCTATATTGCCTTTACAGAGAAGTTCTCATCGAGCTCTTCTAAAGCATTGATTTATAATTATTCGACACAACTTCGATCATTGCTTTTGTTATTTTGATTCATATTGATGTTTAGAATCTGTCGATCTATTTTTTATTGTCTCAACAATTGGTATCAGAGCAGGAGATTGTGTAAATCATACGCATACCTTCTGTCGATTGTCATTAGCGTTTTAAGTTGCTTGTGGACATGTTCATATCGTTTTCATCGCTTTCATTGATTGGAAACGTTAGATCTAGTTCATTGTTAAGCCCTAACCTCGATTTTAGTTTATACATCTGATTCTTTATAGGTTTTAAGTGAATCAACAACATGAAGCACAATGATCCTCACACTCAATATTTCAAGCGGTATAGGATCGACAACCAATATCCCAATTCTATTCCCACAAGACTATGAAATATGGGTTTTACATTTTGAGGTCTATGTTCTTGGGATTGAGAAGCATGGTTCGACCATCTGACACGCCATGACTGTTGAAACATACTCTCACATGGCGACAAAGACGGTCACTAAAACCCAAGCTGATTATAATGCTCTTCTCTTTGAGCATATAATTGCTCAAGACGAGAAAGACAAGCCGATGAGCAACATTAAGGCGTTGAGGGTTATAAGATGTGTTCTT
This sequence comes from Lactuca sativa, assembly GCF_002870075.4. Taxonomy (NCBI): domain Eukaryota; kingdom Viridiplantae; phylum Streptophyta; class Magnoliopsida; order Asterales; family Asteraceae; genus Lactuca; species Lactuca sativa. The sequence goes on along the minus strand of NC_056627.2, from coordinate 337,204,418 downwards.
CCAGCCGATACCTTCCGTTTGGTCAGTTATTGTGAAACAACGAAGGAAATTTGGGATAGATTAAAATAGCACTACTCCAGCGATGCAGATCTAGAACACTCGATTCAAATGCTGCTCCTTTCGGAGTTTAGCGATTTTGTTCAGAAGCCAGAGGAGAAGTTGGATCAAACATTCAATCGTCTCAATCATCTTCTAAGTAGGATGGTGAAACACAACATAAGACGTGAAATAATCGAGCAAAAGGTCATGTTTATGAATGGTTTGAGGTCCGAATGGAAGGCGGTGGTGTCTACTGTTAAAGCTCATGAGCAGTTCAAGAACTATTCGTTGGTGAAGCTAGTGGGAATTCTCAAATCCCACGAAGATGAAGTAACAAAGGAAGGGAAGGTTGTTTCTGGGATGGGATCTTTAGCCCTGGTTGCAAAGGGCAAAAAGGTTACAGAGGAAGATTCGGAGTCCGATCTCTCTGATTGCGAACTCACTAAAGAAGAATACGCTCTAATGGTGTCAAATCCCAAAAGGTTTGAGAAAAAGAACTTCGAAGGCCTCAACAATAGAAACTGACAGAGGAACTATAGTTCAGAAAAGGCTAAGGATGAGAGTCCTAAAAACTCTCTAAAAGATGAGGTGAAGAAAGAGAAAAAGTTGATGGGAGATTATGGCTATGACTACAACTATTTTCATGACAAAAATCATTTGGAAAAAGAGTACATGTTAAGGAGAATGAGTGAGAAGAAGAATGAAGAAGATGATGAGGCTTACTATCTCCAAAAGATAGAGGAGATTAGAAAGAAAAAGAAAGCTGATGGTGCTAAGCTCGCCTTAATTGTGCAGGAATATGATGATGAGTTTGGAAGAGTTGAACTCTAGTCGACTGATTCAAAGGATGAAGAGGTTCCTAAACCCAAGCATGGTGAATGTTTCGTTGTGAAGCTTGAAGTCCGATAGTACGAGGGAAATGCTTGATGTTTCATAGATGTCTCTGAGCAGCGAGGATACGCTATTGATGGTGGTCAAACCTCCGACAACTGTTTTGCTACAAGACCTATTTCGGAACATGTCAGTGAATGAGAGAGAGTCATCCATAAGGTACAATATATTCTTCAGTATCTTAATATTCCCCTAACTCGTTATGAATCTGAAGTAGATGACTTAAAATTTACTGTCTCTAGTTTCAGTGATAGCTTAAAAAGAACTCGTTTAAGTAATTCTAACCTAAATGATCAAATCAGTAGGGTTACAAACAAGAGTGAAGAGAGATGAATGTGGATATAGAAGGTGGAGTTAGAGCTGAGTAGGTCTAGGGATGATGTTATTTATTTGCAACGAGACAATTTAGGGCTTTTAAAACAATGAAATATTTTTTGTTTAATTGCTAAGCATCTTTATTTTAACATCACTCAACTGCATCTTGAGTGTGAAATAGGCAAGAATATATACAAAATGATTTTGCCCTTTCTCAAAATAAAAGAGGATGAAAGCGATGCAGACAGCAACAAATGCGAATCCATAGTGTCCCCAAATGATATTTATGAATCTTACAAAGTAGGACTTGACAAAATTGAAGCATACATTCAGTAAAAAGCTCATAAAGACATGCTAAAACAAATGTTGGATGAGAAAGATAAAGAGAAGATTAAATCTGATAGCGTGTAAAATATTAACTCATTATGCACAAAATTGAGTTCGGAAAATACATTTGACGCTGAAAATGTTTCCGAATTTGATGAGAGCGAAATGAGTGAAATTTACGTGGAGGATGAGGTAGATTGCTTCGCTTTTGTTCAAAATGAGCCTGTAATTAAGAAAAATCTCATTTCTGAAATTCCGTTAAGTACATTTACATTTCTGAAAATAGATGTTCAAAAGTTTTAAAAGAAAAAATAATAGTTTTTCAGAAAGTAAGGACTGTTCCGAATCAGGTTTTCGCAACAACATGATTGGACAAAAATCAAACACTAGAACCAACGTCAATTGTAGATGAAGATAATGCAGACAGATGTGATGAATACTTTTGGTCCTCTCCCAATTATAATGCAGATGAAACCAAAGGTCTCTATAAGATGACCTCTTGGAGAACAAAGGGGAGATACGTACTGGATCCTTTAAATAAGGTTAACTCTAGTTACGAAAAAGGTTGTCCGAGTGGAACTAAAAATGTTCCAACTGGAATGTCATCCGAAAAAAGTAACACTCCTATTAGAAAAGCAAAACCTAGGACTAATATTCATAAGTATCACAACAAATGTACAACATCACAACAAATGTATAATAGTAATAAAAGTAACAACAACCATTATATTGATAACATAGTATTTATATTGTGTTCAAAACATTGCTTGTTTAACATTTAAAACTATAGTAAAATATAAGATGTGATGGTATTATGCTCCGTCTTCGTAACGCCTGAGAGAGTACCTACCTACTAATTTTCCTAAGAATACAAGTGGTTTGAAAAAATTTCAACATTAAAATTGGTGAGTTCATAAGCATTTTTGTTATAGAAAGTATATTCTTTGTTCTTTGAAAATGTTCGTGTGTTCCTCCAGAAAATCCTATATTTTCTTAATAAGAATTATGACCATACTAGTTCCTTCTATGATCACTTAGTTTATACTAGCTATATTTAAACTAATATCAAATGGACAGTTGAATGTGTGGATCTGCCCTAAGCCCACAACCAAACAAGGAACAGTAAGTAAGGTGGAAATCAAACATTCCACTACCTATTAGATATTATTTATATATAATTCTGATGTATAAGCTAAGGAACCATATAATTAACAGTTAAGGGTCCTTTATGTTATACTAGTTTGTAAATAAGTGTTGAACCTTTTGTAAATATGTTCCTAGTTCCACCTGCTCTACTGTAAAGTATTGTTTTCGGTAAGTAATCGTATTTGTTTCCAGAAAGTTGAATTGTAAACTGTTTGCTTGTAAAATAGTTATGTTTATCCTGGAAAATCCAATATTTTCCAAAAAACAGAATTGTAGTCTTTAAACGTTCCAAGACCGAAAAATACAAGTATAATTGCCATACATTTTTTGATGATACCTTTGTCTTATTTATAAGTAAAACTAGCTGAAGATATGTTTTCCATGTAAACTAGATGTGATGTTAATACCCTCATATGATGACTTAGTACATATGATTTGTATATAATCAAGATCAAATAGACAGTCAATTGGGTGAATCTGCCCTAAGCCCACAACTAAACAAGGAACAGGAAGTAAGGTGGAAATCACACATTCCACCGCCTATCAGATATTAATTGTATATAACCCTGATGTATATGCTAAGTAATGATAGATTTAATACCCCTTAAGTCTGTTTAAAAAGTATATTACTACGTAAATGTGTCGTTGTTCTCTCCATCTGAGTTCTTATAACCATACTGACCCAGTCAGCCTGATCGCGACGTTCTTCAGGCGTCAGAATGTTAACGACATTTGTTACCCCAGGCCTACCGGCCTAACTATAGCTAATAGTTAAGGTGTGAGATTGTTAGTCCTAAATAGATCTATACATAAATATCTTGCTCTCCCTACAAGAGACTTTGGTTATAAGTCAGGACTTTAATGGGTACTTAGGTAAGTACACGAAGACGTCTCACAAATTGCTTTAACGAATTTACTAGTAATAAAGTGAAAAACCTTTTAGTAAATAACATGTAACTTTGTAAAAATAGTCCGTTCGTTCCATAAACTATAACTATTATAGTTTATAAGTTTGTTTCCGTCTTGTAACCTGAACTTTGTAAAATAGTTTATATGCTCCATAAACTATACCTATTATAGTTTATAAGTTTGTTTCCGTTGATGTAAAAACCTTTGCGTCTTAACATGTTTTGTAATTGTTTGTAAATTTAATAGTAACGATGTTTGACGTATTTAATAAATTTCATGTTTAAATGCATATTAACGATAAGACAACATAAATATAAATTTATATTTTTAAACACAAGATTTCATGTGTTTTACTGATATTCCCCCCTAAAAAAATTTAAAAATCGTGAAAACATAGGGGGTATGAACTCAGCTTAATTTTTATTGCGGTTAGAATTTAGCTGAAAACGGTCAGCGGTTTGTGATCGTCAAGCTTGGGAAGCAAAACGGCTTAAACAAACGACATAGAGAGAGAGAGAGAGAGAGAGAGAAGAGATTTTGGTGTAATGAGCCTTAGGGCCGAAATGGCTATTTATAGGTTGATTTTTGACCTCTCACGTCGTGAGCCTCACATGCTCACATCGTGAGCTTCCATGAGTCATCTCGTAGGCTTGCCATGTATTTTCTAGCATCGATTAGTGTGTATTTGACTCCTCACGTCGTGAGAATTCATGCTCATGTCATGAGCCTTAAACATAGACTTGCCATCTGCAATCTAGGCTTGAAAAGTGGCGTTTTAACTCCTCACGTCGTGAGAATTCATGCTCATGTTGTGAGTCCAGTCAGATTAGAGTTTCTGACACGTGTCATACTCTCAGACAGCTGTATCTTCGGAAGGTCATAAATTTTTCATAGGAGCTCCGTTTTGACGTTCTTTGTGACAACCCAAAATTTCCATTCTGTACAAACTATATCACTTCAATAGAAGTTATAGCAGTCACAACTAATTTTCAGACTTTTTCGTGTAAGTTTGAGTAATTCAGGGTTTACACTTCAGGATATATCAGGAGAGTGGATGCACTAGGGTTTAGTACAACTCTATTATTCCATCACTCTATTATATTAGAGGTCATTTCAGGAATAAAAATATTTTCTGCCAAAAATATCTCAGGACTATAAATAGAATTCTGAACCAAATTCATTCATTATTCACATTTCCAACTAGAGAAAAGCCATTTTCTCTCTCACGGACCTTCGGCTTTTTATACCAAAACGTGAGTAACTCTTTCTAGTAGTGTTAGAAAGCTTTATATGTAGTTATAACATGATTTAGAAGGCTAAATCACTAGATTTAGGAGTTTACTCCCCAAGGTGTTCTTGGGAGGTAAACTCCCGAAACGAAGCCTAGACTGTCCCCCGTGATATACAACTGCCTTGGACTTGTATAGGAGTGTGTTAGGGACATGAAATCAAGCAAGAACCACCCAAGTTTGGGAGTTCACGGCCCAAGAGTTTCTTAGGCCGTAAACTCCAAAATCATACTCAAAATGGTGCTTTCAAGGCACCTAAGGCCTTAGGCTTTTACCTAGACTTGTTCCCAATAAATCAAGGGCCTTAAACACATCAAAATCACCTTCCAAAGTGAGTTTACAGCCAAGACATGGTTCTTGGGCTGTAAACATGAATGAAGGGCTCCAAAGTGTGCCAAATGCCTTCATATGCTTTAGGTAAAAGTCTAGAACCTATCCTTCATATGCAAGAGACTTGAAAACAACAAAAACACCATTCCAAGGGAGTTTACAGCCGTAAACTCCAAAGGAAATGGCCTTGGGGCCGTAAACTCCTCTAGGGAGTGTTTCTAGGCCTTAAACCCTTTCAAGAATTGAACCACCAAGTTGGAATAATTCTAGGAATCATTTGGGACTTCAAAACACACCATACCCCCATGGTTGGGAGTTTACGGCCGTAAACTCAAGATTTTACAACCGTAAACTCCATGTGTGATGGTATATGGGGAGTAAACTCATATATGGGGTCCTTTGAAACCCTAAACACATGTGCCTTGTCCCTCAATAGCTTAGATGCAATCCTTAGGGCTTAAAACACTTATATAAAGTGTTTCTTGTGTCTAGGATGTCTTAACATCATCAATTAGTGATTTAAGACTAATTGAATGCATATATGTGTGATTATATGTTCATTAGGATCGTGGTGTGTGTACAAGTCCTCACTTGACACCTAACAATCCTACACCGTCCGATTCATCCGAATCACCATCTACAGGTGAGTTCATACCCCTTAATCAATGTTTTAAATGATTTTAAATGCTTTAATGGGGGGGGGGAATACAAGTAGAAAACAGTATGTTATTAAATCAATCTTATGTATTTTATAACTATGTTTTCACTCAGTAGATTTCACATATTTCAAAAGGTGACACATGAAATGGCTTTCTATCTTAAAATACCTTGATAACAAAATTATTAGTTTTGAAATGTTTATTAAAATGACATCGTTTCACTCTTAAGTATTGTTCAAAACTCCTAGATATCTTGCAAAACCATTAGTTTTACCTTCTTGAGCAAAACTACACTTATACGCATATGTTCTTATATATGTATTGATGTTATAGTTTTCATCCTTCGTTCAGTTTCCCACACCCTGGTGTATCGAGGGTGCATAAATCTACTTGAACAACCACTTACTTTCCAGTTAATTATCATAGGGATAGTTAGAAGAAACAAAACATTATTCCTATTACAAGGAATCACACAAGAGTCAGTTCATTCATGAGTCTATACAGTACCTTACATGATACATGAGTACACTTACTTAGGATTACATGATACATGAATATGTTTACATATACTTACCTGTTACATGAACTCACTTACGTGAATACCATACAGGAACACTTTTACATAGGGGCATTATCCTGTATTTATTTACCTGGATACTTATACTTAGAACTACGAGGATGATTTATTAGTACTTTCTGTGTAAATTATCTTTCCTATCCCGGTTCAATGGGATATCTCGGCGGGACTTACCATTCCGAACCCCACTGATTAGCACCAGTGGTCGATGAATGTCTACGGATGTCTAAGGTTGTTACTTATTTAGTAGTCAGTCACGGGACTAACCATCCCTCCGTCCAACTGTTGCAACAGTGGATGAGATGTGAATCTTCGGAGGATCATTAGGTTAACGATCTGTATTAGGAGATCGACATCGGGACTAACCCTCCCTCCACCCTGCTGCCGCTACAGAGGGTGAGTGGACAATCTTCGGATGTTCATTAGGGTATACCTTTCGCTTCGGCGATGTCGTGTTAATCCTGGTAACCCAGGGATAACACTTACATGATTATATTTTCCTACTTTACTTTATTTTGTGATATATTCACATAAACGATGAGTTAGACTAAGCACTTTTAGTACTAGTCAATAGAAAGGAAAAGCTATCATTTTACTTACATAACATTTAAGTCTTGGTAGAAGACTATCATATCATTTTCCAATTTTACTTTATTTTGTGATATATTCACATAAACGATGAGTTAGAGTAAACACTTTTAGTACTAGTCAATAGAAAGGAAAAACTATCATTTTACTAACAAAACATTCGGGTCTTGGTAGAAGACTACGTTATCATAACAACACATTCGGGTCTTGGTAGAAGACTACATTGTCATAACAAAACATTCGGGTCTTGGTAGAAGACTACATCTCCAACTGATAGAAAATAAGGGATTTTCTAGGGTTTTCATACTTACATCAACATTTTCATTTAAAGGTTTACATGACTTTTAAAACAACTTTTAGTAAGCAAGACAATGACACTTAAATACTTATAAATTCACCAGCTTTAAAGCTGATACTCTCTTTCAAAATAACTTGTATTCTCAGGTCAACAGTAGACAGGTACGATGGCCAGGTTTTGAGAAGACGGAGCAGACAAGTCTCGTCTTTTATTTTGATTGTATATTTTTGGTGTCTTACTACAATGAAAGAACACACATGTATTAAAACTTTACTTATAATGCAATGGATGATGTTGTTGCTTGTTTATTATATTACACTGTTGTGATACTGTACATGACATCCTCCACCCCTGAACGTTTCCGCCGTTCGTGGTTTTCGGGTGTGACAGATTGGTATCTGAGCATTGTTTATAGTGAATATAGTATATCAACCCATAAAAGATATACTAACTATAAATACACGGGGATTAAAACACTCTGTCTAAGAGTTATACTTTTAAATAATAAAATATTTAACAAAGTATACGTGCCTGCATTTATACTAAAATCAGTGTCACAACGACAAGAACAAAAGTATTACAATTGTTGAATATCACAAGTAAGCCTGGGGATATATGGTCAGTCTTGGGAATGGCATAGCCTGATCAACTATGCTGGTCCGAGGAGTGATTAGCATATGCCCAAGAATGGTTGTGATATGACAACAAGTCTAAGAACTTACCAACACAACCATAAAGAAATACCATAGGGGTACTTGGTCTTACTGTAATTATCTTAGTTAGTTCGTCTATTTTAGCTATTTCTTATATCCCTTTTCTCGCGTAGATTAAAATGGCTGGATTTCACCACGGCGATCCGTACTTCCCGAACCAAGGCAATGCTGGTTGGCTAGAGGCAGAACCAGAAGATGATCACCCAATCCCTTTAGATGATCACCATGCTGAGGGTTTTTCCGATAGTTCTGACTCAGAGCCTGAAGTCAACAACCTACCCCCAGCTACTCAAAACCCAAACCTGAACCCCCGTCCCGTATTTCAAGGACCCACACCTCTGTGGGCCACTAACTTGAATACATGGAGTCATGAACAGGGTCAGCGAATTCCCTACAATGGAGACCGAAGTTTCTACAACCTCACTGAAGGAGGTTCTGCTGATAGAGTCCTACCAATCATGGTGCGTAGGATTTCTCGGAACACGATAATGGCTCAGGCGACTATCAATCAAGTCTTGGAAGTTGACGCCAACTCTGGTGTTAACACTGTCCACATTCGCCAACTAGAGTCTGCTCATGAAAGGACTCTGGTCCGCAATGCAAATCTGCAGAGGGAACTTGCTGAAACCCGAGCTGAAGTTAGAGAACTTCGAGCTCAGCAAGCAAAGTCGGACAGGCGTATAAGGGACATTGAACGTCTACTGTCGAGATCGAGAAATCATGCTAGCAGTTCTCGTCGCCGATAGAATCCCATTGACTCATCTTTTGGATATAACTTAGTTTATGTAAAACTTTGGTCTAATTTCCTATCGTTATAAATCTTAGACCTGTTAGGTCTTGATCTAATCTTAGTTCTGTCAAAATTTTCCATCTTGGTTGATGTAAGGCCTACTTCTAGGCCATTTTTCCCAAACTTGTTACATCTATAATTCCAGTAATATTGACAGATATCTAATCTTATGGAAATCACTATCTAAAAGTTGTCATCTTCATTTAACCATTCTATTCATTCTGTTGTTGGACTATGGGGAGTTAGTCCATGAGACCCATTCATTAATCATTTATTCTTATCCATGTCGTCATCTTTTAAACGTATAGTTAAAGATGCCGCCACGCAGGAATCCAAGGCGTAACCCAAACAACGAAACACCGATACCACCACCACCTGAACCTCTTCAACCACCTAATCCTTTTGATGCCAACATGTTCCAGGCAGCTTTCACAGCAGCAGTTGCAGCTGCTGTGTCAGCAATCAACGCTCCTGCCCCTAGTGGATCAGGAACATGTGCACCACCCTCGAACCATGGCGAAAGCCATGGACATCCTCGGGATGCACCTACAAGGACTTCACAAACGCCAAACCCCGCAGCTTCAATGGTACTGGTGGGGTTATGGTGTTAAGGTAGTGGATTGAGAAGATGGAGTCTGTCTTCGAGATCTGCGGATACCAAGAAGGCAACAAGGTCAAGTTTGCAGCTTGTACCTTCTCTGACAGAGCACTAACATGGTGGAACAGCCATGTTAACTATCTGACTTTGGTGGTGGCGTATTCCATCAGCTGGGAAAAGTTGAAAGACATGTTGATGAAAGAATATTGTCCTCGAGCTGAAGTACAGAAACTCGAGCAGGAATTATGGGGTCTTCAAATGGTTGGATCCGACATCACGACCTACACAAATAGGTTATGTGATCTGGCAAACTTATGCCCTGATATGGTTGCTCTTGAGAGCAAAAAGATAGAGAGATATATCTGGGGACTGTCGCCCCAGATCCAGTCAAGTGTGATTGCTTCCAGGCCTATTACCTTCGATAGCGCCAAGGAACTGGCACAATCTCTCATCGATCACCGGAAACCTTAGAACCCAACAATCCCTACACCCGTACCCCAAAAGTCCAACCCCGGCAGCAACAAGAAAGGGTGGTCTAAGAGGAAAAGGGGGGCTCCGCAAGGATCCTCCAAGAGACAACAACTTGTGGCAATCAATGCTGCCACAGTGACTCCCATTGTCCTTGCGAACCCCTTACTAGCAAAAACTTATGTTGGAACCCTTCCGAAGTGCACCAAGTGCAACTTCCACCACCACAGACCTTGCAAGGAGATGCAGTGCTCTAACTGCAACAGGAAGGGACACACAGCCCGTTACTGCAAGGCTCCAACAACTCAGGCATCCCAAGTTCCTAACGCCGGTATGGGCCAAGCTTGTTACAGTTGTGGCGAAGTGGGCCACTACAAGAGGAACTGCCCTAAAGCAGGAATGGCTGGAGGGGTAGGAAGAGTTATGGCCCTAGGCCACGAGGAAGCGGTAGCTGATCCTACGATAGTTACTGGTACGTTTCTCCTCGATAACTCATATGCTTGCATACTTTTCGATAGTGGAGCAGAGAAAAGTTTTGTAAGTTACAAATTTGCACACCTGCTTAAACAAAAACCATGTGCATTAGATAGTTCATTCACAGTAGAAATGGCTAACGGGAAAACAGAGAGTACTAATTGCATATACGTAGGTTGTACCTTAACTTTAGATGGTCATACTTTCAAGATACATCTCATGCTAGTCCCAATTAAATGTTTCGACTTTATCATCGGCATGGATTGGTTGAGTCTTCTTCGCGCCGACATCATGTGCTTTGAAAAAGCAGTGCGTCTTAACCTTCCTAACAACGAAACTCTAATTATCTACGACGACAAACCTAGTACGAGTCTTCGCATCATTTCGTGTATTCAAGCCCAGAAGTGCTTGCGGAAGGAGTATCATGCATTCCTCGCACACGTCGTCGATACCAGTCAAGAACTGAAAGACTTCCAGAACATCCCAGAAGTACGCGACTTTCCCGACATCTTCCCAGAAGAACTTCCCGGTTTACCACCACAACGCCAAGTTGAGTTCAGAATCGACTTAGTGCCAGGAGCTACCCTAGTAGCCAAATTTCCTTATCGTCTGGCACCGGTTGAAATGCAGGAACTTTCCAGTCAACTTAACGAACTTCTCAAGAAAGGATTCATTCGACCAAGCTTCTCGCCATGGGGAGCACCGGTCTTGTTCGTCAAGAAGAAAGATGGATCGTTTCGCATGTGCATCGACTATAGAGAACTCAACAAACTTACCATTAAAAATCGTTATCCCTTGCCCCGCATTGACGATTTATTTGATCAACTTCAAGGAGCCAACTACTTCTCGAAGATAGACCTACGATCCGAATATCACCAACTACGAGTGTTAGAGGAGGATGTTCCCAAGACAGCCTTCCGAACTCGTTATGGGCACTACGAGTTTGTAGTGATGCCGTTCGGATTAACTAACGCGCCCGCAGTATTCATGGATCTGATGAATAGGGTGTGTCATCCTTACTTGGATCAGTTCGTCATCGTCTTCATTGATGACATACTCATCTACTCTCGAAGTAAGGAGGAACATAGCCAACATCTCCATAAAATCTTAGAAACATTGCGAGCGGAGAAGCTCTACGCGAAGTTCTCCAAATGTGAATTTTGGATTTGACGAGTCGAATTTTTGGGCCATGTTGTTAGCGAAGAGGGAATACACATGGATCCCTCCAAAATCAAAGCCATTGAGAAGTGGTCAGCACCGAAGGCACCTATCGAAATTCGTCAATTTCTAGGTCTCGCGGGCTACTATCGCAGGTTCATTCAGAACTTCTCCAGCATAGTGAAACCTCTTACAACCCTGAACCAGAAAGGCGTGGCCTTTGACTGGGAAGAGAAACAGGAAAGAGCGTTCCAAACGCTCAAACGACCCTTGTGCACCGCCCCAATACTATCCCTCCCCGAAGGGATATAAGACTTCATTGTCTATTGCGATGCATCCAAATAAGGACTCGGATGTGTTCTGATGCAGCGAGGTAAAGTCATCGCATATGCCTCGAGACAGCTGAAGACACATGAGGTTAACTACACAACCCACGATCTTGAACTAGGAGCAGTTGTGTTTGCTCTGAAGATTTGGCGACACTACCTATATGGTACAAAAAGCACGATCTTTACAGACCATAAGAGTCTGCAACACATTTTCGACTAGAAGGAGCTCAACATGAGGCAACGACGGTGGGTCGAGCTACTCAGTGATTACGAGTGCGAAATTCGTTATCATCCGGGTAAAGCCAATGTAGTAGCCGACGCCCTAAGTCGAAAAGAATATACTGGTCGTAGAGTCAAATCTTTGACTCTAACTATCCATTCACACTTGTCCACGTAAATAAAGGAGGCTCAGCTCGACGCTTTGAAACCTGACAACGTGGCTGGTGAATCCCTTAGAGGGATGGATAAGACCTTGGAAGTCAAGGGTGGCGGAGCCTTGTACCTCATGGATCGGATCTGGACACCGAAACACGGTGGCTTCAGAGACTTGGTCATGACGGAAGCTCACAACACTCGTTATTCCGTCCACCCGGGTTCGGATAAGATGTATCTGGATCTTAAAAAGTTATATTGGTGGCCTAACATGAAAGCAGATATTGCTACCTTTGTGAGTAAATGCCTTACTTGCGCAAAGGTCAAGGTCGAATACCAGAAACCCTCCGGCCTCCTACAGCAACCAGAGATACCAGAATGGAAGTGGGAGCGGATCATTATGGATTTCATAACCAAGTTGCCTAAGACGACGGGTGGACATGATTCCATATGGGTCATCGTCGATAGATTGACCAAGTCTGCACACTTCCTGCCGATCAAGGAAACAGACAAGATGGAGAAACTTACCAGAACGTACATTAGGGAGATCATAAGGCTGCACGGTGTTCCTTTATCTATTATCTCAGACAGAGATAGTATATTCACTTCGAGGTTCTGGCAGTCATTACAAAATTCCCTAGGAACTAGGCTGGACATGAGTACAGCCTACCATCCACAGACCGACGGGCAAAGTGAGAGAACTATCCAAACCTTAGAAGATATGCTGCGTGCCTGTGTGATTGACTTTGGAAAAGCTTGGGATACCCATTTACCCTTTGTCGAATTTTCCTACAACAACAGTTATCACACGAGCATAAAGGCAGCTCCATTCGAGGCCCTCTATGGCCAAAAGTGCAGATCCCCTCTGTGCTGGGCTGAAGTGGGTGATACCCAGTTAGCTAAGGGACGAGTTCCCGAAAGCACTCTCACGGGTCCGGAGATCATTCGGGAAACGACAGAGAAGATCATTCAAATTCGTGAATGGTTGAAAGCCTCTAGAGACCGACAGAAAAGCTACGCTGACAAGCGAAGGAAACCATTGGAATTCCAGGTGGGCGACAGAGTCCTACTGAAGGTCTCACCCTAGAAGAGCTTGATACGCTTTGGAAAGCGTGGGAAGCTCAATCCAAGATACATAGGGCCTTTCGAGATTCTCATGAGAATCGGCCCTGTAGCTTACAAACTCAATCTACCGCAAGAACTTAGTAACGTACATCCTACCTTCCACGTCTCGAACTTGAAAAAGTGTCTGTCCGAAGAGACTCTTGTTATTCCACTCGACGAGATCGAGATCAACGAGAGCCTCAACTTCGTGGAGGAACCAGTAGAGATCATGGACCGAGAGGTCAAGCAAACAAAGCAGAGCCGTATCCCGATAGTGAAGGTTCGCTGGAACGCAAAGCATGGACCTGAATTCACTTGGGAACGAGAGGATCAGATGGAACATAAATACCCTCATCTTTTTGCTTAGTTATTTGTAACTTCTTAATTGTTTAAATTCTAATTTAGGGACGAAATTCCTTCTAACGGGGGGATGATGTGACAACCCGAAATTTCCATTCTGTATAAACTATATCACTTCAATAGAAGTTATAGCAGTCACAACTAATTTTCAGACTTTTTCGTGTAAGTTTGAGTAATTTAGGGTTTACACTTCAGGAGATATCAGGAGAGTGGATGCACTAGGGTTTAGTGCAACTCTATTATTCCATCACTCTATTATATTAGAGGTCATTTCAGGAATAAACATATTTTCTGCCAAAATTATCTTAGGACTATAAATAGAATTCTGAACCAAATTCATTCATTATTCACATTTCCAACTAGAGAAAAGCCATTTTCTCTCTCATGGATCTTCGGGTTTTTATACCAAAACGTGAGTAACTCTTTCTAGTAGTGTTAGAAAGCTTTATATGTAGTTATAACATGATTTAGAAGGCTAAATCACTAGATTTAGGAGTTTACTCCCCAAGGTGTTCTTGGGCGGTAAACTCCCGAAACGAAGCCTAGACTGTCCCCCGTGATATAAAAATGCCTTGGACTTGTATAGGAGTGTGTTAGGGACATGAAATCAAGCAAGAACCACCCAAGTTTGGGAGTTCACGGCCCAAGAGTTTCTTAGGCCGTAAACTCCAAAATCATACTCAAAATGGTGCTTTCAAGGCACCTAAGGCCTTAGGCTTTTACCTAGACTTGTTCCCAATAAATCAAGGGCCTTAAACACATCAAAATCACCTTCCAAAGTGAGTTTACAGCCAAGACATGGTTCTTGGGCCGTAAACATGAATGAAGGGCACCAAAGTGTGCCAAATGCCTTCATATGCTTTAGGTAAAAGTCTAGAACCTATCCTTCATATGCAAGATACTTGAAAACAACAAAAACACCATTCCAAGGGAGTTTACGGCCGTAAACTCCAAAGGAAATGGCCTTGGGGCCGTAAACTCCTCTAGGGAGTGTTTCTAGGCCTTAAACCCTTTCAAGAATTGAACCACCAAGTTGGAATAATTCTAGGAATCATTTGGGACTTCAAAACACACCATACCCCCATGGTTGGGAGTTTACGGCCGTAAACTCAAAATTTTACAACCGTAAACTCGATGTGTGATGGTATATGGGGAGTAAACTCATATATGGGGTCCTTTGAAACCCTAAACACAAGTGCCTTGTCCCTCAATAGCTTAGATGCAATTCTTAGGGCTTAAAACACTTATATAAAGTGTTTCTTGTGTCTAGGATGTCTTAACATCATCAATTAGTGATTTAAGACTAATTGAATGCATATATGTGTGATTATATGTTCATTAGGATCGTGGTGTGTGTACAAGTCCTCACTTGACACCTAACAATCCTACATCGTCCGGTTCATCTGAATCACCATCTACAGGTGAGTTCATACCCCTTAATCAATGTTTTAAATGATTTTAAATGCTTTAATGGGGGGGGGGGGGGAATACAAGTAGAAAACAGTATGTTATTAAATCAATCTTATGTATTTTATAACTATGTTTTCACTCAGTAGATTTCACATATTTCAAAAGGTGACACATGAAATGGCTTTCTATCTTAAAATACCTTGATAACAAAAGTATTAGTTTTGAAATGTTTATTAAAATGACATCGTGTCACTCTTAAGTATTGTTCAAAACTCCTAGATATCTTGCAAAACCATTAGTTTTACCTTCTTGAGCAAAACTACACTTATACGCATATGTTCTTATATATGTATTGATGTTATAGTTTTCATCCTTCGTTCAGTTTCCCACACCCTGGTGTATCGAGGGTGCATAAATCTACTTGAACAACCACTTACTTTCCAGTTAATTATCATAGGGATAGTTAGAAGAAACAAAACAATATTCCTATTACAAGGAATCACACAAGTGTCAGTTCATTCATGAGTCTATACAGTACCTTACATGATACATGAGTACACTTACTTAGGATTACATGGTACATGAATATGTTTACATATACTTACCTGTTACATGAACTCACTTACGTGAATACCATACAGGAACACTTTTACATAGGGGCATTATCCTGTATTTATTTACCTGGATACTTATACTTAGAACTACGAGGATGATTTATTAGTACTTTCTGTGTAAATTATCTTTCCTATCCCGGTTCAATGGGATATCTCGGCGGGACTTACCATTCCGAACCCCACTGATTAGCACCAGTGGTCGATGAATGTCTACGGATGTCTAAGGTTGTTACTTATTTAGTAGTTAGTGACGGGACTAACCATCCCTCTGTCCAACTGTTGCAACAGTGGATGAGATGTGAATCTTCGGAGGATCATTAGGTTAACGATCTGTATTAGGAGATCGACATCAGGACTAACCCTCCCTCCACCCTGCTGCCGCTACAGAGGGTGAGTGGACAATCTTCGGATGTTCATTAGGGTATACCTTTCGCTTCGGCGATGTCGTGTTAATCCTGGTAACCCAGATCATCTACTGCCTCTTCTGAAGTTTAAGAAGGAACATCTATGTGTTGCCTATGATCTGGGTAAGTAGAGTAGGATGAGTCATTCGATAATCATCAACATCAAAGTGATTGAGCCACTTGAAATATTACATATAGATCTTTGTGGCCCATCAGCCATCAAGAGTATAGGTGGTAACAAATATATTATAGTTATTGTTGATGAATTTTCCAACTTTACATGGGTTTATTTTCTTAAACAGAAATCAAAAGCCTCTTCCGAGCTCAAGGATTTTATCAAGCAAATCGAGCTACAACTGCAAAGCTAGTTCAGAACGTTCGCAGTGATAACGGTTCAGAGTTTAAGCACCAAGTGTTTGAGGAATTCCTGACTGAAAAGGGAGTTGCTCACATCTTCTCTGCTCCTTACACTCCTCAACAGAACAGAGTCTTTGAAAGATGAAACGGGTCTCTATGTAGAAGCTATCAGAACCGCATGTTTCACTCAGAATCGATCTCTCATCAATAAACGATTTTCAATAACTCCCTATGAGATTCTGAATAAACGAAAACCTAATGTCAAGTTCTTTCATGTATTTGGTTCTAGGTATTTCTTTTTCAACTCATGATTCTTTGCTCATGGTTTAAGTACGACAACATCTAGCCGAAAAACTCAAACACATCTTTTCCATGCTAAACCGGATCGAGGGTATTTCGGAAGCTATACCTTTTCCGAAACAAGGGGGAGAAGCAATAAATCCATCTACTGAAGAACCCAATAAACTAGTTGATGATTCTTGTGAGAATGGGCACAAGCTTAAATTACATGATCTGAAGGGTAATGAAGCTTCAGGATCAAAAGGAAAAGAAAAGTTGATTGATGAAGATGAAGAAGAAGAGGACATATTTGAAGGGGCAAAGCTCGAAAGAAAATCTAGTGACAAAGAGATTGATGAGAATCTGCGAATTGCCAAAGAAGCTGAATCTCGAGAAAGGGAGGCTCGTGAAGCACATGTTACTCGCAAGACCCAGAAGACCCTTTTCCTTCCTTAGAACTTAGAGTGGGTTCTAAATGAAGCTGTTGACAACCCAAATGTTTATTGGTTGGAGCCAGTTGTTTCGTTTGATTTGGAGAATACTTCGGATTCGCAGCTTGACCTTCCAATAACTCTAAAGGCGTTCCTGTTTTGCTATTTTGAAAGAATTGAGAAAGCTCCCATTAGAGACTATGACGTCAACCATTCACTTTTCTCTTTCTACCTCAAGCACGAGAAGCCTCAGTATCAAACTTGGAGTTCAAAGAAAATTACAGCTGTGAAAGTCATCAGGCCGATTGAAACGGAAAGCTTTATCAATGCTCGATTCAAAGTTGTTCGTGGACAAAGAGTTCAGTTTTTGAATTTACTCTCCCAGACTTGCCGTGCCTTAGTGTGACAACCCGATATTTCAACTCTATCTAATGACCTAAAAAGTCAAGTATTGTAACCACTTTTGTGATAATGAAATTTACTTCGAAAATAAAATGTCCAAAAAGTTCGTATTTAATTACCTACTATGTTTGATGTCATTAAGCCATGATCGTACGTAAAAAGAATGCCCAAATCCGACTTCGTATATTGAAGTTATGATTTTTCCAAGTTCGACTTAGCGACAGACAGCTAAAAACTCGAATCGGAGATCGAGCGACTTTTGACCGGAATGACCTAAACGAGAATCGAAGGTCTCGACAATGGTATTTCAGCGGTAAAAAGTCTGGCAAAAACAGATGTCAGATAAAGAAGTTATGAATTTCTAACGAAATTTCCTTAACGCGACCTTTTAAAAATAAATAATAAAAATAATTTCAAAATTTGCCGACGGAATCTAAACGAAAGTTGTAGAGCATAGTCTCACCTACGCGTGGATATAAAGAACGTCGAAAACGGAGTTCGTATGAAGAAGATATGAATTTTAGAAGTTTATTAAATAAATAAAATATAAATTTTATTATTTAATCTTGGTATTATCCGAAGGAAGAGTCAGCAAGTCGATCCGAGTTACGCCCAACGTACGCTCGTACGCCTAGCGTACTCGGGGTCTATGCGAAGCTATGCCCCATCCCATCCGAACTCCGAGGCAGTCGAGGATCCGGTCATGCGTAACGCATGTGTACGCCCAGCGTACTGAGGCGGTTCCCACCCCCTATAAAAGGGATGCGAGGGTTCCGAAGAAAAGGGCCATTCTCTCTCATTTCTCTTGCGTTGTTGCCTTGTTTTCAGTGCTCGTGCTAACCCGAAGCCCCGGTCACTTTGCTCAAGTACCGAAGATCGTTTGTACTCCCGAGATTCCCGAGAAAATCCGTTTTCCCGAGAAGAAATTCTGCCCGGTTTTCATCTCGCCTTTTTTCGATCTTTCAAGTAAGTTCATACCCCTTAATTAACCCTTTTAAATATTCTATAAATGCTTTTATATGCTTTCAAGGGGGGGGGGGGATACAAGTAAAACACACGATTATTATCGTGTGTTATATAAAGTTTTATTATACACTTTTATTCAATAGAATCATATGTGATTTATAAACTTTATAGGGAACTTTCGTATGTAAAATATATCACGATAACATTATATCTTTTGAAATGTAAAATGTTGTTATATATGTTTAAATTAAACACTCTGCTTAGATTTCATGTATATGTGTCCAACTTAGACACTATACAAATCTATACTTTCATAACAAGTGATTCATTTTCTAGGGATTTCTAAACAAACGAGACACACTTTTAGAAAGCTATAATAGGTATAGTTTTACGAGAACATTACTAACTTTTACATACTAGAAACACGATTTTCAAGAAGTCACTTTCACATACAAGAACAAACGAACATTTTAACACGTAAATATGTTTTTATACTAAGTTTTGTGAGACATTAACTTCACGTACGTTCAAGTACACATTTCAAGTCCTGTATTATATACCAGAATCCCTTGGAGGGGGAGCATGGTGTTTTTGTATAGATCTATACGGGCTTGACAACCCGCGCCTTGACTGTTAGCTACAATCCACCATTTGGGGTGACAAACGTCATAACATTCCAACGCCTGAAGAACGTTGTGTATAGGCAATCCGAGTCAATAGTATGGTTATAAAACTCACATGGGGTATTAAAAATACATTGATTTACGAGGTTTGTCAAACATATTGGATATTTTACATGTACATGCATTTTCTAGAAACAAACATTAGTCTTGATAGAAGGCTACATTTATGCTAGTAGAAAATATGGGATTTTCTAGGAACAAACAAACAAAAACAAAACATTTCATTTCATACAAACATTGTCATTTAATACTTATGAAACTCATCGGCTTAAATGTTTATCTACTCTTTCAAAACTACTTGTATGTCCCAGGGATTCAGTAATTACAGGTAACAAACAACTTTTGAAGAAGGGACGCTGCGGCGCCAGTTTAAATTCATATTTTGGCATCATATTGTAATTGGTTTTGAACATGTACTTTTTAAAACAATGTAAACTTTCAATTATATATATGATGGTTGTATTGTTTTCTTTGCTATGTATTCATTTGTTATGATACCACATGAAGTCATCCGCCCTCGAACGTTTCCGTCGTTCCGGTTTGGGGGTGTGACACTTAGCCCATATGTTGGATTTCCTTGTTCCATATCTTGTTAAAGGATGGACAGTTTTGTCCCATATGTTGTATTTCCTTGTTCCTATCGTGGCACATCTGAAAAGGATGTTGGTCTCTTTCAGTCAAGAAGTTGGGAATATGGATGTAGAGATCGTGGTCGTGCTCCGAAAGAAAGCCACTGTGTTGCCTAAAGAAGCTCCGAATGACATCAGCAAGATTAGGCTGGGAAAAATTAAGAAATATAATTGGAGTGTGGCATTCCAAAAACATGATAAAGATGGTACGAACGTTTAGAGGTATTTATTCTACTTACCAGACAAGCATCTTTATTCCACATCCTTTCCGAACTATGTTTTGGGGATTACCGATAAATGCACAGTGAATGATGCTTCCGCCAAGAAATGCTTCGCGGACATGATAAAATGGTACATTTAGGTTCACAAAACCTTGCTTGGTCTAATGTCGAAACTATTCAAGGTTGAGAAGCGCCAACAACACTGAAGAATTTCCTCCCTTAATTGACACAAAGGGGGAGATTGTTGGGATATTTTATGTTGTGTCAATTGTATTGTATGCTAGAATAGTCCATTTTGTAATGAGTTGGGCATGTCCACCCGTCTATTTATTATTCTAGGTTTAGACTATTTATAGTGCATGCATGCATCATATTAGGGTTATCGATTGTATTTTCCCTACATTACCTTTACAGAGAAGTTCTCATCGAGCTCTTCTAAGGCATATATTTCTAATCATTCAGCACAACCCCAATCATTGCTTTTGTTATTTTGATTCATATTGTTGTTTAGAATCTGTTGATCTATTTTTTATTGTCTCAACAAGGTTATGATGTGGATAAAAAATATTGTGTGGACATATGAACGATTCTAGACCAAGAGATGAAAAAAATGAAACAATGTGATTTGGGGTGTATGTTATTAAAATTGATGAACATGTACAATATAATAACACCAATATTTTTCTAAGGGTATTTTAGTCAATTTAGTTGTATTTAAAAAAGGAATAATCAGACATTTAGGGGTCGTTTAATTTTCTAAATTTAAAAAATATGATTCTCCAAAGATAATTCGATTTGAATTTGAATTTAATTTTTAATCAATCACTTTTAATCATAAAGAATAAGGCTATGTTTAACATATTTTCCTCCAACATATATTGTCAAGAATATGAATTTATATGAAACATGTTTTAATCTTTAAGAATTAATAATTACCTTCATTCTTATATTCTTATAGAATACAAGTACGAACATAAATTATATTCATTCTAAAAGAATACGAGTAATAATGTTGAACAATCACATTTATTCTAAAAGAATAAAACTAAGGATGGTTTAAAATCAAATAAAAACACCGAAATATAAGTAAAACACTAATACATTTGATATAATATTGTTGCTAATACTCTTTGACTAAATATTGTTGTTAACCTGTTCTAACATAATATTATTGGTAATTCATTGTAATATAATATTGTTGCTAGTCCTCACATGTGGACTCTCTATGTTTCCTATCTGATGTGAATGATGCAAAGAACTAGTTTCGAGCATTCTGTTGACCTGGTTTAGTTTGAAAAAAATATAATAAAAGACTAATAATCAAAAAACTAATGACCAAAAAACTTATATAATACGTAAATAGAACACTCTCTAAAGATTATTCTAATAGAGTAATACACTTTGATGCGCATGTTTAGTACATAATAGAACATTCTCGAGAGATTATTTTAATAGAATAATACACTTCCTTATTAAAATGTGTTTTTTGATTAAAAAAACAAACAATCTACATGTAACAAATAGAAAGGGATGGGTATATGTGACTCATGCATTTACTCGTAACTAGTATAACTTAATAAAAACCAAGATTATATAATACTAAAATACCCAAGCGAGTAACAGAAGGTGGGAAATACATTCTTGGTCTAGTAAGACTGTAATAAGAAAGTATATGAGCATGATGCAATCAATCATTTAATTTAGACATTGTAGCAAACACTTGGCAGTAATTGTATTCTAGAATGGGGTTGCAAAAAATGAGGGTTTATCACACTAGCAAAAAATGATTTCTCTAACTGAAAAATAAATAAATTAAAACTAAGCAGTATCTTTTTTGAATCAATAAATAAACTAAAACTAAGTAGTATTTCCTTGATCTAGAATTAGACCAATAGATATTATTAACTAAAATCAAATATCATGATCACTGTAAGAAAGAAATGTTAAAGATCAAGGTGGTTTAATTATGGTGTCAATATACTAGCTATGTCGTAGTAGATACAAATTCACAACACAGATAATTATGTTTTTACATTTTTTAAAATATTGAAGTAACCAAATGATGTTGGTGATTTTAGTGTCACCTGCATTTTATGTAATTGGAACTACGTGTGAGTTTAGGGGCTTATCATTTGTACTCTATATCATATGTTTGGTGTATGCGGAGTGCATGCATTTTAAATTAAATTATAAATTAGTACGGGATAAATGCAGGGTTAGGGATAGCACCCCAAAAGGTCTTCATAAATTTGTATTAGTTACGTTATGGAAAATCCAAATTCTAGTGGGTAATGATGGTAAAAATAATAAATCTCGTTTATTTTGGTAACTATTGATTATGCCATTAATTTCAAGATATGTATAACTAATATAAAATATTTACCCTAATCAGTCAAGTATAAATACGACTCTTCTTTTGGGTCATAGAAATAAATTTTCTCAGCTCTTCTTCTTCTTCTATACAGACATAGAACCATCTAGCGATTTGGCTTGTGTTTCGATGCCTAGATACACAAGTGTCCATTTGGATTATCCTAGACTGGATTTCTTGATTCCATGGCATAGGGTGGAAATATCAGTTCAGAAAGTGAACTTACATGATGCAAGAGAAATCCGGTTCTTCACCATCATCCTACTTAAATATCCTCCAATAATCGAACTGACACTCTCTTTTGGCGGAATTGGCAAAATCAATCCGCAAGGTGACCACAAAGTTGATGAAACTGGAAAATTTTGAAGGCAATGATTTTAGGCGCTGGCAGAAGAAGATGATGTTCATGCTAACCATGCTGAATGCGGCATATGTGCCAAGTACTCTAAGGCCAAAAGTGGAGAAGAATGAGACATTGGAAGAAACTAGAAGAAGGAGCAAGTGAGACAATGATGAATACTTCTACAGAGGACACATTTTGAATGGTATGGTTGATTCTTTATTTGATATCCATTCTGAGGCTAAAAGTGCAAAAGAGTTGTCGAACACTCTTGAATCAAAATGCACGGCTGAGGATGCATCTAGCAAGAAGTTACTGGTCAGTGATTTTAATAACTATAAAATGGTTGATTCAAGATCTTTCATAATACAATGTACTCCTTCGCATTTTGGGTCAAATCAAATTGCACAACATGAATATGGACGAAACCATTGTTGTGTCGAGTGTAATTGAAAAACTTCCACCCTTATGGAAAGATTTCAAATATACCCTGAAACATCAAAAAGAGGAACTTCCATGGTTCAACTTGGTAGTCATTTGCGCATTGAGGAATCCCTTCGTGCCCAGGAAAGTGACAAAAATAAGAGAAAAGTTGAATCTGGACAGGTCTCGGTTCATTTGGCTGAAAACTAACAAAGAAATCGAAAGAACAATGGACATGGAAAACGTGAGTAGGAACATGTCCCAAATAACTCCAACAAAAAGGAAAAGGAATTGGTTTATTGGAGGTGTTTAAGGGTGGTTCATTGCAAGCGTTATTATTGTGTGATTTGGGAAATAATGCTACCAGAATCAGTGGAGCCAATGGAACTGGAAACGACTCCAAGGACCAAGTAAAAGGAGGCCAGTTTTTGACTAACTTTGATAATTCTAATTAGAATTATGTTTATCATGTTCCTTTATTCCTGAATCATTCTATGTATAATTTGATGATGTTTCTTGGTAGATCGACTTGGGTGCAACAAACCATGTATGCAAGGATAAATAAATATTTGGAACATTAACACCGCTTGAAGATGGATCTGTGTTGAACATGAAAGATGATTCCTTTAAACCTAGTTGTGGTGTCGGTGTTGTTTGTTTTGAATTTACTTCTAGAAAGACAATTAAGCTTTTTGATGTTTTGTTTGTTCCTAGGATTCGAAAGAATCTTGTTAGTGGTAGTTGTGTGAATTATGATGGTTTTAAACAAGTTTATGAATCAGATAGGTATATTCTATCGTGAGATGGAATATTTATTGGTTTTGGATATTTGAATAATAGAATGTTTCATTTGAATGTTATTGATAAACTAACACCTATTCAAAAATCTGCATTTGTTTTATCTTCTTCAAAAATTCATGACTCTATGCTTTGATATTCTAGATTGCGTCATGTCAATTTTTGAAGGATGCATGGAATGTCAAAAGATGGTCTTATACCACCCCTTGACATAAATCTGGAAAAATGTAAAACATGCATCCTTAAAAGTTACAAAACAGCCCTTTCCAACTATTTCTAGAAAGTCGGCTATTTTGGAACTTGTACACAATGATTTGTGTGATTGCCAATCTACTCCATCTTTGGGAGATAAAAAAGTATATCATCACATTCATTGATGACTGTACTTGGTTTTGCTATATGTATTTTCTTAATGCTAAAAACAAAGCATTGGAAAAGTTCAAAATATACAAAAACGAGGTGGAATTGCAATTAGGCAATCCGGTTAAATGTATCAAAACTGATCGGGGAGGTGAACATATGGATCATATATACTTGTATTCAGTGGGTATCATTCATGAAACTACAACACCATAATCGCCCCAACAAAATGGAATCACCGAACAAAAATGTAACATCCCAAAATTTAAGCCCAAAAATTTCGTTTTTGATTAATTAATTCTTAAAACATTCATTAGCAAATATTGTATAAACACGTCGTCTCAAAACCAAGTATCATGTCTGAAACCCACAATCATGAATAAATGACATATCAGAGTACAATCCCAGAAAACACTATGCGGAAATCATATGTGAGTGTGTGTGATGCCATGCTACGCCGTCAGCTCCTTGCCCTTGGATGAAGAGGTACCTGAAACCAAAAACTGAAACCGTAAGCACAAAGCTTAGCGAGTTCCCCCATCATACCACATACCATACAATACCATCGGTATCTTTCAACCGGTAATCCTCACCGGTATCTTTCAACCGGTAATCATCATCGGTATCTTTCAACTGGTAACTAGGGACTATTCCACCCCTACCACTAGCATACAATAGCAAGATATAAGCACGCATTCATACGTATCCGAGTACTGACCTACCCCTAGGTCCTACGGACCAATATCAGGGAATCTATCCCTACCATGCAACATATCATACAGATATAACACATAACTAAACGCATATCAAACCAAGATAGATTATCACAAAGACAATTATCTTCTAGATACTCCTCAATGGTGGGTCGGCATTGTGGCCGTAGACCCACCCCTACTGGAAGGTAACTCACCTCGTATCTGCTGAACTGTGCGGGAATCCTCTGACTACGGCCGCGGATGCTCCGGAAGTCCTCCGGCTAAAATTCCCACAAAACACTTAGTCAGAAACTGACATCTACCCTTAGGGTAAAATGACCATTTTACCCCTTGACCAAGCTAAAGTCAAAGTCAACTTCCAGTTGACCTGACTCGCCGAGTTGACTCGTCAACTAGCTGAGTCCCTATCCTTTCATCAGACCTCATACCCGTCTTTACTCATCGACTTAGGCGATGACTCGACGAGTTTTCCTTCTAAATGAACACCGACTGAATCCACATCCGACTTGCCGAGTTGTATAAACAACTCGTCGATTTCATTGTCGACTGATACTCATGTCCTGACTTGACTCGCCGAGTTGTATGAACAACTCGTCGAGTTACCCTTCATCCTATGAACACGTTATGTCCTCGACTCACCGAGTTGATGAACAACTCGCCGAGTCCCATGAAGATTGCCTTGGACTCGCCGAGTCCGTTCATGCACTCGCCGAGTACCATGAATTCCCAGAATACTTTGCTTAGTCCAGAACGTTGGGTCACTCCCCGGGACTCCCTAAAACCCTTCCTCACTCAACTGGTCCTTACGACCTTCACTGACATGGGACCAAAAAGTCTTGGACTCACCGAGTCCAGGAATGGACTAGCCGAGTCTAACATATCCCTTACTAAGAACCTTGATTTCTGATGTACAACACTTCACCAAATGATAGATCCAGGCCCCTAAACTCGATCTAGCACGTAAAGTTACAAACTTTACGTGCATGCATGGGACATTAGAGCTTAAAAGGCTCTAGGATGGTTCTTTTGTTGCATGGGGCCTTCCTTGGTGCAAAAAGCAACCTAGATCTAACTTGTGGCTCATAAAATGACATATTACAGAAGCCCAAACCCCCAACCATGTTTGCAAACATGGTTGGCCACCAAAAATGGCTCATAAAAGCCCTAAATCACCCCAAAGAGGGATCTAACAAAAGAATGAGCAAGGTTCAGACTTTATACCTTCCAAAGATTGTAAATGATGAACCAAACTCGAATCCTTCAGTCCCCTCTTGATCCTTCTATGCTCTTCCTTCTTCCTTGAGACCAAAACTCACAAGAATCACTCAAAAAGCCTTAGATCTTCACAAAAACGGCTAGGGTTTGCTATGAGGAGTGTTTGGGAGCATAAAGGGAAAAGGAGGCTGCATATGGTCGTTTAAATAGGGTGCAAACCCCCGGATTAGGGTTTTTGTCTAAACAGCGGCTACTCGCCGAGTCCGGGATTCAACTCGCCGAGTCCGCCACTTAAATCCCGCGCCTCATCCCGCTTCTACTCAGAGAGTCAGTCCTTCGACTCGCCTAGTCCAAGGCAAAAAGTGAAAAAATAAAGAAGATTAATTACAGAACACATACCAAGAACCAGGTGCTACAATAAAAATGAACTTTTAAAGGAAATGGTAAACTCGATGCTTTCTTACTCGAGATTGAGTGAGAGATTTTGGGGAGAGGCCATGTTAATGGCATGCTATTTGCTGAATAGGTGTTTGGAGTGTTTCGCATTGGCTAAATAAATAAATAAGATAAATAAAAATCCTACTCAAATGCACTAGGGGGTAGTATAGGTAAGCAGAGTCGAATCCACATGGACACTTCCTAAGGTCTATGCCTCTCTTGCGTAATATACATACTAATTTAACAAGGGAATTTTGTTGATTATTAAAACTAAACTAGACAGGAGTTTATAAAAGGAAAATTTTAAACTACTTGAGTAAAATTCAGAAGGTAAAAATAATTTCAGTTTTGCGGTGACTCTCCTAGTCACGGAAATAACTTTTAACACGATTATAGAATTATGTACTGTTTAAATTAGTACTGAACATTATTAATTATCTCTAACAATTTTCGTTTACTAAAATGTTTAACCAAAACAAGATCTTTGAATTAAACCTTAGGTTTTACTGAATTAATGAAATAATCTCTTAATTAATTTAGAGAAGTAGGATTAGACATGGTGTAAAATTCCCAGTAAAGTCCAATACTTCTCACAAGCTTGGAAGCGTAAAGACTAGTTTGATCAGTTTATACTAGAGTTAATCTTAACATAAGAAATATAATATTCATTACTTTTACTGAATAATAAAGATAATTATGGATCTAAATAAATCAGATAACTGAAATGATTCAATAACAATTAAAGAGGCCTATAGAAACTGAATCAAAATCAAAGGTTCAATTAAGCATAAAACTGATCAAACTAAACAGTAAAAACAATCAAAAGTCGTGCCTAATGATTACTTGCAATAAAAGTTGAGTCGTTTATGAAACTGAAATCTATGGTTTTTAGCCTAACATGGCTAAAAACAAAATACAAAAGATACAAACAACATCTAATTGATAAATTTTACTAAACTGATAACACAGATCGATTCGGGTTCTTCAGATCTTTGATAGGCACTTGGAATCTTTAGAAAATCGCCTCTGTGTTTTCTGGAATCGCAATTAGCCTCTACTGAAGGGTTATAAGGCTCTATTTATAGGCTTATCAGGAACATGAAATATTTTGCGATCGCATATATGCAAAATGTGATCGCATTTTTACGAAAATGCTTCCCGAACCACTTTAATGAAGTACAATGCCAAATCTGAACTTTTTAATACTTCGACACAAATATGTGATCGCATATATGGGATATGTGATCACATTTTTTGAGATCTTTCTATAGATCAATTTTTTCGAGCCAATCAGTACATCAATCAACATATGTGATCGCATATAAGGGCTTTGCGATCATATTTCTCCTTTTTTTTTTCGCTACGCTTGGTCGCAATTCTTCTTTTTAAGCAGTCTAAGTCATTCCTCAACATCATTCTTCAGTTCTAACTCTAGTTTGGCTCCAATGCTCCATCCAATGCGTCCTCAAAGTGTTATATTCTCGTTGTGCTCCAATTTGCCCTGGAAATCAATACAAAAGTGTGTAGTATGGGCATTTTATGAAAACAATATGAAATGCACAATTTATAGAAATATAAGGGAGATAGTTAGCAATTTCTAAAAAAAACTGACAAAATCATGTTAAAATATTCATATAAAATGCATCTAACAAACTCCACAAACTTAAACCTTACTACTCCTCGAGTAAGTAAAGGATATGTATCGAAAACATATGCGAGGGAAAAGGGTAGTGAGGGAATAACCTAGACGAAATAACAACCTAAAAAGGAAACCTAATTAACAAGATCAATAAAAAATAAAGAATAAAACATGAATGCAAAAACATAACAAAAAGAAAAATAAATAATGATACAGAATAGAAAATAAACAAGCACTCTATTTTTTTACGATCAAATTCTAAACCGAGGAAACTCCAATGGTATCACTACCCATACGACCTTCCAGATACCTTCCATATATCACAAACTCCCAAACCCAGGAAGACTCGCAATGGTGTAACCCAATAAACCGTGCATAACTTTTTTTTAAACTTTATACCATAATTAGCCTTGCAAGAGAAAAGAACACAGTTCAGAATCTCATGTACTTGAGACTAGATAGTTAAAAAGTATAATCGACACATCCTTAAGAACCCGACACAACCAAATCAGCTTTCACCGAAGCAGTGGGCCAACCCCGGAAGGAGCCCAACTCTATGCTTTCACTTTTTCGAGAACGACAAATATCATATCACACAGATCTTCTTGTGCACAGTTTGTCTTCATCATGGCTCTTGATTTGATTGAACTTTGATTTTGCATCTTTGTCTTCAACTAGGGTTCTTCAATCAACTTTTTTTTTTAATTCTTGAGATTTCTTCGATTAAGTGTTTGAACTTTGACTTGGGTACTGGATATGACAATTGTACCCTTCTTTTCTCTTTGATTGTGTGGATCTGATATAAGGTTCTTCATTACCGGGAGGGTAACGCGTGTTAACAGATAGGACCATGTTCGGTGGGTTCAAACTTGTCGATATAGGTTCTTTTTAAAAATTCAAAAGCAAATCATTATGAAGTTGTTATTACCGCCCACACAGTGTTTCGGTATGCCATTTTTTTTTATTTTCTACGACTGGGGTCTCAGATCACGGTGTTTTGTGTCCCCTAGTTATGCTAATTGCTTTTATACTTCCATTATCGATCATGTCGCTTCGTAGATCTATCAAATGTAAATAGTATCCTCATCTCATATTTTTTTTTCAACAAAACAAAATAGATAATCTTTTTGGGTTTTTCTTAAAGGAAAACTAAAGCAAACAAAATAAAAATATTTGTGGGTTTTTGATTTTTTCGTTATTTTTAAAAACTAAGATAAAAGTGAAAATTCTTTTTGGGATTTTAATATTTTTTGTTTTTTTTTTTGTTTTTTTTATAAAAACTTATGAAGAAAAATTAAAATTTTGTACAAAATGTTTACAAATCCCTCCTCAATCTTAAAATAAAGCATTGTCCGCAATGCTTGGGAAGCAGAAGGCAAGGTCTACTGAGGAGGAGGTGGAGACGGGAATCGGCAGAACAACTCCTCATTAAAGCTATGAAACTCATCTCGAAAAGTCGTCTCGATACACCGAAGATCGAGGAAAAGGTTGGTGATATCTTATTAAGGTTAAGGCAGTGTTGGTAGGTGGGTGTTGGGGTTAATGTGAGGTGGTGGGCTGGATGTGGTTCATCTTGAAAATTAGTCTGCATCGGGTCAAGATAAGTGTAATTGTGGTCATGGATGGCTCGGAGAGGTGTTGCATCCGCATAATCCAGATGAACAGTAGAGGACGAAGGGGCATCAGGGTGACGAAGGGAAAAGAGGCGAGCAGACTAGTGTCGTGACATATTTGGCTGTTGAGGTTCAAGATCAAAACCAGCAGCTAACAGGCTGGATTCATGAACCCACCTAGTGGAACTGATGGGATCAGCTAGGGAAATAGCAGAAGGGTCAGTCACCCGAAGATAACGAGCACGACCACACATCTAGACACAACCACCTGGGGCTAATCGACATATATGCATGTACTCGACGTTTTGCAAAGTAAGACATGAAGTGTTACCCTCAAAGAATTGGTACTCTAGGGGAACTTGGTCAGAAACAACATCGATGATTAAACTGATTAAACCTCCACAAAGAATTTTTCCAGACTCGGTCTTCAGATGAATGACCTTGTGAAATCAGTTCACAATCAAGTGACTGAAATGCGGGTGGTATGCACCAGTCACCATACCGCAAAGTATTTACATTTCAGCTTTTCCAACCTTTGTGGTTTCGGCTTATGCAAAAAGGATTTTACATATGAATTTCAGGCCATTTTTTAAGAACGAGTGGAAGATACTAGTCTAATAAGATGAAAAAGTGTCGCATGTGTCCAGACCAGTAATTAAATTCCAAACACTTGCTGCATTAAGGAAACTGGGCGTTGAAAACGGTTTGTGACAGGTCATTAAAGAGGCCACAAATTTTGTTTACATGAAGCTGGTAAGTATTGTCGATACAACGGAACACAAAGTAACCTTCATGGTTAACTTTACCAATGGTAGATAGGAACTCTATCGTTAATAGAGGTGATGTAGGAAAATCAAGGTCCAAAAGACCCTCCCAACCAATATTGGAAAAGAGGGTGTGAATCCCATCATAAATGGGCAAGCTTTTAAGAACAACGTCATTGGGAGCCCAAGTCTGAGAATTGACTTCTTTGGAAAGAAGCTGAAAGTACTGTTCTAGTGCAGCAGGTGAGTTTAGATTGATTACTACTTCACCTTCTTGAATGGAAAAGGACTGGTTTGGAATGTTAGCGTTCCGGCGCGCACGGTGGGTTATGGGGGCATGGTTCGGGCTAAAGACAAGGGACGACTTGATGTGATTTGCCAGTTAATGACATAAAGTAAACATATAAAATTTAACTACTTCCAAGCGGGTATGCAAGCCCACATAAATATATTTAATACTCCCTCCGTCCTAAAATTGTTGTCCACAGACAAAAAACACACTGATTAAGGAAACATTATTTATCATAAACTTTATAGGATAAAATGACAGTTTTATCCTTACTTTGTATTTAATGTTCTATTAAATGTTTAGTTGGTTAACTAATAATGATGGCGTATTTTGGTAAAAATGTTATTTATTTTTAGAAGTGGGCTATTATTTTGGGACAAACCAAAAAGGAAAGATGGGCTATAATTTTGGGACGGAGGGAGTAGAAAAAAAAGGTTAAGTTTCAGAACAAATATATGTGGCTGCGCGCTGAGCAACATTGAATTTTTCACGTCTGATTTTATTTTAATTTTTGAAGTTTTTCTCTGGTGAACCTCTTTTGTTTGGCAAGTAGAACAAATGCCCTAAGTATCAGCTTGTTCTACCGAAGTGTAGATCTGAAAAAGAAACTTAAGAAAATTCAACAAACTCAAAATGAAGAACACGGGATTTCTGGAAATTTTCTGCCATATAATCGTGTTTTCAATAGTGTTGGGACGTAGGAGAAGTAAAAAGGAAGAGTTTGATACATTATGGTCTTGATTCCGACAAAAAATGAAGATTTGAGTGGCTTTTTAGTGAGATTTTTGAAGTGTGGAGTGAAGAAATGGGGCATAAATCAGATCTTATAGCTTAAAATGGCAAAAGCTGCCATCATATCGTATTTTTTATTTTTTTTCAACTTTTTGTGATTAAATCCTCGAAATAAATATACGACCAAAAAATTTTAAAGACTATGATCACATTTTCTTAATATGCGATCAAAATTTTTGATTTTTTATTTTTCCTGTGATTCTAATCCTCGAAACAAAAATGCAATCAAATTTTTTTAAAATTTGAGATCAAATTTATCTATTTTCTAATCGCATTTATTATTTTTTTTCCTTATCGAATTTCCTTTGTTTTTGAAAATTCCAGCATTGTAAAAACCTCGAACAATTTATGCGATAACACATTTGGAAAAATATGATGAATTTTTTTTTTGAAAATTGCCCCATCTTCGAATTTTGTAAAATGTGAACTCCCTCAATCTTCCTTGTTTGGTAATGTGAACTCCCTCAATCTTCCTTGCTTGGTAAAACACAATTCGGTTTTTTAAAACAAAATAATTAAATGCT
Organism: Lactuca sativa; assembly: GCF_002870075.4. Taxonomy (NCBI): domain Eukaryota; kingdom Viridiplantae; phylum Streptophyta; class Magnoliopsida; order Asterales; family Asteraceae; genus Lactuca; species Lactuca sativa. Next base: position 337,172,006 of record NC_056627.2, on the reverse strand, counting down.
AAAATTACATAAAATGACCCAAAAGTAAAAAAAAAAATGACTTTTAAAAACACTCGAGTTGCCTCCTGGTTAGCTGCTTGATTTTAATGTTGTTGGCTCGATGTTGTTACTTGGTTTCATTAGTGGCGGTATGTCGGGGCTTCAACAACTTCCACTTCCTCGTTTGTAACATAGAAACCTTCATAACAAGGTTAGATCCGGTGACCATTAACTTTGAAGATCTTTCCTGTTTGTTCACTTTTAATTTCTATAACACCATGATCAAACACGTTAGTACAACAAAAGGCCGCACCCAATGAGAACTTAATTTACCATAAATAAGTTTAAAGCGAGATTGATACAAGAGTACATTTTGACCGGCAGTAATTACCTTTCGCGAGATCATTTTGTCGTGAAAAGCTTTCATCTTCTCCTTGTAAATTGTTTTCGTTCTTGTAAGCATTGTTCCAGATTCCTTCTAACTCTTGGATATCCAACCGTCTTTTCTTATCGGCTTCATCCTTATTCATATTTAACTGGCCCAATATGCTCGATGATCCAACTCCACTAGAATTTGACACAATTTATCAAAAACTATTCGATAATGTGACATGTCAATTGAAGTTTTGTATGCTATCCGGTGAGCCCATAATGCATCATCCAGTCGAATACTCCAATCCTTCTCGATTGGATTAATGGTTTTTTCAATGATACCCTTTATTTTCTAGTTAGGAGCTTCAACTTGCCCATTCATTTGTTGACGATATGTAGTTAACACCGGATGTGTAACATCATACTTCTTGAGAACTGCCTCGAGGGTGCGGTTGCAAAAGTGTGTGCCCCGGTCACTGATGATAGCCTTCGGAGTTCCAAACCTAGCAAAAATATTAGTTTTGAAAAAATTAACTACTACCTTCATGTCATGTGTACGTGCAGCTTTTGCCTCAACCCATTTTAACACGTAATCCACTGCTAGCAAGATGTACACAAACCCAAATGACGGTGGAAATAGACCCATGAAGTCTATGCCCCAAACATCAAAGATCTCACATACTAAAATCGAGGTGAGTGGCATTTGGTTCCAATAGGTTAAAGATCTAGTCATTTGGCACCGTTCATAGGTTCACAAAACAAGAATGAATCGCAAAAAATATGGGGACAATAGAGACCACTGTCCAAAACCTTGTGTGCGGTTCATTGTGGACCATGATGCCCTCCACAAGCTTCAGTGTAACAGAAGTTTAGAATTGATTTAACTTTATCTTAGGGAACACATCTTCTAATAACCTGATCAACGTAGTATTTCCATAAATAGGGATCGTCCCAAACATATATTTTCGCCCCTGCTTTATTTTGTCTTTCTGAGCTCAAATCGGGACTAACTCTCCTTCTTTATTTTCCACCACTGTCACTCCAGCTTGCTTTGGTGCAACCTGAACTGGACTGAACCTTTTGTTGTCAGATATCGAGTATATTTTTCCAGCATCCAAAAGTTTCATTATTTCTTTCTTAACCACTTCCATTATCGGATGGTTCAGTCTTCGCTAGGCTTCACGTGAGGGCTTAAAATCTTCTTCCATCATTATTTTGTGCATGCATAAAGATGGGATGAGTCCTCTTATATCAACTATGGTCCACATATTCATGTTCTTGTACTACTTTAGAATCCAAATTAATTAAGAATTGTCCTTTTTTGATAGCGTGTTAGATATAATGAATGGAAATGTTTCTTCTTCTCCAAGAAATGCATATTTCAGGTATTCTTGTAGAGTCTTCAGCTCTAATATTGGTGCTTGCACTACAGAAGGAAAAATTTGGAGTTAGAATCAGGTAACTTTAGAATCTGATTTTCATGCCCGAGTTTCCTCTGCTGGTCCATGTGAATTACCATTTCTTGTAGTTGTTTATCAACAACATATTTTTCTAATAAAACATGGGCTGAATTAACAAACAAATTTCTATGGAGTTCTAAAGCTAGTGACTCTCGGTTAGTAATCGTAAAATATTTATCAGTCAATGATTTGATTACATCTATAAAATGAAGAGATGAAAATTCATCTAGATAACGCATGACATCATAAATATTAAATTGAATTCCGTAGAAAGGGTAACTTCGTAAACATCTATTTTAGTTCTTGCGGTTTTCAAAAATGGTCTCCCTAAAATAATAGAACTGGAATTTGGTGAGCCATCATCACGCATATCTAAGACATAAAAATCACTTGGGAATATCAACTCACTCATGGATCCTTGCATTTTGGGGGTAACCTTTTCTATAAAACAATTGAAACATTTTTGTTGACTTTGACCGTTTCGTTACCTTTTAGTTTTCTTTTAGAGATATATAGTTCTTTAAGAAATTTTGCTTATCGGGGTAGCTGTTTTATAACATTTAGAAATGGGATGTTTACCTCAACTTTTCAAAAGAAGTCCATAATTTCTCTGTCCTCCTTCTCGTTTTTTTTGTATGTGTTTTTTAGTCATGAAGGAAAAGGGGGATCAGTGATCTTTACCTCAGCTTCTGTTTTGTCTTTTTTCTAAATCTCTTCAGTCACTTCAAGTTCTTGTTCAACCTGATGGGTTTTAGCCATAAGAACTTTCCTATGTGCGCATGCAAAACCCTAATGTTTGGATCTAGGCTTTCTAATTAAACATGCTTTGAATCCAAGACTTCTAATGGCTAATTAGGTTAAATAATAACATTGAAACAGATCTAGAACCATACCTTTGAATTCCTTGTTGATCTTGTAGTCTTGGAGCTTCTAGAGTCACAATTGTCACTCCTCTAATGGCTTACAAACACCAATAGAAAGAAAGATGACTTAGGAGAGAGGAGAGGGGAGGAAATCGGCCAGGGTTCTCTTACTTTAAGTGAGGTGCCGATTTCCCTTGCCCATGGGGCCTATTTATACTTGTAGATTCCTTAAGGGTTACAACCTAAACCCTAATTGGATAATCTTCTCTTAAGGCTATCCAAATCCTTTCCTTAGATAACTCATTGGACGATTTTGAAGCTATCCTAGCTTCTAGAATCCGTCCCCTATATATCTCTAAGGATTTATAGTCTTAAGCTTAACTATCAAACAATTGACAGTTTATACCCCTTTGTTTAATTAACCTCTTTAAGTCACCAAATTAATTCCAATTAATTCTATAACTTATATTAATCAAATAACAATATATTATTCTTTATATTATGCCCATAATATATTAATAATATTTACTCTCTCTTAATAAATCATCCTATCAAGTTGCTATGGTGAAGGCAACCCAAAAGGACCATGCACAACCGGGTCAAGTACTTGCCTAATATAGTTGCAGCCTTAGACACTATTCCAACGGTCTCCCACTTGGATAAGTCTAGTAACTATATGCACAAGTACAATTTGGTTTGCAATCGTAGCTCTCAAAGACGCTGTCAAACTCTGGTCTAATCAATCTTGTCCTTTAGATAAGGGATCGTACAGTCCTCTGTTAGATATCATGCTGACAATCCTATGGAATGGTTAGTCAAGCATTTAGGTTTCTCGATCTCTGATTTCTTTGACATAGAACTTAATCAAACACATCAATTCAGTTCTGACCGGGCCCGACATATAAGTCAAATCAAATCATCGAGCGGCCGAGATATCGCTTTTACCTTCTTAGATAAAAGTTAAAGATAAACTTCGACTTATATGCATTTACTTATTCATTAATCAACTATACATAACAATGCGTTTTATAACACCGAGTTACTGATGCGTTTTCGCATTATCAATGTACAATCAATTAACAAATAACAAACCATATATCTAGGTTTTAAGACTACATGATATTATCGTCTTGCGATCATCCTTTTATATCATATTCCATAAGGTGATTCCAGCAAGTGCGGGTTTATTCCAATGCTCAAAACTAGTTCATAAGCACTCATGAATGTTGCAGCAACCCTTTGCTATGTCTAAAACCATTTAGACAATCTACACACCAATTCATGACAATCTTCATTTGTAACGACCCAATTTTCACGTCCAAAAATTTCGTTTTAAAAACATTACTTTTAGAAAATATTAAAAGTTAAAACATTGTCTAAAAGCCAAATTCATACATTCCATCAAAATATCAGAGTACAAATCCCAGTGAAGCTTGTAAATGCGGAAACCGGAGACTGTGTGTGTGACGTGCCGCTACCGCGCCGGCTCCTTTCCCCTAGCTGAGGAGGTACCTGAAACCAAAACCGAAACTGTAAGCACAAAGCTTAGTGAGTTCCCCCATAATACCACATACCATGCAACATATAACAACCACTGTTCAGCTAGGAGTTACGGGCCTTGCCCACACTCGGGAAGATACGGGCCCTGCCCACACTTCGCTAGCCGGGAGATACGGGCCTCGCCCACACTTGTGAAGATACGGGCCCTGCCCACACTTCGCTATCTGGGAGATACGGGCCTAGCCCACACTCCAACCTCGAAGAGATACGGGCCCTGCCCACACTCAACCGCTAACCCATAACATACAAGTATCATGCAGACAACAAGTATAAGCAATTCTATCATATTAACACATATATCATACTTGACTAAACCCAGAGATACGGGCTCGGCCCACACTCTAGTACTAGCATCTCGTCTACACGGGTCGGCCTTGGTGCCTTAGACCCGTTCCTACTAGAAAGGAAACTCACCTCGAAATAGCTGCTGGTCTGTGTGGGAATTGATCACCTACTACTACTGCTGCTGCTCCGGAAACCCTCCGACTGCAATTCCCACGACATACTCAATCAAACACTGCTCACTGACCTTTGGGTAAAATGACCATTTTACCCCTGACCTTGCCCTAAGTCAAAGTCAAAGTCAACTTTCAGTTGACCTCGACTCGCTGAGTTGGCTTTCCAACTCGCCGAGTCCCTACGCAAACGACTGCCCTGAATCCTGGTCCTACTCGTCGAGTTAGGCGACGACTCGACGGGTTCACCTTCTTAACCAATATTCAGGTCCTTCATCCTACTCGCCGAGTTGTATGAACAACTCGCCGAGTTCATCTTCATCCGATGAACACTTATGCGAAGACTCGCCGAGTTGTATGAACAACTCGTCGAGTCTGTTCTTGATCTAAGGAGATTGCCTTGAACTCGCCGAGTCAGGGCATTGACTCGCCGAGTACCTCCATAGATGAGTTAAGCTTCCGACCCACTGAGCCACACCCCGTGACTCACTGGTCACTCGACACTACGAAAAGGGGACAACTCGGAGACTCGCGAATAGACTCGCCGAGTCATATGAACGACTCGCCGAGTCGTTGCCATGCACCTTCTGAATACACGGATTTGCTCGATTCCAGTCCATGCCATTCATAGATCTGGACTTCTAGGACACGATTCACACGTAAAGTTTCCAACTTTACGTGTGGATATTCACCAATATGGATTTTAGGGCTCAAAATGTCTCAAAAGGGTAGATCTAGGACTAACAAGCTGTTGGGTTTTGAGCAATCTAACACTTCCTAAGTGTGCATGCAACCCTAATAAACCTTGGATCTATGTTTGTCTAAATACATGCAAAATAATAATTTTCCAAGGTTTATAACCTATCTAACATGGCATGGGGAACATTTCAACATAAAAGAGTTAGAAGAGATTACATACCTTTGTTGTGTTGGGTTCTTAGGAGTTTGAGGGCCAAGCACCAATAGTGTGAATGCCTCAAATGGAATCACAAACACCACAAACTCTTGGAAAACTTTGAGAGAGTATACACACTCTTGTATTTTCGGCCACACACATGCACACACACACTAGAGCACTAGCTTTCTCTTAGGCTATCTTAGGCTCTCTTTCATGCTCCATAAGCATGCTTATATAGTATGCATGGTTAGGGTGAAACCCTAATAACCCATGTCTTTTCCTTTTCCAAGGATCCATGGGTTAAAAGCTCCATGGATCATCCATGGACTTCCACATAAGCCTAGCCCATTAACAAATGAGTATTAGCCCACACTATATAAAACAAATAGCCCATAATTTAATTAGTATTCCTTTTAATCTCTAAATTAATCCATAATTAATTTAAGACTAAAACTAATTAAATAACGTAACTTCATATTAATATATTATAACTCATAATATATTAATAAACATATGTGTATAACTCTCATAAAATTATCCATAATAGTTTGGATGAGATGCAACCCAAATGGACCATGCCGGTCGGGTCAAGTATATACCAAATAAGTTATGGACTTAGACACCTTATCCAACAGACTCCCACTTGGATAAGTCTAATAACTATATTTGCCTATAACTTCAGGAACCAACCAACAATCGTAGCTCTCGAAAACTCCCTCGAACAATGAAGACTCTGTCGAACTATGAAGCGCCATTTTAGATAAGTGATCACATAATCCTCTGTTCTCATGATATCAGCCGGACAAACACATGGAACTATGTCTTGCTTATTGTCTAGCAGTTGTTTCTCGATTATCCGATTTGTTTGACGAAGAACTTCACTGAACACATCGGTTTAGTTCTGACCAGGCCTGGTATATGGGTCAACACAAAATCATCGAGGGGCCCGGATATCGCTTCTATTTCTAGAAGGAACAGATAAACTTCGACTGATATGCTTGTTCTACTACTTATTGAATTGTACACAAAGGCACGTTTTATAACATCAAGTTACTGATGCGTTTACGTGCAATCAATGCACAACCAACTCATAGGTAACAACTCATATCTCTAGGTTTAAAGATTTATATGATGTTATCGTCTCACGATCACTCGAGATAAATTCCATGAAGTGATACAAGTGAGCGTGGGTTTATACCAATACTCATAACTTATGAGTACTCATGAATGTTGCAGCAACCATTGCCATGCCTAAACACCTTTAAGGCATCTACAAACCCAATTCATGACAATCTTGATTCATACCTACTTCCGACTTATGATCGATTGTGGAGGTTTGAACAAATTAATTATTCTGGAAGTCAAAACATGCAAAACTGAAACATAGTAAATAATTGACAATGATAGTAACACTTTACTCATAAATAAATCACAAATTTTATTCATCATCAAACGTCGATTACATTTTACAAGTTTCAGGAAAACTATCTAATCTGTAAAACTAATATCGTCCCTCAGCCCGATGCGTCTCGCATGCTGAAAATGCTTAACCCTCGTCAGTCCCTTCGTAAGGGGATCTGCAGGATTCTCATCTGACGATATCCTCCTTGTCACAAGGAGTCCTTCTTCAATCTTGTGCCTTATGAAGTGATATTTTCTGTCAATGTGTTGGGATCTGCCATGATCTCTTGGTTCCTTGGCTAAGATAACCGCAGCATTGTTGTCACAGAAAATCTCTATAGGTTCCTTAATAGCTGGTACAACTCCAAGGTCTCCGATGAAGTTCTTTAGCCATATCGCCTCCTTCGCTGCTTCACTCGCTGCTATATACTCTGATTCACAAGTCGAATCAGCCACCGTCTCCTGCTTGGAACTCTTCCAAGAAATTGCCCCTCCATTTAAGGTAAAGATCCAGCCCGACTGAGAGCGGAAATTATCCCTATCAGTCTGAAAACCAGCATCACTATACCCTAACATTCTCAAGTCATCACTGCCACCAAGGGTAAGGACCCAATCCTTAGTCCTCCGCAGGTACTTGAGAATGTTCTTTACCGCGGTCCAATGAGCCTTGCCAGGGTTCCCCTGATACCTGCTGACCATGCTCAAAGCAAATGCCACATCAGGACGGGTACAAGTCATAGCATACATGATCGAGCCAACTGCGGAAGCATATGGTAATTGGCTCATCTCAGGTATCTCAGCCTCTGTACTCGGACTCTGAGTCTTACTCAGTTTGGTATTGCTTTGGATCGGTAAATCTCCTTTCTTGGAATTCTCCATGTTGAACCTTTTCAACACCTTATCCAAGTAGATACTCTGACTAAGTCCAATTAGTCTTCTACTCCTTTCTCTTAATATCCTTATCCCTAGGATATAGGTAGCCTCCCCTAGGTCCTTCATAGCAAAGCACTTCCCAAGCCAGGACTTAACCTCCTGCAAGGTTGGGATGTCATTTCCTATGAGTAGTATGTCATCCACATACAGTACCATGAAGCTAACTATACTCCCACTAGCTCTGACATACACGCAAGACTCATCTTCGCTTCTCAAGAAGTCAAACTCTTTTACCTTCTCATCAAAACAAAGATTCCAGCTACGAGATGCTTGTTTTAATCCATAAATGGATTTCTTAAGCTTGCATACTCTATTAGGGTGCTCTGCATTGACAAAACCCTCTGGCTGATTCATGTACACATCCTCAGCCAACTTTCCATTAAGGAAAGCGGTTTTGACATCCATTTGCCATATTTCATAATCATGAAATGCTGCAATGGCTAACATAACCCTAATAGACTTAATCTTGGCCACCGGCGAGAAGGTTTCATCATAATCAATACCTTGAGTTTGAGTAAAACCCTTCGCAACCAGTCGAGCCTTATAAGTATGCACTTTTCCTTCCATGTCGGTCTTCTTTTTGAAGATCCATTTGCACCCGACTGTTTTACGGCCTGGTACATTGTCAACCAAGTTCCAAACTTGATTGTCATACATGGACTGTATCTCGCTGTCCATAGCCTCCTTCCATTTAGCAGACTCCGGGCCTGCCATGGCTTCCTTAACACTGCTAGGTTCATCCAAATTTACTAGTGTACTATCACTAATAAACGTATCACCTTCTGTAGTAATATGAAAACCATAATAAAACGAAGGTGTGTTCCTAACCCGTGTGGAACGTCTCGGAGGTACAGACTCGTCAGCTGGATCAACAGGAGTTTCTACCTCAGGTTGATTGCTAGTGTCTGAGGTTCCTTCACCAATTGATTCTTGAATTTCTTCAAGATCAATCTGCCTCCCACTGTCTCCTTGGCTTATAAATTCTTTCTCGCGAAAGATCCCTCTTCGTGCTACAAAGACCACATTCTCACTGGGTCTGTAGAAAAGGTAACCGAAGGATTTCTGTGGGTAGCCGATGAAAATACACCTTTCACTTCGGGGTTCAAGCTTATCATGAGTTTCACGCCTCACGAAGGCTTCGCAACCCCAAATTTGATGTGGTCCAAATTGGGAACCTTCCCAGTCCACATTTCATGAGGTGTTTTGGTAACCTTCTTTGTAGGGACTAGATTAAGGATATGGGCGGCAGTCTCTAAGGCATACCCCCAAAAGGAGATTGGTAACGAAACTCGACTCATCATAGAGTGAACCATGTCCAACAAGGTACGATTACGCCTCTCAGCTACACCATTCAGCTGTGGTGTCCTGGGAGGAGTCAATTGTGAGACAATCCCACACTCCTTAAGATAGTCAAGGAACTCGGTACTAAGATACTCACCACCTCGATCGGATCGAAGCATCTTAATGTTCCTGCCCAATTGATTTTCTACTTCCTGTTTGAATTCCTTAAACCTTTCAAAGGTTTCGGACTTGTGTTTGATCAAGTAGACATACCCATATCTACTATAATCATCAATAAAAGTCACATAATACCGATTAGCGTCCCTTGTGGCGGTTTTGAATGGCCCACATACATCAGTATGTATTAGGTCCAACAAACCTTCACCCCTCTCACAAGTTCCAGTGAAGGGTGATTTTGTCATTTTTCCAAGTAGACAAGATTCACAACTATCATCTGATTTGAGGTCAAATGATTCCAAGACTCCACTCTTTTGGAGTTGGTCTATGCGTTTCTTGTTTACATGTCCAAGACGACAATGCCACAATGATGCTTTATCTAGGCTAGTAGAAGAATCAATATACAACACATTATTTCCTAAGTTGTCTACAATCGACACAGTTTCATACACGCCATCACAAGGTAATGCTTTAAAATAAAATACATTATTAAAGAAAGCATTAATACCACCACATTCATTATCAAACGAAAAGGTAAAACCTTGTTTGTACAAAGCATGAAAAGAAATAATATTCCTCGCCATTTCAGACGAGTATACACATTTATTCAAATCTAATTTTAACCCATTATTAAGCAACAAAGTATAAACTCCAATCTTGGAAACAGGTGAAGCCTTCCTATTCCCCATGATTAAGTTTATCTTCCCGTGCTCCACATCCTCACTTCTTCTTAGGCCCTGCAAATCAGAACATATGTGAATACCACATCCTGTATCAAGCACCCAAGAGTTAGAATATGTTGAGTAATTAGACAATATAGTGTAAATACCTGCATAGGTGGGTTTCACTTTCCCATCCTTTAGATCCTGCAAGTACTTAGGGCAGTTTCGCTTCCAGTGTGCCTTTTCATGGCAATAAAAGCATTCAGCATCCTTTGGAATGGCAGAAGGAGTGACAGAACCGTTCTTAGTCTTCGATGAGGAGCCTTCAAGAGACTTTCCCTTGGTACCCTTCGAAGGGTGCTTCCTCTTTTTCCCTTTGCCTTGCCCAATAGCTAAAACAGGGGTAGAAGTTGGAGTAGGAGTAGTAGAGGTAACAACCGCTTTACCCTTAAGACCGGTTTCAGCGGTCTTCAAGAGTCCTTGAAGCTTGCTGAGGGTAACTTCCTCCTTGTTCATATGATATGTCATTCGAAAATGATCATAACAAGAAGGCAAGGAGTGCAAAATGATGTCAATTGCTAACTCCTCGGGGATGTTAACATTCAGCTTCAGCAAACGGTCCACATACCTTTGCATCTTTTGCATGTGGCCCGTGACGGATTCACCGTCCTTCATGCGGGTAGTTATTATGGAGGAGATTATTTCATACCGCTCCTGACGAGCACTCTGATGGTACCTTTCCATCAAGTCTTGGTGCATCTCAAAAGGGTAGAAATCTTCATATGACTTTTGGAGCTCGGCTGTCATCGTGGCCATCATGATACATGCCACCTTAGTAGCATCTCTCTCATGAGTCCTGAATTCAGCGATCTCCTCAGGAGTAGTAGTAGACTCATCAAGTTCTTTTAACTCCTTATCGAGGACATATTCCTTGTCCTCGTAACGAGTAACCATCCTGATGTTCCTAATCCAATCCATGAAGTTGGAACCATCAAAGATGACCCTCCCACAAAGATTCATGAGAGAGAAAGAACCAGTTGGGTTAGAGCCTGAAGCATTAGTGTTGGAAGACATCTGAAAGAAGAAAGTAAGTTTAGATTAGATATTTAGGATCCTTAATAAGACACCCAAATGTAATATTAAGGCTAGGATCCAATCACAATATATTACACTTAGAAGAGGGATGCCGTAATCTAAGTAATAATATATATGAAAGGTAGGCGAATGACGATTCACCAATTTCCACCATGAAAACGAAATGATTAATTAGGTTTAATTGGATTTGAAATTCCTAGATTCTTTTGAGATTCATTGAACTTTTCAATGGCATGTTTCAATCTCGATTGTGCCCTTCAAGTTTTGTGACTGGGATGCCGAGGATCACAAAACAAGGTGTGAATAACCATGCTAACTCACTTGGTACTCCTAATATTATCACCTAATCAATGTGCCGGTTAACCACACACGCTCCATTGATCTATGACAACATTAAGTTACCCTTTGTGATCCTTACTAGTCTAATTAGTGTGCCGGTTAACCACACACGCTCCACTAACGACTTGGTAAGGTACAAAGTGTGAATTCCATGGATTAGCACCATGTTCACATTTTCCTAAAATAACTAAGATTGGGAATTAAAAGAGTTTAGTTATTTTATAATATTCATTATACTTTTAATGAGGATTTAAAGTCGTTGTTCTACCCGTTCGGCTAACGACCCTCCACCGATCAAGCAAGCGGTGGGTGAGAGTATACACCCATTAAGTCGCCATTTTATAGGCAACAACCTTATACCCACCTTATAGATCGGCTTCGTGAATGAGGCCTACTAACGGTAAAACGACTTATTCTTATACATATATATAATAATTAACCATTAATGTTATAAATAGTATAAGGGTTGAATTTTAACTATTAAAACTCTAAGGTTTGGAATTAAAGTTTATTAAAGTGTGTGAAACTTTACAAATTCCAAAACTTGAGGACAAGTTTTGTAACTTTGCAAAACTCTTCATTTCATAACTTATGAATTAAAGGTTCATAAAAATGAAGACTCTTCATTTTCATGTAACTTATGTGTTTTAAGTGTGTGTTAAATGAAAGTGACCTTTGGTAATCCATAACTTGAGGACAAATTATGGACTCCATTAAAACACATAAATGATTAAGAATTAATTCTAAACAATTCAGCAAATAATTCCTATCATTTTCTAAATTCATAAGAACATGAACATGATCATCAAAAATTCAAGAATTATATGAACACATAAAATCATGGATTTTTGATATATGCTATTGTAAATGGATTAGAACAACCATTACACCAACTAAAATAAGTTTTACAACACCAAAACAATTTAGGGTAATGTTTCCAGTCCATTTCCAGCAGCAAAAGTCGAGATTCTGCATTCTTTCGATCCTACTCGCCGAGTGCACGAACGGACTCGTCGAGTAGGTTGAAGTTTGCCTTGGACTCGGCGAGTCCCCCCAATGGACTCGGCGAGTCTAGCATGCAGACAGCAACGATTTCGACTTTTTTCACTATTTTGCATCAAGTATCAAACAAGCAAGCCTAGGCTCTGATACCACTGTTGGGTTTTGAGCAATCTAACACTTCCTAAGTGTGCATGCAACCCTAATAAACCTTGGATCTATGTTTGTCTAAATACATGCAAAATAATAATTTTCCAAGGTTTATAACCTATCTAACATGGCATGGGGAACATTTCAACATAAAAGAGTTAGAAGAGATTACATACCTTTGTTGTGTTGGGTTCTTAGGAGTTTGAGGGCCAAGCACCAATAGTGTGAATGCCTCAAATGGAATCACAAACACCACAAACTCTTGGAAAACTTTGAGAGAGTATACACACTCTTGTATTTTCGGCCACACACATGCACACACACACTAGAACACTAGCTTTCTCTTAGGCTATCTTAGGCTCTCTTTCATGCTCCATAAGCATGCTTATATAGTATGCATGGTTAGGGTGAAACCCTAATAACCCATGTCTTTTCCTTTTCCAAGGATCCATGGGTTAAAAGCTCCATGGATCATCCATGGACTTCCACATAAGCCTAGCCCATTAACAAATGAGTATTAGCCCACACTATATAAAACAAATAGCCCATAATTTAATTAGTATTCCTTTTAATCTCTAAATTAATCCATAATTAATTTAAGACTAAAACTAATTAAATAACGTAACTTCATATTAATATATTATAACTCATAATATATTAATAAACATATGTGTATAACTCTCATAAAATTATCCATAATAGTTTGGATGAGATGCAACCCAAATGGACCATGCCGGTCGGGTCAAGTATATACCAAATAAGTTATGGACTTAGACACCTTATCCAACACAAGCAACATGGGGCCAAAAAGCTAACAGATCTGAGCCCCTGGAGCTCAATCTTGCCTAGATCCAAAGGCCAAACGCCTTATTACAACATACAATGCACATACAAACTTGGGGATTAGACCAAGAAGGACCCAAATGAAGTTTTAAGCATAGAATCAAGGGGAAAACAGGTTATACCTCAAAGGAACTGCTGGAAGAACACAAATAATGCTTGGATGGCTTCTCCTCTTCTGGATCTACTTCCTTCCTCTTTCAAAGCCTTCAAAAACACACATACTAACCTCAAACTCTCAAGGAATAGCTTAGAACGAGAGATACAGGGCTTTAAGGGTCAATGGGGGCCGGCTTGGGGCTGATAAGTCCTTTAAGTAGGGTGCAAACCCCTGAAACTTAGGGTTTCATCCAACAGCTGTGACTCGCCGAGTCCAAGATATGGACTCGCCGAGTCACCAACTTAAACGTGTCCCGGGTCCCGCATCCACTCGGCGAGTCGGACCTATGACTCGCCGAGTCCAAGGCTAAAAGAAAGGAAATACTCAAATAACATTACGTACCAGGAACCGGGTGCTATCGAAGTCTGCTGCTCGATCCTGAAACAGCTCGGGATAATGCTCCATCATCTCGTCTACCGGCTCCCAAGTCCATTCCGAACCCTTGCGGTGCTGCCATTGCACCTTCACTAGCTCGACCTTCTTGTTCCTCAAATCCTTCGACTTCCTGTCGAGGATTGCGACTGGGCGCTCAATGTAATTCAGGCTGTCATCAACCTGAATATCCTCCAACGGTACTACTGCAGAATCGTCCACTAGGCACTTTCGCAACTGAGAAACATGGAAAGTGCTGTGGATCTGGCTAAGCTCGGCTGGCAGGTCCAGCCTATATGCTACCTTGCCCACCCGGGCTACGACCCTGAACGGTCCGATGAATCGCGGGCCCAACTTGCCCCGCACCCTGAATCGGATGACGCCTTTCCACGGCGACACCTTCAGGAGAACCATATCCCCGACCTGGAACTCTAAATCGGATCGACGCTTGTCGGCATAACTTTTCTGCCGACTCTGAGCAGTCTGAAGCCTGCTCCGGACCTGCTGGATCCTCTCAGTCGTCTTAAGCACCACTTCAGTGCTCCCCATGACTCTCTGGCCAACCTCACCCCAGCATATCGGGGTCCTACACCTCCATTCGTACAACATCTCGAAGGGAGGGCGGTCGATACTCGCGTGATAGTTGTTGTTATAGGAGAACTCGGCCAGGGGAAGATAGGTATCCCAGCTACCACCGAAATCTAGCACGCACGCCCGCAACATATCCTCCAGAGTCTGGAGGGTCCGCTCGCTCTGCCCATTCGTCTGCGGGTGAAAGGCAGTGCTAAAATGCAGACGAGTGCCTAACTTGTCATGGAATCTCTTCCAAAACCTGGAAGTAAAACGCACATCCCTGTCCGAGATCACCGATACAGGCACCCCATGCCGTGCCACAATCTCCCTGATATAGATGTCAGCCAATTTCTCGGCCGATATGCTCTCCTGAATCGGAATAAAGTGAGCACACTTGGTCAATCTATCCACGATGACCCAAATCGAATCCACTCCACGTGCGGTCCTGGGAAGCTTCGTGATAAAATCCATCGTGATATCTTCCCATTTCCACAGTGGAATATCCAACGGCTGCATCTTGCCATGCGGTCTCTGATGTTCGGCCTTGACCTTCCTGCAGGTCAAACATCGCTCGACATAGCATGCCACATCCCGCTTCATGCAGGGCCACCAATAGTCTAGATGAAGATCCCTATACATCTTTGTCGCCCCGGGATGAATAGAGAACCGGGACTTGTGCGCCTCCTCCATCAAAATCTGGCGCACGCCTCCGTGATACAGCACCCACACCCTACGGTGTAGTGTCAAAAGTCCTCGGCTATCATAATCAAAGGAGGAAACCTGACCCACCACTCGCTCGCTCTTCCGATGCTCCTCCTTGATAGCCTCCTGTTGAGCCTCCCGAATCTGCTCCAACAGGGGGGTCACCACGGTCATCCTCATACAAACGTCCCTGATCGGCGCCGCCTTGCGGCTAAGCGCATCGGCCACCACATTTGCCTTCCCCGGGTGGTAAAGGATCTCGCAATCATAATCCTTTACCACATCCAACCACCGACGCTGCCTCATGTCCAGATTCGGCTGATCCATGAGGTACCTCAAACTCTTGTGGTCCGTGTAGATGGTACACCGAACCCCATAGAGGTAATGTCGCCAAATCTTGAGGGCAAATACCACCGCCCCCAACTCTAAATCGTGCATCGGGTAGTTCGCCTCGTGAGGCTTGAGTTTCCTCGAAGCGTAGGCAATGACATGCCCCCTTTGCATCAGCACCGCGCCCAACCCAGAAATGGACGCATCACAATAAACCACAAAATCCTCTACGCCCTCTGGCAGGGCTAACATCGGCGCCTCACACAATCTCTGTCTCAGCGTCTCAAATGCAGCCTGCTGCTCGGGTCCCCACCGAAAGACCACGGCCTTCTTCGTCAGCCGCGTCAGGGGCACGGCTATCTTGGAGAAATCCTAGATAAATCTCCGATAGTAGCCTGCCAATCCCAGGAAACTCCGAATCTCAGATGGAGACTTCGGAACCTCCCATCTCATCACGGCCTCGACCTTGGCCGGATCGACCAGAATCCCGTTCTGGTTGACGAGGTGTCCCAGAAATTGCACCTCGCGCAACCAAAACTCACACTTGGAGAACTTGGCATACAAGCTCTCCCTCCTCAGGGTCTCTAATACCTCTCTCAGATGCTCCTCATGTTCCTCCCGGGTCTTGGAATAAACCAAGATGTCATCGATAAAGACTATCACAGACCGATCCAGCATCGGTCTGCATACACGGTTCATGAGGTCCATGAACGCGGCAGGAGCATTGGTTAGCCCAAACGGCATCACCACGAACTCATAATGGCCATAGCGCGTCCGAAACGCGGTCTTCTGCATATCTTCCTCCCTGACTCTCATCTGATGATAACCCGAACGCAAATCAATCTTGGAGAACCAAGATGCGCCCTGAAGCTGGTCAAAGAGGTCATTAATCCTCGGAAGCGGGTAACGGTTCTTCACCGTTACCTTGTTCAGCTCCCGATAATCTATACACATCCGATGCGACCCGTCCTTCTTCTTCACAAACAGAATCGGGGCTCCCCAGGGCGAACTGCTCGGACGAATAAATCCCTTGTCTAGCAGCTCCTGCAGCTGCGTAGACAACTCCTGCATCTCGGGAGGAGCCAACCGATACGGTGCCTTGGCTATCGGAGCCGCACCAGGAACAAGGTCGATCCTGAACTCCACCTGTCGCTCCGGAGGTATCCCAGGAAGCTCCTCTGGGAAGACGTCTGCAAAGTCTCGGACCACCGGAACCTCGCTCACTGTCGCCTTACCCGTCTCCCGGGTATCCATCACATACGCGATGTAACCTGCGCATCCCTGCTGAAGGTAGCGCCTAGCCCTCGCTGCTGAACATACAGCGGGTCCATACTGGGGTCTCTCACCATGAATCACTAACTCTCCCCCGCTTGGGGTCCTGACCCGCACTAGCTGCTGCGCGCAATCTATCATCGCCCCATTAGGGCTCAACCAATCCATGCCTATAATCACCTTGTTCCCACGCAACGGAATGGGAACCAAATCTACCAAATAGCGCTCCTCAAACAAACACAGCACGCAATCTCGAAATACCGTCGGTGCTCGCACCGATCGATCGTCAGCAATCTCCACCTCCAAAGGGCAATCTAACTCATCCGATGACTCATGAAACTTCCTGCTAAGCGCAAGGGAAACGAATGATCGGGATGCACCCGAATCAAATAACACCTGAACTGGGAGGCCGTTCACATGGAACGATCATAATACATACATATACATACAGAGCACATATCAATAACATAACATCATAAAAATAAGATAGAAGGAAAGAATCATACCCGTCACCACATCGGGTGCGGCGCGTGCCTCCTCGGTAGTCAGCTGAAATGCCCGACTCCTTACCACTGGAGCCTCTGCCTTGCCCTGCCGACCATCCGTGGTCCGCAGGGTCGCTGGAGCTGGCGCCTTCACTGGCACTGAAACTGTCAACTGGGGGCAATTGGCCTTCTTGTGGCCCCTCTGGTTGCAGTGAAAACACAGCAACTCCGATGTCTGAATAGCTGAAACTGGAGCAGTACAATCCCTGCTAAAGTGCCCTGCCTTGCCGCACTTGTAGCAGCCTACTGAACCCATCCTACATGCCCCCACATGCGTCCTGCCGCATTTCCTGCAGCGGCTCGGTCCTGACTGGCCTTTCGGCCTACCATCCGATCCCTTGGGCTTCTTCCTCGAAGCCCCTCCTGCCTGACCCTCCTCTAGTTTCCGTTTCCGGATGTGCTCCAAATCTATCTCCCTCTCCCTCGCCCTGGCAATCATGGAGTCCAGGGTAGGGCAAGCCGAAAAGCTAACATGCTCCCGGATGTCAGCTCGTAGCATATCATGGTAACGAGTCCTCCTCATGTACTCGTCACCGGCATACTGGGGCACTAACAAAGCCCTCTCCCGGAACTTGGCGGTGATCTCCGCCACAGTCTCCGTCGTTTGCCTCATGTCAAGAAACTCCCTGGCCAGCTGCTGAAGCTCGACCGTCGGCGCGAACTCTGCCCTGAACCTGGTCACAAAGTCCGACCAGGTTATAGCCTCGATAGCTGAGGCTCCCAACGAGTCACCCACTGACTCCCACCAATCCCGGGCTCGGTCCCGTAAACATCCTGCTGCATACCTCACCTTCGACCCCTCGGGGCAGAAGCTAGTCAACTGGGCAGACTCGATGTCTGCAATCCATCGCCTGGCAACAATGGGGTCTTTCACCCCGTGGAAATCCGGCGCACCGCTGCCCCTGAAGTCCTTGAAGGACAGCGTGCGAGATCCTGACTGGCTAGATGCCATATCACTCCTGAATGCCCGAAGGCGATCCTCCATCAACTCCATAATCCCTTCCTTGATCGACCCAAAGATAATGGGAGTCGACTCAAGGATACCCCTGGTGATCTCTGACGCGATGAACTCGCATAGCCCCTCATCAATCGGCTCGGAACCTGATCCCGAACCTGACCCCTCTCCTGAACCGCCATCTACCGGCCTCGATCGAAGCACCACCATTCTGCAATACATCACAACAATCATTAGTGATACTGATACTCCCAGAGGGATCACATCTACTTATAAGTTCCCTGGTCTTATCTTGGCCATCCTTGGTTCGGGTACGGATCCTCTGCTTTCAGTAGTACGGGCCCATACTACCTTCCACATCTATCCGTACCTTCTTCAAGGAATGCCTCGACTCCACCAGATCCCTTTCACTACTGTTGATCACTGCTATACTCATCCTAGGCTTGCCCTAGGGAAATCTCTAGTTCCACTCTAACCAGTCCTCAGCTGCTGCAGGCCTCCTTGTAATGCCAGTTAGCCATTACCCGAATACCATCACTTGTGACGAGGCTCAAATAATCCTTCGAGTACCCGACTCGTCCCTACAACGGTTGGACTCAAACAAGAGCTGCGCAGTAGGATCAAATCCGACACTCTAAGATTATTCAACTCTGGTCACACGTGACGTGACGCATTCGCCTAATGGTTGACCCCCACTATTCAGAGTCACACGAAGCACGAAGCAAGCAGCATTCAGATAAGGGTAACAATCTCAATTAACTCTATCTATTTTCAGGAACTGAGCTAGCATAAAGTACCAACTCATACTACCAGGCATAACCCAAATAGGCTATCCTATTTACTGTTTATTCAACAATTAGCATGCAAGTTCTCATACATCTAGAACACATAAAGCAGGCACATAAGGCATCACTCCTAGATCCTTAGTCCTATTCTAGCATGATGTTCTACAAAAGCTTAATAACATAACATAAACTTGTATGGGTACCTTGGGGATACTTACTTGAGCTCGGCCGGTCGCACACATCACACACTTCGTTCTTTCTCAAAACTCTGTTCTAAATTTTAGAAAACATTTTCTTTTAGAAAATCTTTTAAATCCCTCGATTTGAGTTCAGACACTCCCAAAGGTGTGTCCGAATCCCTCAAACCAGGGCTCTGATACCAACTTGTAACGACCCAATTTTCACGTCCAAAAATTTCGTTTTAAAAACATTACTTTTAGAAAGTATTAAAAGTTAAAACATTGTCTAAAAGCCAATTCATACATTCCATCAAAATATCAGAGTACAAATCTCAGTGAAGCTCGTAAATGCGGAAACCGGAGAGTGTGTGTGTAACGTGCCGCTACCGTGCCGGCTCCTTTCCCCTAGCTGAGGAGGTACCTGAAACCAAAACCGAAACTGTAAGCACAAAGCTTAGTGAGTTCCCCCATAATACCACATACCATGCAACATATAACAACCACTGTTCAGCTAGGAGTTACGGGCCTTGCCCACACTCGGGAAGATACGGGCCCTGCCCACACTTCGCTAGCCGGGAGATACGGGCCTCGCCCACACTTGTGAAGATACGGGCCCTACCCACACTTCGTTATCTGGGAGATACGGGCCTAGCCCACACTCCAACCTCGGAGAGATACGGGCCCTGCCCACACTCAACCGCTAACCCATAACATACAAGTATCATGCAGACAACAAGTATAAGCAATTCTATCATATTAACACATATATCATACTTGACTAAACCCAGAGATACGGGCTCGGCCCACACTCTAGTACTAGCATCTCGTCTACACGGGTCGGCCTTGGTGCCTTAGACCCGTTCCTACTAGAAAGGAAACTCACCTCGAAATAGCTGCTGGTCTGTGTGGGAATTGATCACCTACTACTACTACTGCTGCTCCGGAAACCCTCCGACTGCAATTCCCACGACATACTCAATCAAACACTGCTCACTGACCTTTGGGTAAAATGACCATTTTACCCCTGACCTTGCCCTAAGTCAAAGTCAGAGTCAACTTTCAGTTGACCTCGACTCGCCGAGTTGGCTTTCCAACTCGCCGAGTCCCTACGCAAACGACTGCCCTGAATCCTGGTCCTACTCGTCGAGTTAGGCGACGACTCGACGGGTTCACCTTCTTAACCAATATTCAAGTCCTTCATCCTACTCGCCGAGTTGTATGAACAACTCGCCGAGTTCATCTTCATCCGATGAACACTTATGCGAAGACTCGCCGAGTTGTATGAACAACTCGTCGAGTCTGTTCTTGATCTAAGGAGATTGCCTTGAACTCGCCGAGTCAGGGCATTGACTCGCCGAGTACCTCCATAGATGAGTTAAGCTTCCGACCCACTGAGCCACACCCCGTGACTCACTGGTCACTCGACACTACGAAAAGGGGACAACTCGGAGACTCGCGAATAGACTCGCCGACTCATATGAACGACTCGCCGAGTCGTTGCCATGCACCTTCTGAATACACGGATTTGCTCGATTCCAGTCCATGCCATTCATAGATCTGGACTTCTAGGACACGATTCACACGTAAAGTTTCCAACTTTACGTGTGGATATTCACCAATATGGATTTTAGGGCTCAAAATGTCTCAAAAGGGTAGATCTAGGACTAACAAGCAACATGGGGCCAAAAAGCTAACAGATCTGAGCCCCTGGAGCTCAATCTTGCCTAGATCCAAAGGCCAAACGCCTTATTACAACATACAATGCACATACAACCTTGGGGATTAGACCAAGAAGGACCCAAATGAAGTTTTAAGCATAGAATCAAGGGGAAAACAGGTTATACCTCAAAGGAACTGCTGGAAGAACACAAATAATGCTTGGATGGCTTCTCCTCTTCTGGATCTACTTCCTTCCTCTTTCAAAGCCTTCAAAAACACACACACTAACCTCAAACTCTCAAGGAATAGCTTAGAACGAGAGATACAGGGCTTTAAGGGTCAATGGGGGCTGGCTTGGGGCTGATAAGTCCTTTAAATAGGGTGCAAACCCCTGAAACTTAGGGTTTCATCCAACAGCTGTGACTCGCCGAGTCCAGGATATGGACTCGCCGAGTCACCAACTTAAACGTGTCCCGGGTCCCGCATCCACTCGGCGAGTCGGACCTATGACTCGCCGAGTCCAAGGCTAAAAGAAAGGAAATACTCAAATAACATTACGTACCAGGAACCGGGTGCTACATCATTCATATCTACTTCCAACATATGAACGATTCTGGATAATTTGAACAATTCGATTATTCCTAATAAACTCAATTATTCTGGAAGTCAAAACATGCAAAGTGAAACAATAGCTAAACAATTAACATAAGACAGTAACATTACTCATAAATAAAACTTCTTTATTTAATCATCAAATGTTAATTACATTTATCTATTACACGTTTCTAATACTATCTAATCTATGCTAATATCATCCTTCAGCCCAATACTCCTAGCATGCTGCAAGTGCTTAACCCTACTCAGTCCCTTCGTAAGCGGATCTGTTGGGTTATCTTCTGATGATATCCTCTTCACTACGAGTTGTCCTTCTTCTACATGATGTCTAATGAAATGATATTTTCTGTCGATATGTCTTGATCTACCATGATCCCTCAGTTCCTTGGTCAAGGCAACCGCTCCTTCGTTATCACAGAAAATCTCCATGGGCTCCTTTATGGCAGGCACAACTCCAAGATCACCGATGAAGTTCTTTAGCCATATTGCCTCCTTCGACGCTTCGCTCGCTACAATGTACTCTGATTCGCACGTTAAATCAGCTACGGTTTCCTTCTTGGAACTCTTCCATGTCACTGCTCCTCCATTTAGGGTAAAGACCCAGCCCGACTGTGAACGGTAGTTGTCCCTGTCGGTCTGAAAACTGGCGTCACTGTACCCTCGCACCTTCAAGTCATCACTCCCTCCGAGGACTAAGAACCATTCCTTTGTCCTCCGAAGGTACTTAAGGATATTCTTCACCGCAATCCAATGTGCTCTGCCAGGATTCCCCTGATATCTTCTCACCATGCTCAAAGTGAAGGCTACATCAGGGCGAGTACAAGTCATAGCGTACATGATTGAGCCAACTGCGGAAGCGTATGGTACTCGGCTCATTTCTGCTATCTCAGCTTCGGTACTCGGACTTTGAGTCTTACTCAACTTGGCATTACTCTGTATCGGTAATTCTCCCTTCTTCGAGTTTTCCATACTAAATCGTTTTAGTACTTTATCCAAGTAAGTATTATGACTAAGTCCAATTAGTCTCTTACTTCTTTCTCTTACTATCCTTATTCCCAAAATGTAAGAAGCCTCTCCGAGGTCCTTCATAGCGAAGCACTTCCCGAGCCAGGACTTAACCTCCTGCAGAGTCGGGATGTCGTTTCCTATGAGTAATATGTCATCGACATATAGAACGAGGAAGCTTACTATACTCCCACTGGATTTGACATATACACAAGATTCGTCTTCACTTCGTACAAATCCAAACTCTTTGACTTTCACATCGAAGCAAAGATTCCATCTGCGAGATGCTTGCTTAAGTCCATAAATGGACTTCTCAAGCTTACACACTCTATTTGGATGCTTCGGTTCCACAAACCCCTCTAGCTGAGCCATGTAAACATCCTCAGCCAACTTTCCGTTAAGGAAAGAGGTCTTGACATCCATTTGCCAAATCTCATAATCATGAAATGCGGCAATTGCTAGCATCACTCTAATAGATTTAATCTTCGCAACTGGTGAGAAGGTCTCATCATAGTCAACTCCGGGAGTTTGAGTAAAGCCCTTCGCAACCAATCGTGCTTTATATGTGTGTACCTTTCCATCCACGTCGGTCTTCTTCTTGAAGATCCATTTGCACCCAACGGTCTTACGTCCGGGCACATAATCCACCAAATTCCAAACTTGGTTATCATACATGGATTGGATCTCGCTATCCATTGCCTCTTTCCATTTCGCAGACTCCGGGCCTGCCATGGCTTCCTTATAGCTATTAGGTTCATCAAGATTTATTAGTGTACCATCACTAATATACGTGTCCCCTTCGGTAGTAATATGAAAACCATAAAACTGGGGATGAACTCTAACTCTATCGGAATGTCTAAGAGGTAAGGATTCGTCAATCGGTTCAACCAGAGTTTCCTCCTCGGGTTGAGTGCCAGCGGTAGAGGTTCCTTCATCTATCGACTCTTGAATCTCTTCAAGTTCGATTTGCCTCCCACTGTCTCCTTGGCTTATGAGTTCTCGCTCTCGGAAAACTCCTATCCTCGCAACGAAGACAACTTTGTCCTTCGGTCTATAGAAGAGATATCCAAAGGATGTCTA
The DNA here is from genome assembly GCF_002870075.4 of Lactuca sativa. NCBI lineage: Eukaryota > Viridiplantae > Streptophyta > Magnoliopsida > Asterales > Asteraceae > Lactuca > Lactuca sativa. Next base: position 337,148,310 of record NC_056627.2, on the reverse strand, counting down.
TGGGTAGCCGATGAAAATACATCGCTCACTTCGAGGTTCGAGCTTGTCGTGAGTATCTCGTCTTATGAAAGCCTCACAACCCCAAACCTTGATATGTGCCAATGAGGGAGCTTTCCCTGTCCACATCTCGTGAGGTGTTTTGGCAACCTTCTTAGTAGGGACTCGGTTAAGGATATGGGCGGCAGTCTCTAAGGCATACCCCCAAAAAGAGATAGATAGTGAAGCACGACTCATCATAGAGCGAACCATATCCAATAAGGTTCGATTACGCCTTTCTGCCACACCATTCAACTGCGGTGTCCTAGGAGGCGTCAATTGCGAAACTATTCCACACTCCTTGAGATATTCGTGGAATTCAAGACTTAGGTACTCTCCTCCTTGATCGGATCGAAGCATCTTGATTTTCCTGCCCAATTGATTCTCCACTTCATTCTTAAACTCTTTGAGCTTTTCAAAGGTTTCTGACTTTTGCTTGATTAAATAGATATACCCATATCTACTATAATCATCGGTAAAGGTCACATAGAAGCGGTTCCCATCCTTCGTAGTTGATCTAAACGGTCCACATACATCGGTATGTATTAGGTCCAATAGACCTTCACCCCTTTCACATGTACTCGTGAAGGGTGACTTAGTCATCTTTCCAAGTAAACAAGACTCGCATGTGTCATCTTCCCTAAGGTCGAATGACTCCAACACTCCATCCTTTTGGAGTTGGGCTATGCGTTTCTTGTTGACATGTCCAAGATGACAATGCCACAAAGATGCTTTATCCATACTAGTGGAAGAATCTATATTCAAAACATCATTTCCTAAGTTATCAACAATCATAACAGTTTCATATATTCCATTACATTGTATAGCTTCAAAGTAAAAGACACCATTTAGATAAGCCAAAATAGAACCATTCTCATTATTAAAAGAAAATCTAAATCCTTGTCTATATAAACCATGAAATGAAATGATGTTTCTACCTATTTCTGGCGAATAGCAACAATTGTTCAAATCTAAACACAAATTATTCCTAAGCACTAAAGAATACACTCCAATCTTGGTCACAGGCGGCGATCTTCTGTTCCCCATGATTAGATTGATCCTTCCTTGCTCCACATCCCTACTTCTTCTTAGTCCCTACACATTAGAACAAATGTGGTAACCACAACCGGTATCAAGAACCCAAGAAATATCATGATTAGAATCGTTAGATTTAATTGTGTATATACCTGCGAAAGATGGCTTGATTTTTCCTTCTTTGATTGCTTGCAGGTACTCTGGGCAGCTTCTTTTCCAATGTCCTATCTTATGGCAGTGGTGGCACTCTGCCTCCTTCGGGTTAGGACATGGCTTAGCGGGATCCACTTTGGTCCCACTAGAAGAGGCACCATATCGGGCTTTGACCTTGCGATAGTTCTTCGATGAAGCCTTCCTCTTCTTTCCCTTTCCTTGACCAATAGGCAAGACAGGAGCAGCAGGTGGATTGGGATTCGGTGCAACAGACTTGTCTTTGAAGTTGCTCTCAGCAACCCTCAAGAGACCTTGGAGTTTGCTTAGGGTGACCTCTACTTTTTTCATGTGGTAGGTCATCCTAAATTGGTTATACATCGGAGGCAAAGAGTGAAGCACCATGTCAATCGCCAAGTCTTCTCCAAAGTCAGCATTTAACTTACGAAGGCGGTCAACATACCTTTGCATCTTTTGCAAGTGCACGGTAAGAGATTCTCCATGACCCATCTTAGCAGAAATCATGTTAGTGAAAATCTCATAACGCTCTTGTCTCGCGTTCTGGTGGTATCTTTCCAATAAGTCTTGGTGCATCTCGTACGGGTACATGTCCGCGTAGGACTTTTGGAATTCGGAGTTCATGGTGGCAATCATGATGCAATGTACCTTCGTTGCATCTCGCTCATGAGTCTCAAAAGCGGTGATTTCGGCCGGAGTAGCGATTTCAGGGTTGATTTTCTCGAGCTTCTCATCAAGGACATACTCCTTGTCCTCATAGCGAGCAATGGTGCGAATGTACCTTATCCATTCGCTAAAGTTCGTTCCATCGAAGGTGACCTTTTGGCAAAGGCTCATCAACGTGAAAGAACTAGCAGCAGCGTTGTTTTCGTTCGACATCTACAAAAGAAAAGGACAAAGATAGATTAGAATAAGAATCCCTAATTATCACCCGATAAGAAAATTAGGGCTAGGGTCCAACAATAACATTTACATACTAGAAAAGGGATGTCGTAATCTAACATGCAAATAAATTGAAGGTAAGTAAATGACGATTCACTAATTCTCCATCACAAAACTTAACTATTAGTCCTAAGTGTATTGAGAATTCCTAGGTTCGAATGAGATTCATTGAAACTATTCAATGGCATGTTCAAATCTCGATATGCCCCTCTTGTTTGTGACTGGGATGCCAAGGATCACAAAGCGGGTGTGAATTACCATGCAAATTCACATGGTGCCTTCATTGTAACGATCACCTATTCGATGTGCTGGTAAACCACACACGCTCCATCGAACTATGATAAACAATGAATCACCCTTTGCCACCTTTGCTTAGAACCAATTAGTGTGCCGGTAAACCACACACGCTCCACTAACTTCTTGGCAAGGGTGCAAAGTGTAATTTCATGGGATTGCATCAATTCACTTTTCCTAAAGTAACTAAGATTGGGAAATTTTTTTAAAAAATTTAGTTACTTTGTATTACTTATTATACTTTTAATGAGTAGATGAGGTTGCCCTATCCTACCCGTTCGGCTAACGACCCTCCACCAATCAAGAAAACGGTGGGTGTGAGTGTACACCCATTAAGCGCCATTTTATAGGCCGCAACCTTATACCCACCTTATAGATCGGCTTCGTGAATGAGGCCTACTAACTGTAAGACTAGCATTTAGTTATACATATATATATATATATATATATATATATATATATATATATATATATATATATATATATATATATATTATTCTAGTAATATCATATTAGTATAGGGTTGTATTTTAAACCTTTTAAAATCTAGGGTTTGAAATTTAAGTTGTCTAAATTAAACTTTTAATCACAAATATAAATTTCAAAACTTGAGGGCAAGTTTTAAACATTTAAAACATAGAGGATCAAATAACAAATAATTCCAATTAACAATTAATATCCTAATTATCTATATTTGATTTTATTCAAGATTTTTTTGAAAGATAATTACCAAAATAATTAAAATAATTAATTAATTATCATATAAGGAAATTAAATATTTTATTAGTTGATAAATACCTTTAACTAGATCAAGATAATAGTCATATATATCAAAAAATCGGATTTAGATTGATCTATTATGATTAAGGTAAGTTTCCATAAGATAATTATGAAAAAATCCCAAATCTGGCCATTCCTGACGCCTCGACTTGCCGAGTGCACAAAGGGACTCGCCGAGTCAGGCCTACTCGCCGAGTCCACTTTGGAACTCGCCGAGTCCATGACTCAGAAACCAAAAATCGAATTTTGCAGGTTTGTTTTAGTTAATCAAGCAACAATTTAAAGAAAACCAAGCAAGGCTCTGATACCACTGATGGGTTTTAGCCAGAAGAACTTTCCTATGTGCGCATGCAAAACCCTAATGCTTGGATCTAGGCTTTCTAATTAAACATTCTTTGAATCCAAGACTTCTAATGGCTAATTAGGTTAAATAACAACATTGAAACAGATCTAGAACCATACCTTTGAATTCCTTGTTGATCTTGTAGTCTTGGAGCTTCTAGAGTCACAATTGTCACTCCTCTAATGGCTTACAAACACCAATAGCAAGAAAGATGACTTAGGAGAGAGGAGAGGGGAGGAAATCGGCCAGGGTTCTCTTACTTTAAGTGAGGTGCCGATTTCCCTTGCCCATGGGGTCTATTTATACTTGTAGATTCCTTAAGGGTTACAACCTAAACCCTAATTGGACAATCTTCTCTTAAGGCTATCCAAATCCTTTCCTTAGATAACTCATTGCATGATTTTGAAGCTATCCTAGCTTCTAGAATCCGTCCCCTATATATCTATACGGATTTATAGTCTTAAGCTTAACTATCAAGCAATTGACAGTTTATACCCCTTTATTTAATTAACCTATATATTAATCAAATAACAATATATTATTCTTTATATTATTCCCATAATATATTAATAATATTTACTCTCTCTTAATAAATCATCCTATCAAGTTGCTATGGTGAAGGCAACCCAAAAGGACCATGCACAACCGGGTCAAGTACTTGCCTAATATAGTTGCAGCCTTAGACACTATTCCAACACAACGACCATCTCTTCTTCATCATCTTCCTTTTGATCTGGTGCCTTGCAGCTTTTACCACTTTTGAGAGTCACATCATAAGCATTGTGCTTTGTGTTTTTCTCAGTCTGAGATGCGAACTTTCCTTGTACTTGTGCCTCTAGCTTGCTTATAGAGTTCACGAGTTGTGATCATTGTTGTAAAACTCGCCGAGTTGGCCGATTACTCCTCTGAGTACTTGCTACTCCCCCCTTTGCCGAGGCGAGTTACATAATCCCGAGTACTCCCCGATCGGCCCCTTACGAATGGAGTAGTGTTGTGAAATTCGGTCAACTCGGTGATTAATATGTATAATATACTTAATGATTTATTTTTTAACATACACACATGTGATTATTACTACATATATATATCTTAAATTTTCGGTAATTATTCACGAAGTGAGACCATTATGTGTTTTTCATTTTTTGTGTATTCACATGTATCCAACTTTGTTATATATTTAATCAAATTATGATTTTATCTTATGATTTTGACATATATAATTTCCCTAAAATATTTCTACACAAATTTTCAAATCCGAGTAATCCCCGAGTACTCCCGGGTACTCCCGAGTAATCACTACTCGGTAGTTTGCCTAACAGGTACCGAGTAACGAGTTCTACAACCTTGGTTATGATACCTACTACTCAAGATTTTTGATACTTGACTTGGTCTCATTATGAAAAGCTTAGGTACTGGTAGCAAGACATTTAACAATGTCTTCTAAAGATATGTTGGAACTACTACTTTGCTATTGAACATGTGGTTGTTGAAAATTGGACTGATGTTGATTTTTCTGAAAAGATTGCTACTGAAAGCCAAGTGGATGTTGGTACTTATTTCTTTGATGAAATTTCTATTGGGGTCTTTGTTGAAAGTTCTTTTGGAATCCTCACGAAACTTGTTTGTTGCGCAACTGCTCAAACTATCTCTGCTGTGATTGATAACCTCTCGTGGCCAGGACAATTTAAGTGTCTTCCTGCAATATTGGGCACATGTCTTTTGGGTGCCCAGTCTTCAAACATATCCCACAACATTTGACCTTTATTTCAACATTGTTTTCCTTGGTCTGAAATCTGACAATCAAGGTGGGGATTTTTGAGTTCCTTTACTCCAAACGGTTGATCTGGATACCATTCTTCTTCACTTGCTGATTGTTATGATTCAATTTCCAACTTATCTATTAATCCTTGGATCTCAGTTGGAATCATATATGCAAGTGAACCACCATTCGAGGCGTTGAGGAGGTGCTTTTCCATTGGGGACAAGCCTTCACACAAGTACTAATATGGCTGATAGTCACTGATCCGATGTTGCATAAGGCACATACATATTTAAAAGAAATTCAAATGGGGGGGATTTTGTTGGTTATTAAATCTAAATTAGCCATAAATTTATAAAAGGAAACTCTTAAAAAACTTGAGTAAAATTCAAAAGGTAATAACAATTTCAGTTTCGCGGTGACTCTCCTAATCATGCAAATAATTTTCAACACGATTATTGAATTGTGTACTATTTAAATTGATATTTAAAATTATTAATAAGCTCTAACAATTTTTGTTTACTAAAATGCTTAACCAAAACAAGCTCTTTGAACTAAACTTTACTTTTTAATGAATTAACCAAATAAGCTCTTAATTAATTTAGAAAAGTCGCATTAGACATTTTGTAAAATTCCTAGTAAAGTCTAATACTTCTCACAAGTTTAGAAGCGTAAAGACTAATTTGATTAGTTTATATTAGATTTAATCCTAATAACAGCAGTGTATTATTTGTTTCTTTTATGGTTTAATAAAGACAATTACGAATATAAAAAAAATCAAATATTCAGAATGATTCAATAATAATTAAATTGGCTAATAGAAACTGAATAAAATCAAACTTTCAATTAACCATAAAACTTATCAAACAAAACAGAAAACACAATCAAAATTCATGCCTAATGATTAGTTGCATGAAAAATCGAGTCGTTTGCGAAACTGAAATCTAGGGTTTTATCCTGACATAGCTAAAAACAAAATACAAAAGATGAATATGATCTAACTGGTAGATTTTACTAAACCGATAACAAAGATTGATTCGGGTTCTTCAGATCTTCTTTTGGCAATTGGAATCTTTAGAAAATCGTATCTTTGTCGTATGGAATTACAATTAGCGTCTACTAAAGGATTATGGGGCTCTAGCTATAGGCTTATTAGTAACACGGAATATTCTACGGTCGCATATATGGAAATGCGATCACATTTTTTACGAAAATGCGTCCCGAACCACTTTAATGAAGTACAATGCAAAATCTGAACTTTTTAAGACTTTGACATAAATATGCGATCGCATAAATGGGATATGCGATCGCATTTTTCTAGATTTTTCTACGAATCAATTTTTTTGGGCCAATAAGTACTCCGATCAACATTTACGATCACATAGATGGGATCTACAATCGCATTTCTCATTTTTCACTGCGGTTTGGTCACGATTCTTCTCTTTAAGTAGTCTAAGTCGTTCCTCTGCACCCTTCTTCTGTTCCAACTACAATTTGGCTCGAATGCTCCATCCAATGCATCCTGGAAGTGTCATATTCTCGTTGTTCTCCAATTTTTCCTAAAAATCAATCCAAAAGTGAGTAATATGAGCATTATATGAAAATACTGTGAAATGCACAATTTAGAGAAATATAAGCGAGATAGTTAGCAATTTATAAGAAAATGCTGACAAAATCATGCTAAAATATGCATATAAAATGCATCTAACAATAGGTTTCCAAACAAAAGGAACAAAACTGGTCCCATATGAACTTTGTTTCAAGAAATAGCCAAAATTTAGCTACTTTTGGGTTTGGGGATGTCTAGCAGTTGTAAAACTCACTGATCCTAAAAGGAAAACTTTGGGAGAACATGGAATAGATTGCATATTCATTGGATATGCCGAATATTCCAAGGCATATAGGTTCTATGTAATAGAACCTAATGATTCGGTACCGGTTAACACCGTTATTGAGTCATGGGATGCATTTTCATCAATTCAAAGGCCTAAGGATCTAAACTTTGGCATTAAAGAAGTGCAAAAACCATAAAGTCCAGATGGTGGTAATGGAAAAGAACTACAAGAGCTTCATAGAAGAAAAAGAGGTTGAATTATGAAAAATATCAGATCCGACTTCCAACTATATTTGGTGGAAGGCACAAGGGATCAAATAAGTATTGAATACTCATATTGCTATAGTATTAAGGATGATCCTAAGACATATCAAGAAGCGATGGATTTTCGAGATATCGTCTTTTTGAAGAAGTGATTGATGACAAAATGTTATCAATTCTTAAGAACAATAGATGGGTGTTGTCGAATTTCCTTCCAGCTTCTAAACCATTTGGTTGCAAATGTATTTTCAAAAATAAATTAGATATTAATGGGACTATTGAAAATTACAAATCCCAGTTGGTCATTCAAGGTTTTAAGTAAAAACCTGATGTTTTCTATTTTGATACGTATGCTCTAGTTGCTCATATTTCTACTATTAGATTGTTAATTACTTTGACATGCATTCATAATCTGTTTTCTTATCAAAAACATCCTTTTTAATTGTTGAACTTGATGAAGAAGTTGACGTGAAACAACAAGAAGTTTTTGCTATGCCTGTTAAAGAGCATATGATATGTGAACTGGTAAAATTTTTGTATGGGTTGAAACAAGCACCAAAACAATGGCATCTAAAGTTTGATGAGGTTATTTTATCTTTTGTGGTTTTAAGTTAAACCAATGTGACAAATGTTTTTTTACAGTATATCCAATGATGCTACTGGTGTAAGAGTGATCATTTGCTTATATGTAGATGATATGCTAATTTTGGTACTAACCAAGAACAAGTAAATGAAAGAAAGAAATTATTGTCATCTAAGTTTTCCATGATCAGGTACACTAGTAATCCTAGTGCTCAACATTAGCAAGTGGTCAATAGAGTGTTTAAGTATCTCAAAGGAACCATGGATTGTGGATTGAGTTATTTGGGAAGTCCTTCAGTCTTAGAAGGTCATTCAGAAGCAAGTTAGATAACCAACATAGAGGATCATTCCTCAACAACTGGTTCAATATTTTTGGTTGGGGGAGGTGCCATTTCCTGGGCTTACAAGAAGCAATCTCACATTACAAGCTCAACAATGGAATATGAGTTTTTTCCGTTAGCTACTACTGGTAAAGAATCAAAATAGCTAAGGAATTTGTTCTATGAGATTCATTTGTTGTCAAAGCCAATATCACCAATATCTATCCTTTATGATAATGCAACCACTTTGGCTAAGTCTTACAGCCAGGCTTATAATGGAAAGTCTAGACACTTAGGTGTTAAACATAGTATGATTAGAGAACTAATCATGAATGGAATGATTTTGGTAGAGTTTGTGAAATCGCAACAAAATTTGGCAGATCACTTGACTAAAGGTCTGACAAGAGACTTAGTGCACAAGTAAGTTACATAAATGAGATTAAAGTCCATTTAACTCTATAATGGTAAGACACCCAATTCCATTCTAATATGACATTAGGAGTTGAATTCAATGTGGAAAGCTCACACTTATAGAGTGGAACAGATGAAGTATACATCCCAAGTATATGTTCAATTGTTCAGTCCTGCAAGTTAGTCAGGATGAAGTTGAACTTCTTAAAAATTCCTTTTATAAAATGTATATGTAGATACATGAAGTAAAGGAATTACCTACGTGATTGTGAAGTGTAGCTGCATTTCTAGAGGTTGGGGACTTGGCCTTGATACAATCATGAGAGGATTAGGACATACAAATTTATAATAGTGTGAAGTTGTATTTTGCTAGAATGTTCAATAAACTGGTATGCATTTTACTTTTAGGTATTCAGTTAGGTTGAAGGGTTCAATTATTAGAACACCTTAATTCTCTAGTATTTGAATTGTTTGATACTAAAATGGGAATTCAGTTGTTTTGATATTTTCATTTATGTATTGTTTTGGTTTATTTAGATAATTTTATGTTCGTTCATGGGTTACACTAAAATGGGCGAGGACTGTTGGTGATTTTAGTGTCACTTGGCATTTTGTGTAATTGGAACTAAATGTGAGCTAAGGGGCTTATCGCTTGAACTCTATATTATATGTTTGATGAATGCGAAGTGCATGCATATATAAGATTGAATTATAAGCCGGTACGATAGAAACACGGGGTTTGGGACAGCACCCCAAAAGGTCTTTGGAAATTTGAATTAGTTACATTATGGAAAATCCGAATTCTTGTGGGTAATTACTGTAAAATTCACAAATCTTGTCAATTTTGGTAAACATTGATAATGCCATTAATTTTGAGATTTATATAACTAATTTACTAGATTTACCCTAATCTGCCAAGTATAAATACAACTCTTCTATTAAGTCGCAGACAAAACTTTTCTCTACTGTTCTTCTTCTATACGACCTTAGAACCCTCTGGCGATTTGGCTTGTGTTCATGTGCCTAGATACACAAGTGTCATTTTGGATTATCCTTGACTGAATTTTCTGTAACTCAAACATAGGGTGGAAATATCAGTTCGGAAAGTGAACTTACATGATCCAAGAGCAATCGGGTTTGTAGCCATCACCCTATTCAAATATCATGCAATAGGTGGAAGATAAATGACTTCATGAAATTAAGATTAAGCATGCCATTTCCCCTTTATATGTACTACCATAAGAACATTGCAACAATTCCAAATAGCACATAAATTAAAAAACAAAATCAAATCTCAATTCGTCTGCCAACAACTGTGTATGAATAACTTAAGTTGGAAGGTATATATATCTAGAAACTAATAATTGCATACATACAAAATTCAAACATAAAATAATCGGGAGAAATCCAGTTATGGGAAAATTAGGCCGTCCCTGAGGTGGACAAACACAATGCCCGTCGATTTTAGAGAAATAGATGTAGAATTCAAAGTAATTGGGCTTAGAGAAGTGTGTGTGGTCCACTGATGACATTTGGATTATTCGTCCATCGGTCCAATGGTGAGGCTTCATGATCATGTAGTACGGGTTTCCTAAGGGTGGTGGTGTGGTGACAATAAGCTTTTTGGACGGCAACAAGAGGTGCATATGGAAGAGGAGCGCTTAATCGATCGTTTAATATAATGGTATCTTCATGGAGATGGCATAAGTAAGAATTGAAGATGTGATTTAAAGAATTTCCCAAAAATATAGAAATTGGAGACGTGAAAACATGAATTTTTCAAAATTAAAAGAATTTATTTTTGTTTATAAAAATAAAATGACCAGGCTACCCTTATTTCCTAATTTAATGATTTTTTTCTAAAAATTCATTGGTCCTTACATTCACACAATACTTATCTATCCACACTTGAACCTAACTCTCTCTCGCTCTCTCTTTGTCTCTCTCTCTCTCTCTATCCATCCACATTCAAACTTAAAGATTTACGAGAACTCGTGAACTCCTAATCTGTATATCATAATTTCAAAACAGAAACCATCATTGCACTCATAGAGCTGTGTCTAAGAGATATACATGAACAAAAATAGGTTTGACAGTTTTTTTGGAAATGTACTTATATGCACGAATAAATGTGCATGCATGCTCATTTATTTTTTCTATGTTTTTTCAGGTTTTGATTCTTTTCAAAGCTTGTGTGTGTGTGTGTGTGTGTGTGTATATATATATATATATATATATATATATATATATATATATATATATGATAGGTTATTTATTGTATTGTGTCAAATTTATTATGTATGTATTTAGTCTTTAATAACGGATTGGGTCCATCCATTTGTCATTATGGTGCTAGGGTTAAACTATTTGTAGTGCATGCATGTATCGTTTAGGGTTAATCGATGATAATGCCATACATTGCTTTTATAGAAAATTTCTCATTGAACTCTTTTAAAGATTTGATAATGTTAAGCATTCAGCACATCTTTGATCATTGTTCTTATTGTTTGATTCACTTTACTGTTACTGAATCTACCGATCTTCGAGTTATTGTTCAACAATTGGTATCAAAGCAGGAGATTGTGTAACTCATACGCAAATCTTCTATTGAGTTGTCTTAGGTTTTTGAGTTTCTGATGGATCTGTTCTTGTTGTCTTCATCGTTTTCATCGATTGTATACTTTAGATCCAGGTCCTTGTTTTTTCCTAAACTCGATTATCGTTTTACACATCTGATTCTATACAGGTTTTTGTGAATCAACATCATGCAAGACAAAGATCTCGATACTCCTTCTTTCAATCTGTCCAGCAGCATCGGATCAACTACCAGGATTGCAATCCTTTTCCAACAAGATTATGAGGTCTGGGCCCTACACTTTGAAGACTATGTTCTATGTCTTGAAGAACCCAACTCACTCATATAGGAGGCTATGACGCAACAAACTTTCGCTCACACGGCTACATGAAAGATCGTCAAGACTCAAGCCAACTACAACACAATTCTGGTTGATCATAAAGATACCCCTCAATATGAAAAAGACAAATTGTTAAGCAACATCAAGGCAATGAGAATAATCAGATTCGCTCTTCCTCCAGACACGTTTCGTCTGGTGAGTACATGTGATACGGCCAAGGAAATCTGGGATAGGTTGAAGGAACTTTACTCAAGCGACGCAGATCTGGAACATTCTATACAAACTTTGCTTTTATTAGAGTTTGATGCTTTTGTTCAAAAGCTAGAAGAGAAACTTGATCAAACATTTAATCGTTTTAATCATCTCTTAAGCAGGATGTTAAAACACAAGATCAATCGTAAAATGATAGAGCAAAAAAGTCACGTTTATGAATGGTTTGATAACTGAATGGAAATTAGTTGTATCCACAGTAAAAGCTCATGAATAGTTCAAGAGCTACACTTTGGAAAAGTTTTGGGAAATATAAGATCCCACGAAGATGAAGTGACGAAGGATGTAAAGCTTGTGTCTGGCATGGGATCGTTGGCCCTAGTTACGAATGGTAAAAAGGTTGATGAAGAAGATTTCGAATATGAATTCTCGGATTGTGATCTTACGAAAGATGAATATGCTCTGTTGGTATCAAATCCCAAGAAGTTTGCTAAAAAGAACTTTGGACATTTCAAGAACAGGAACATACTGGGAAACTACAACTCAGACAAGTAAAAGGATGAGAGCTTTAAGAACTCTCAAAAGGATGAAGAAAAACAAGAGAAGAAGTTGTTGGGAGATTCTGGCTATGATTGCAATTACTGCCATGGCAAAAATCATTTTGATAAGGACTGTATGTTAAGAAGGTTGAATGAGAAGAAGGAGGATGAGAAAGAGGAAGCCTACTATCTTCGGAAGATAGAGGATTTGAAGAAAAAGAATGTTGGGAACGCGAAGCCTGCTTTGATTGGGCAGGAAGGTGGTGATGAATTTGGGAGTGTTGAAGTATGGTCCAATGATTCCAAAGATGATGAGGTTTAAAACACACATATGGTGGTTGTTTTGTTGCAAGGTGTGAAGCACTGGAGTACGAAGGATGATTGTGAAAGTAGTTATATTTTAATATTACTCAACTGCATCTTGATTGTGAAATAGGTAAACATATACACAAAATGATTTTACCCTTTCTCGAATTGAAAGAGGATGAAACAATGCAGAGTTATTTATAGGTCAAAGGATGATGTTATTTATCTTAAGGGAGACAATTTAGCACTTTTAAAACAAAGGAATATTTTCTATTTAATTGCGAAGTAGTTATATTTTAATATTACTCAACTGCATCTTGATTGTGAAATAGGTAAACATATACACAAAATGATTTTACCCTTTCTCGAATTGAAAGAGGATGAAATCAATGCAGAGTGTTATAAGTGCGAATCCATTGTGTCCTCTGATTATGGTTCCGAATCTTACAAAATTAGACTTGACAAAATTGAAGCTTATTTTCAGTCCAAGGAAGACATGCATATGTTTAAACAAATGTTGGATGAAAATGATAAAGAATAGATTAAATCTAATACTTTGCAAAATTTTGGCTCAATTTGCATAAAATTGAGTTCACAAAATACTTTTGATGCTTAAAATGTTTCTGAATTTGACAAAAGTGAGATTTTTGTAAAGGATGAGATTGATTGCCTGACATTTATACTAAATAAGGCTGAACCAAAGAAAAACTTGATTTATGAAAATTTAATTGAATATGTTCGTGTTGTTGAAAATAAAGTTTCTAAAGTTTTAAAAGCAAAATCCACAATATTTCTGAAAGTTGAAACAGTCCCTAATCAAGTTTTCATAAAAACTGGATTGAACAAAAATGACACATCAGAACTAATGTCCATTGTTAATGATGATAATGTTGATGGTTGTGACGAATTTTTCTGGACTGGACCAATAGACAATTTAGATGAAACAAAAGGTCTTTTCGAAATGACCTCTTGGTAAACGAAAGGAAAAGATAAAACCCAACAGACAATTTTTCAGAACCACTGAATCGTGTTGACTTTCGTTGCGATCAGGCAGGACCAAGTGGCACCAAGGATGTCCACAGTGAAACATCATTTGAGCAACCTACCACACCCATTAGAAAAGAGAAACCTATAGCTAACATTCATAAGTCAGCTAAGGATTTATTGCTAAGAAAAGGCAGTTGAATGCTTGATATCATAGAACTTAAAAGAAAGAAAGCATTTTAAGAAATCTAAGAATTCCAATTATGTTAATCCAGAAAGATCTGCAAATCAAGATATGAAATCATCTCCAAATCCGAAACCTAAATCATTTTCAAAGCCATAGTCTTCAACTCTACATGTTTCAAAATCAAAAGTTTTTTCGAAACCATCATTTACAAAACAAACGAAACCTTTGGAAAAGATAAAACCGAATTTTTTCTCCAAAAACAAGTTTTTCAAAATCTGTCAACACATCAAAGGATGTTAAGGGAAAAAATAAAGTGGTTTCGGAACCAGAGATTTCTCTCAGGAATTTGAAGCAAACTTGAAATAGGAGAAAAAGGCTTTTAAAAAGAAGATGGCTGAAATACACAAGGATTTTATTCAAAGAAAAACAATTCATGTTTAGGTTGATCTTTGTGATACTAAAATTAAGGTTTTTAAAATATTCAGAGGAGAGAATAGCGTTTTGCTCAAAAGAACCTTCTGGGTTTATACAAATACAACTTTTCCAGTTTATAAGAAAACATCACAAGGAGCTAAGAAAGTTTGGGTTCCTAAATCTCTCAGAATTTTATAGGTAATCTGTGACGAACAAGACGACTCAGAATGGTACATCGATAGTGGTTGTTCGCGTCACATGACAGGAAGGAGAGAAGAGCTGATGGAATTCTGATCGCTGAAGGACGGTGGCAAAGTAAAATTTGGAAATAATGTTATTGGAGAGATCAAAGGATATCGCATGATTACGAATGGCGAATTCTCCATTCGAAAGGTAGCCTATGTGGAAGGCTTGTAACATAACCTGATAAGTGTTTCTCAACTAGTTGTAGGTACACGGCTGAAATTATCATTCAGAAATAATGTTATAGGAGAGATCAAAGTGTCATTGAGAAGAAAGCAAACGCAGTGCTTCTAAAATCCAAAATAAAGGGATAAATGTTTCCTTTCAACATAAAATCGACCACCGGAAAGCCTTCCATTTGACTACTTATGAAAGCATCTTTGGATGACAGTTGGCTATGGCACCGAAGGCTCTCAAATCTGAATTTCAAGGACATCAACAAACTTGTCCTTGGTGATCTTATGCGAGGACTCCTTCTTCTGAAGTTTGAGAAGGAACATATGTGTGTTGCGTGCGAGCTGGGAAAGAAAAGTCGCAAAAGTCACTTGACTATTGTAAACACCAAAGTAATCGAGCAGCTAGAACTTTTACACATTGATCTTTGCGGCCCATCTACCATTGAGAGCATTGGTGGTAAAAAGTATATTCTAGTTATAGTTGATGATTTTTCCAGATTTACTTGGGTTTATTTTCTTAGACATGAATCAAATGCAACGTTTAAACTAAAGGCCTTCATCAAGTAGATCGAGCTCAAATTGCGAAAGCCCGTTCGGAATGTACGCAATGATAAGAGTTCTGGATCAAAAAACCAAGTTTGTGAAGAACTCTTGACTGAAAGAGGAGTATCTCACAACTTCTATACACCTTACACTCCTCAGCAAAATGGTGTCCTTGAAAGACAAAACTGATCTCTTTCTGAAGCTGCATGGACTATGCTATCATTTGCGAACCTTCCACTTTACTTCTGGGCTGATGTTATCGAAACTGCCCGTGTCACTCAGAATCACTCTCTAATCAATAACACCATATGAGATTTTAAATGAATGAAAGCCTAACTTTAAGTTCTTTCATGTATTTGGTTCCAGGTGTTTCATATTCAATTCCAAAGAGAAACGGAACAAATTCGATGTAAACGCTAACGAAGGTATATTTCTTGGGTACTCTCTTACTTCTAAGGCATATAGGGTTCTGAACAAGAAATCCAAAAGGATAGAAGAAACCTATTACATCATGTTCGATGATAACTATCTCAAGAAGTATCATAAGACTGATTGTCAAGCTGAAGAAATCTTTCCTTCAACAAATCCGATGACTATTCCTCTTTCAAATCTTTATGAGGAATTCATGAATTTGTTTGATGTGCCCAAAAAGGCTATTTATTTTGAATCAAATTCCCCGGATAATAAGGAAGATGAATTGAAGAAAATCATTGATGACGCTGCCAAAGATCTAGGAAATGAGCAACCAATTCCGAAGAGTTCTGAAATTCCGAAGGATTCTTAAATTACACCTTCGCCTCAAGCTTCTAATGATCTGGTTTAGGGGAATGGTTCTACTTCAACGTCCAGAACTGATACACCTGGTCAGGGGGAGGATTCAAGTCCCAAAATCAACACTGATATTCTAACACAGGGGGAGAATCCGATCCAAACGTAGAGTCACATGCAAACTTCTAGGGTGAGAACGAGAATGAAAATAATGACTCCGACGCTCAATTGGAATTCAAAGACGTGAATGCAGAATTGGATCTATCCTATGATCCGAACTATCCTCCATTGGCCAAGTGGACCAAAGATCATCCTAAATCCCAAGTGATCGGAGCTCAACAAAATGCGAATCAAACTGCATTATTTTCAAAAATGGAATTTTGCATGTTTAATTCGTTCATCTCAAAAAATTGAGCCTAAAACTGTAAAGATTGCTCTTGATCATTCCGATTGGGTGCAAGCTATGCAGGATGAGCTTAATGAGTTTGAGCGTAACAAAGTATGGAGACTGATTCCAACTCCGAAGGATGCATCATTGGTTGGATTAAAATGGGTGTTTCAGAATATGCTTGACAAGGAAGGCAATGTGATTCGGAACAAAGCTCGGTTGATTGTGAAAATTTGACCTTAGTTTCCTTCCACGCATGAACTAAGATGTATTAAAGAGTTAAGAAGTTAGGATTTTTGGTATTGTGCACTTAATAGCCATACAAGATGATAAAGTTGGAAACTTTATGATTAAGAACATCATTGGAGGGCTAGATCTGGATTATGGAAGAAAGAGCTTAAGGATTAAGCTCTTAATCAGAAGAAAGGGTGGTAGCCGCGTATGATGGGCATACCAAACGGTACGTTACACGTATGTGGTCAGCTCCTCGACTCTGGTCAAACATGTAGTATGCCATGCGTACAGGTTGAGTATGCCCAGTGTACTCATTAAGTTGACCCGGTTAACTCGGTTAACTTTGACTTTGACTTTGACATTTGGGTATTTTTGGTATATTGATTAATAGTTAAGTTTGGTCTTGTTCCAATGAATAGTTGACCAGTAGAGCTGATATTTGGAGCAGTGTCCTGTTCAACGATCTTTCAGATTGAGAGGTGATTTTACTCTACTGTACTCGTGGGTCGAAGGCACCAATGTCGGCTTACTAGATTATGTTAATAGAATGATAATTGTCTTCGTGACAATTCCATGTTATGTACGTTTATGCTTGTTGTCTTCCTGACTTTTACTAATATGATTGTATACTTAGTTGTAGAGGGTGAAATAGACCCAATACTGGTTGAAAGATACCAAAGAGGGTGAAATAGACCCAGTACCGGTTGAAAGATACTGAACGGGGTGAAATAGACCCGGTATCATTTGAAAGATATTGAAGGGGGGTAAAATAGACCCAGTATTGGTTGAAAGATGTCGAAGGGGGGGGGGGTTGAAATAGACCTAATACTAGTTCAAAGATACCGAAAGGGGTGAAATAGACCTGGTACCGGTTGAAAGATACTGAAGGGGGTGAAATAGACCCAATTATGTTTGACTGATATGTACGTATTGGGGTATTTTGGGGAACTCACTAAGCTTTGTGCTTACAATTGATGTTTATGGTTTTAGGTACTTCCGATTCGAAAGGGAATATACCGGCGTGATTGCAGCGCATCCACCCAAGTTTCCGCACTTTATGATTTTAGGATTGTACTCTGATAAATATTTTTACTTTGATATACTTTTGGAATGATTGAAAAGGATAAATGGTGTTTATGGTTAAATTAAAAATGAAATTTTTACCCCATAGTTTTTGGGTCGTTACAAGTTGGTATCAAATCCTTGGTTTGAGGGATGTGGGCACACTCTCGGGTATGCCAAAACTCAAACTATAAAGATTATTGTAAAGAAAGTAAGTTTCCGAAAAGAAAAATACTATAAAGAAAAAGGGGGTATGATGCGTGTAATTGGCCAGGCTCAAGAAAGTGATTCCAAGAATACCCATACGTGTTGATATGTTACATGAGATGAATGCTTGGATGCTAGGATAAAGCTAGGGATACCTTTAGGAATTGCATGATAGATTGACCTGATATGTGATGCCTTGTAGCCTAGGAAGCATTGGATGCTATGTTTTGGAATATGTATTGGTAACAATAACTGCTAAGTGTATACTTTAAAAATTGTATACGATTAGGATCATATAGCACTAGAATGACTGATTTTGCCTTATTTCATGTTCATTGTTTGGTTTTGGTCCTAGAGTAGAGTCTTTTATTCGATGGTCTATTTGATCATGTATTGTGTATAATTTACATGCATAAGGCAACCGACAGTCTGAGTGGAGGTTGCTAGCATGTAGGGGTGCAAACGAGCCGAGCCGAGCCCGAGCCTGGCCAGGCTCGCCTCGGGCTCGTTTAAGTTATGTAAGGCTCGAGCTTGAGCTCGGCTCGATTCGAGCTTCCTTGTAATGAGCTCGGTTCGAGCTTGTAAAGAATTATACAAACTCGGCTCAGGCTCGGGTTCGACTTGTTTTTTATCTGACGTGTCTAAATAAGCTTAAGCTCGGTTCGAGCTCGTTAAGAAGCTCGTTTACTAATACCCTAAATCCATAATTCCCTTAATATGTTTTTATTTTAATATATTTAAGTAATATTAAATTATAATATATAAAGGCTCGTTTAGGCTCGTAAGCCTAATCAAGCTTAATGACATAGGCTTCAGCTCGAGCTCGTTTAATAAACGAGCTTAATATTAAGCTTGAGCTCGGATTGGGCTCGTTTAAAATCAATTTCAAGTCGAGCTTTTAACGATCCGATCTCGAGTAGCTCGTGAGTAGCTTGGCTCGTTTGCACCCCTACTAGCATGGATAGTAGTAAGTGAGCTTGGGATGTCCATTGTTTGTTCTATGGCTTGGAGTTTTGCTACATGAATGTTGCTTTCTTTGTGCTTTGTGGAACTCTTAATGATGTGAGTTAACTATTAAGTGAGTATATCAATTACTCTATTGTGTAGTTCTCATTTGAGTCTAACCGTTAAAGGGTTGAGACTGTTACTCGAAGGATGATCTAAGCTTTGTGGCATGTGATTATATTCATGAAGTAGTTAGTTGATATTAGCGGGAGTTCTTCACCAGCTAATGACAAGGTCAGGTCGGAACCTAGGAGAGCCTAGGGAAGTGCTTTAATGGGTTGGTTATGTTATATAGAATGTACATGGAGTACCGATTGAGGAGGTGACTTGGAGGATTTGGGACAACACTTGAGGAAAGTATGGATAGGTGTGGAAGGTATTATTGGGCACATACTACTGAAAGAATAGGATCCATATTTGAATCGAGAGGAGTCAGGGGGGATCTAGGAAACTTGTGGGATAAGGATTCTTTGAGTATGTTCTGATTATTGTATGGTTGCTTTTGAGTATGGTGGTAAGAACTCATGGTAAAGGATCTGGTTCAGACTCAGGTGTTGGCATTGAGCTGATTGATGAGCAGATGTGGAAGTTCATATCGTCAGAGATCACTCGCGATATTTTGGAGCAGACTCATGTGATCTTTGGTATGATCAAGGAGTGGATCATGGAGATTATGCAGGAGCATCTTGACACATACCAATATAAGATTATGGAGTTGCTGAATGAGCAACTTGAGGCTTTTCAGTCCGAGATCGTGACAGGACATTTGGGAGTGCAAACTCCCTCATTTCCGGAGTTTAAGGTTTGTAGAGCTCTAGGGTTCTTTGGGGATAAGGACCCCATTGTTAGCCACCAATGGATCGATGACATGGAGAATACCCAGTAGATGAGCTTCTACCCTGGGGGGGGGGGGCGAAGGTGGGTTTTGCATCTTGTAGTTTAAGGGACCGAGCCCGTGATTAGGGGAGGAGGTCAATAGGGCATTAAGATTTGCGACCATAGTGCCATTTCTTTGGAAGAGTTTGTCACGAGATTCTAGGAGGAGTTTTCACTAGCAATTAAGGTGCAGCAGCTGGCGAGGGGGTTTTAGGACCTTCACCAGACTACTGAGACTATGGAAAATATCAGTGCCAAGTTTCGGGAAAGGGCTTTATTAGCTCCGCAGTATGCAACGGACGAGGAGATGAATAAGGTGAGGTATCATGATATGATAAGGGATGACATTAGGGAGTTTGTAATCTTGTCAGGGTGTAAGACCCTGAATGATATGATTAGTAGACCCTGAAAGTGGGAGATTGATTTAAAGCATTTTGAGAAGAGGAAGCTAGAATAGGTGCAGACAATTGGGGGTCCTAAAAGGAGACCAAATACTACTGATCAACGAGTGGGATGCCAGTAAGGCCGAGGTCAGTACGATACGTGTGGGAAGCAACATGATGGAGTTTGTAAATTTAGGGCTTCGGGTTGCTACAAGTGTAGATGACTTGGTCCTGTCATTAGAGATTATCCCCAAGGGACGAGTCCGTTATGTTTCCACTGCAACCAAGTAGGCCACAAGAAGGCCGACTGTCCGAAGTTGATGAGGAGAGAAGTGAGGGCACTTGCTCCAGCCACTTTGATGATTAATGATGGTCGTGAGGGTAGGGCGGAAGTTCCCGTGGTGAGGAGTCAAGCATTGCAGTCACATGCTAAGGAGACTCGAGTACCACCAGTTGACGTCGCATACATTTTATTTTGATAATCTTCATAAGCCATTTTTCATATTGAGAGTCATGTTTAGGGGATATTCAGGTGAGCTAGTTTTGGATTTTGATGTGGGAGGCATCAGTCATCATTGGAACAAGCTTAAAGTAAGAAAAAAATCAGCAGTCGTTCTGATCTTTGGTGGTATCAGAAAGAATTCAAGGAATATGAGAGATAAGCATGTTGAGTCTAAATGTTGGATATGAAGGGGTTCTTCATGGTTTTGAGGCAATGAGGAATTTGTTTGATTGTGGGTGTAACATCGGTATTTTTTAAGTTCATGCCTTTGTATTGTGGTCAGTCACAGGTTCATAGGAATTGATCTAAGTGCAAGTAGGTCGTGGAGTCAGTTGGGTCCTCGTTTCGATATTTGGGATGTTGCTCTTCGTTATCTAATAATCCGTCGAATACTTGTAGTGGATTCAGCGAAAGTGCTTAAGTATCTTGAGATTCGTTGAGGTGTTGGAATAATCACCCAGTCTTGGAATGTATAAGCGAAAGGCTTGGCTGGTCAAGGAAAGCTAGTTATTGAAAAGCTCAGGTTACCGAATGTTACCATTAGTAAGAATGATCAAGGGTAGCGTATCACTATTAAGTAATGGGAAAGTGTTATGCGCATGGGTTGTTTCAGCCCTTAGAATTGTAAGCTTAAATTGAATGGTATCTATTGGTGAACTCTAAGTACATTGATCCTTCGGCGGGTGAGTTGTTGAATCGGTGATATCCCGTTTTGATCAGCAATATAGTCGTGTTTGTCATCAGGTAGGGTTATGAGAGGGTTCAGAAATCCAAAAATTATGGGTTTGGTAGAGTGTAGCTGAATCCAAGTGGGGGAGAATCGTTAGGATTATTTAGGAATATTTACAAGTGTGGAACAAGGACGAGTTTTATACCACAGGAAAGGGGAGATCCAGTTCCAATAGCGGTGTGGACTGAGATTTTCACAAAGAATAAGGATTTAGGTTATCTTTTCCTAAATATGTGAAGCATCAATCATAACGCATAGAGGATATGTGATTAGATACAGGTGGAGGGATTGTGTTAAAGCCTATCTGCTTATTCTTGTCTGATAAAGGCTTTAGGGTTTGAAGCATGACCCGAATACCTGATTGAGGTATAGTTGAATGAGGCTTCGACTCATGATTTATTTGGTTGGAAGGTAGCGATAGAAGTGTTGAAATACTATGGGGTGGCCGTAGCATTCACAAGGTTGGCAGGTAGTGATAGAAGTGTTGTAAGACTGCGGGGTGGCCGTAGCATTCACTAGGTTGGCAGTATTGGGTTTTTATTCAAAAACTAGTTTCAAAAACATAATATTTAGGCAACGGAAGAATTAATCATTTTTGAATAATATAACCAAGTTTAAACCCACCTAGGATCTTCTTTAAAGTTTGGAAATAAAACAAGCACCAAAGATGAAGATGGAGAAAATTACAACATTTGTAGTCCTTTGGATCCTCTTGGGAGGCTTGGAAGTTGATGAAGAATGTAGAACTTTAGAGACACCAATAATGAATCAAATTCATGTAGAATGCTAGTTCTTTTGTATAAAACTCTTATGACTCTTAAGCTTTATGTTCTTATCAAAATAATAACATGAAGAGAGCATCAAGAAGCAAGTAATCTTCATGTGTTTTTAACGAAAATAGAGAGAGTGAGATGAAGAGAATAGATTTCGAAGTTTTTGCATAGGTTAAGACAAGAGAATGAAAGCCTCACTTTATATAGAATATATTTGGTCCATAAGTTCTTAACAATTTTAGAACCTATGCCCCTAAAGCCTATGTGTTCCCATGCTTCAAGTCATGCCTTGCTTTTGAATAAATTAATCAAAAGACCATCACTCCTTATTTTAATCATATTGTCTTTACTTGTATTTTTAGAGGAGTGCTCTTTTCATTAAACAAATGAAGAGCCCATACTGTCTTTTGACTAGCCATATTTTGAAATTATAAAGGCAAAAGAAGACTTAATCCTTTTATTTTTAATAAACCAAGTTTATAAAATATAAACTTTAACCTTTTGGTAAAAGATAAAAGAATTTATCTAGTCCAAAATGTTGTGATGACTTATTAATTCATACCATATGAATTATATATAATGTTACTTTCTAATGAAAATTATTATATCCTAGAAATAAATAATTTCGAATTTAGTTATAAGAGTTCATTGAATATTTATTAAAATCAATTTCTAATAAATAGTCAATTATAGGGATATATACAGTAAAGTCCCAATATTTTCATCGATTTGACACGAAAGTCCTAAACTTTATTTTTTTGACAGTAAAGTCCAAATTACCGGCAATTTTTGACATTTTTACCCTTTTTTCCCGGTTAGCCGGTAATTAGGACTTTTTTGTCAACAAAATAAAGTTTAGGACTTTCTTGTCAAATTGTCAATTAGGACTTTACTGTCAAAAAAATAAACCTTAGGACTTTTTTGTCAAATCGTTCAAAATATTGGGACTTTAGTGAATATATAATTTTTTTTGTTAGAAATTTAATGGTATGATACTCTTTAAGCATAAGAGTTATTGAAACATTCTCTAATCAGCTAGATCCTATTGAAATCCTTTACGTTTGCTTCTTGTTAAATCGTTTTTTTAATCTCAACAAACCGACATTGAAAAAAATTGAGATAATCAAAAAAGAAAGAAAGAACCAGGGTTGTGTTGGCTTTTTGTAGTCTCAAAAATGGAGAAATTAGAAACCTAAAAAAACGAAATTACCCTAGCTTTATACAAACACAAACAACACATGCCTAGTCAAAAGGGTGTGAATGTGGAGAAGGGAAAGAAGGGCAATTTCGTTTTTTTCGGTTTCTTATTTCTCCATTTTTGAGACTGCAAAAAGCCAACACAACCCTGGTTCTTTCTTTCTTTCTTGATTATCTCAATTTTTTTCAATTTCGGTTTGTTGAGATTAAAAAAACGATTTAACAAGAAGCAAACGTAAAGGATTTCAATAGGATCTAGCTGATTAGAGAATGTTTCAATAACTCTTATGCTTAAAGAGTATCATACCATTAAATTTCTAACAAAAAAAATTATATATTCACTAAAGTCTCAATATTTTGAACGATTTGACAAAAAAGTCCTAAAGTTTTTTTTTTACAGTAAAGTCCTTATTGACGATTTGACAAGAAAGTCCTAAACTTTATTTGGTTGACAAAAAAGTCCTAATTACCGGCTAACCGGGGAAAAAGGGTAAAAGTGTCAAAAACTGCCGGTAATTTGGACTTTACTGTCAAAAAAATAAAGTTTAGGACTTTCTTGTCAAATCGATGAAAATATTGGGACTTTACTGTATATATCCCGTCAATTATATCAAGTTTTTGTTAGTGTGACCCTTTAGTATCATATGTTAATTAGCAATATTACTTTAATATGATTCTTGAGCATACTAGATCTTTCAATATCCCACTTGCACAAGATTCATATTAGATTGATATAGATAATGGTGAACGTCTTGCAACATTTCACTTCCCTCATCAACATACGACTTTGTTCCATTACATCAATGCCTAATTCCCAAAACTCTCCAAGCTACAATTGGTGTATATAAGGTAAGTCTATCAGTTATCCCTTTACCACATACATCATGTTGAACATGAGATATGGATCGCAATCAACTGCATATGGTGTTCAACTTTTGGTAAGGCACATTAGATGTCTAACCCTCATCACATAAGAGGAACAAATCTCATCTTGACTACATAAGCCTCTTGCATAGATCATACCATACCTGAAAATGGCTTTTATAACTGCCCAATTAAGGACTAACATTTGACCATATCTAAACACAACACTCCTTACACTTAAGTCCCACTATGTATCTCAAGTGTTTAGGATACAAAGATAGTACCTTTTAATAAAGTATCATTCATGATAGCAATCCATGAGATGATCTTCATGCGAGTCAGTTCAATACCAGTTCTTTGACAAGTACCTATGAAACTTGGTTACAACCGATTGCCTACCTTCATCTCATGAAAGTCAACAAATCCAATTAATATTAGTCTTAATTTATAATTTCTCCCACAATTATAATCGACTATGAACCTTTAGAATAATAAGATTATTCATGTATTAAACATGTTAACATAGAACACAACAAGTATTAATGATATGATCATATCCCAGAATATCAAAATATTATATAATAGTTGTTGTCACAATGTTCCAATATCCAAATACTAATTCCAAATCAAAATCCAATTTCTAGAATAATAAATTCTTACAACTGAAGTGTGAACATTCATACTTAGCTCAGAAGAAGGACTTTATTAATGGGTTCGACTAAACTTAATTTGTGTGAATTTTGTGAATACTATCATTTCCATATTTGACTTTACTCTAGGTGTAGTTAAATATATTGGAGTATATGATTGGCGTTCTTTCGTGACATAGAGTCTCGTAGCTCGATTAAGTATACTCTCGAAGTCACAAAGAGAACGTGCATATAGAGAACGTCCAAATCTGACTTCATTTGAGGAAATTATGATTTTTCTAAGATTTAGTGGAGCAGTACACAGTCCGAAAATCGAATTTTAGATCAATCGATTATTAGCTAACACAAACTAAACGAGAATTAAAGATCTCGTTAAAAGGAGCTCAATGATAAAAATATAGTCGAAAACGGACATCAGATAACAAAGTTATGAATTTTTAAGGGACTTTAACTGTCTAAGCATGTTACAATATAACCTTAAAAATAATGTCAGAATAAGATGACGGAGTCTAGACAAAAGTTGTAGATCTTGTCAATACCTACGAGTGGATACAAAGAACGTCAAAAACGGAGCTCCTATGCGAAAGTTGTGAATTTTTTAAATTCGGTTGTTTGAATTGCGTCCTGCGCCACGTGGCAACACCAGGCTAAGACTTGGTACCTACACAAGGTCATGACGTGAATGTACATTTAACGACGCGAATTGCGCCTAGACAGCCTATAAATAGATGATGCAAATCACTCAATTCTTCACACCTTTCTATCCAACTCTCTCCCAAACACCCCTAAAGCCTCAAGGCTTTTCTCTAGCACCTCCTAGGTGTTAGTAGCGAGCCCCAAAGCACTAGAAGGCCCCGAGAATAAGAGCTTTCGGCTCAAAAGTTATGCTTGTGCAGATCCCAGTTCCTCGCTAAACCCCCTGTAAGTGAGTTATGCTTACCATACTTTAAGTATAACTTATCTTTAAGTTCATTATCATTATTATGAACCTATAAACAACATTTATTAGTGATTCCAAGTCGTTATATTGATTGATATACTTACGGGGATGATGTCTAGGCTCTGATTTAATGAGGTGTTTAAAGTGGGATTTCCAAACAGTATACTTCGTTTACCAAATGGACCCTACATTTGATATGATCCTACCTAGTTGTTCCTTATTTGATAGATTATGAAAGTAGACTTTGAGTTAATGATGAATCTAGACTAATAACTAGTCGCAATAAATATTAGACTAAGACTTAGTAATAATGATAGTAGATTACGTCAAAGGAAAAGACAATTGCTAGAAGCGAAGCGCTGTCCGAATTTTGAATCGTCACTTTAACAAGTGAGTGCATAGTTACTTTCATCTTACACATAAATATGAAGTATCTGAATGATTACATGCTTATGTGCTTATTATCTATGCCAAGAATATTATGTGTTAGATAAGATATTATTAGATGATGTTTAATTTATTTAATCATATAAGTATTATATACTTATAAATATGCATTGGGTAGCGACGGGTGATTAGAGATATGTGATGATAGAAAGGTAATGATAAAAGGTGATGCGAGATGAGAGATGATTAGGGTATGCCATAACCTTGACCTACGATGTTGCGATGTAGTCATCTACCAGAGTATAGATAGCGAGCATTGACTAATCTAAACAAGTTATGTGGAAAAACCGGCAGGCTCATAACCTGTAGGTGGTGAGTTATGAGTTCAGGCGATGTAGTAACTACATATTAAAGCGATGATTCTTTAACCCTCATTGGACATGTATTGGGGGTGTAATCCTCGAATCAATATTGTCTATGCGATGTAGGTGATGATCCTTAGGAAAAGTCCTTAGGAACAAACATATAAGGAAATGCAATGTAAGGCGATGAGAGGTAAATACGATATAGGAGATGACCCTTAGGGTAAATCTTTAGGTAAGAATAAATAAAGAAAATATAGATGGGTAATCAGGTTAATTGTTTGACGTGAAAGATACGAATTAACTATATTATTGTGGGTTGAAACCCCACTGTACTTACCAGGTATCCCAACCTAACCCACTCAGTTTATTGTATCACAGGTAGCGATATTAAAGATACATTATGTTGAGGGATTCATGGAGATGTAGATCATTAGTGTAAATTAATGTAAGATCAGTTTATGCTTATGATTATGTATTGACGATGACATCCTAATATTTTAATATAAATAAAATAAATTTCTTCGGAAATGCTTTCATAATATCATTATCGTGTTCTCTGGGAACAAATTCCGCAATACTATTTTTTAAAAAGGATACTATGATTTTCTGATTTTAAAATAATGCATAAACAAATCGGTCTTTTCTGAAAATGAAATAGGGGATGTCAAAGTTGGTATCAGAGCAGTAGTTTAAGCGAACTAGGAGTTTGTAGGAAATTTCTAGACTTAAACTTAGAATGCTAAGCGATGATTGTGAGATGAGTGTCTGCTATATCTAGGAAGTATGATAAAATAAACAACATAAACATGCATAAAATTATATGTGTATAAACATGACCAACTAATGACATTTGTTTGTGAGCCAGCACAAAAATGTCAAGTCCATTCTTAAAGGGACATTTTAAGGGACCAAAAAATCTTCTTGTAGTTTTGTTGTAAAACCTCCCACTTGATAAAATACCCATTGCTTGCAAAAGATTGGAAGAACTTCTTTAAACCAATATTTCAGCAATATGCAACACTTTTCAGAAAAGGTTGCATAAAATGTTGCATTAGGTTCAATAGCTCCAAGGGAAGTTGTCAACAACAACACCTTTTGCAACAGATTGTTGGAAAGGTTGTCTTTGTCCATGCACACCTCAAAACCTCGAAAATTGCCTTCTTGTCTTCAAAAAATGCCTCCAACTTCATTTCTTGTTATATTTTTGTACAAATAAATTATTTCTAACAACTAATCTATTATTTACAAAAAATAAACCAAGAAAAGTAACATATTTAATTTTTTACATACTATATGAATAAATAAATTATTACAACAATTTCTACAACAAATACAACAACACAACAAACGCAATGGTCATTGGCTAGTTTATGCACATCATACATATCAATATACAAATTAAATAACCCTTGTTTTTCTAAGACAACTTTAAAATGACAAAAGATGCATTAAAACTTTTGTCATATAAAATAACAATTATAAAGTTCTCATACGAAATATGTATGAACTTGTTTTTATAAAAAAACCAAGTTATCCATATTCTCCAAATACTAAGATTTCCAAAAATCAAAAAAAAATCTAATTAAACAAACTTGGAAGGTGGCTCTAATACCAATTGTTTGGTTTTTATTCAAAAACATAATATTTAGGCAACAGAAGACTTAATCATTTTTTAATAACATAAACAAGTTTAAAACCACCAAGGACCTTCTTGTAAAGTTTGGAAAGAAAACAAGCACCAAAGAAGAAGTTAGAGAAAATTAAAAACTTTATGGTTCTTTGGATCCTCTTGGGAGGCTTGGAAGTTGATGAAGAATGTAGAACTTTAGAGACACCAACAATGAATCAACTTGATGTAGAATTCTAGTTCTTTTGTATATAACTCTTAAGAATCTTATGCTTTATGTTCTTATCAAAATAATAACATAAAGCGAGCATCAAGAAGCAAGTAATCTTCATGTGTTCTTAACAAAACAAGAGAGAGTGAGATGAAGAGAACAATTTTTGAATTTTTTTGCATGGCTTAAGACAAGAGAATGAAAGCCTCACTTTATATAGAAAATCTTTGGTCGATATGTTCTAAACACTTTAAGAACCCATTCCCCTAAAGCCTATGTGTTTCCGTGTTTCAAGCTATACCTTTCTTTTGAATAAATTAATCAAAGACCATCACTCCTTATTTTAATCATATTGTCCATGCTTGTCTTTTTAGAGGAGTGTTATTTTCATTAAATAAATGAAAAACTCATACTCTCTTTTGTCTAGCCATATTTTGAAATTATAAAGGCAAAATAAGACAAAATCCTTTTATATTTTATAAACCAAGTTTATGAAATATAAACTTTAACCTTTTGGTAAAAGACAAAAGAATTTATCTAGTCCAAAATGTTGTGCATGTCTTATTAATTCATACCATATGAATTATATATAATGTTACTTGCTAATGAAAATTATCATTTCCTAGAAATAAATAATTTCCAATTTAATTATAAGAGTTCATTGAATATTTATTAAAACCAATTTATAATAAATAATCAATTATATCAAGTTGTTGTTAGTGTGACCCTTTAGTACCACATGTTAATTAGAAATATCACGTTAATATGATTCTTTGGCATACTACATCTTTCAGGCATATAGTGATTGAGGTATTGTAAGACTATGGGGTGACCCGTAGCATTCACCTAGTCAATGAGAAGCTGTGAGAGTGTGATGAATCTACCATTTGGCTCGTAGTTTCGTCTAGTTGGGATTAGACCATGGCAGGATAGGCAGTGAAACTCTAGGAAGGCCACAACATTCATGGAACCAAGGAAAGTTGTGGGTCGTATGGTCCGGTCATGATGTAAGATGACAGGTGGGTGTGTAACATTCATTTAGAGCAAATTAAGTTACGTTGCATCGGTGTGATGGTTTGTTATTATATCCCTAGTTGGAATAGGAGGGTTGTTGAATCCTTATAGACAAGTGGGTTAGGGTATCTTTGCTAGACAGACTCTTGGATAGAGTCTCATGGTGCAATCGTTTGAAACGATATTGGTTTTAGCGAACGTTCGGGAATCCGGTGCTTTAGACAATTGGTAGATCAACTCGGAGCTCAAAAGATCTTGGATAGATCGAAAACGCGAATATTGGTCAACATGATACTTTAGTATCGTAAGGATTTCATTTAGATTAGATTGCAAAGTGGATCCATATTAGTTATGATTCATAATGGTTTTATATGTCAGGAAGTCAGATAAGGTATTGGATTTCGGGTTTTGAGTTGAGTAGTGATGGTTGTTCATTATTGGTTAAGGTCATTGGGAGCAAGGATTCATTTGTCGTCAATATATGAGTTCTGCTAAAGATGGTTTTGATTATTGGAAGGTCATCGTATGTTAGGGTCGAGTTTTATCGGGCATCTGGAAGATATGGCCGGATCGTCTGATTGCTTAAAAAGTAGCAAGGAGTGATTTCGAGGACGAAATCTAATTTAAGAGGGGAGAGTTGTAACACCCTGTTTTGAGTTGTTTTATAATTTGTGGTCATGACCCAAAGATCAAGTATCATAAGGCTTCAGGGTTTGGTAAAGAGAGGTTTGGAACCATTTAGATGTGGGTAATGTAGATTCAGGATCCAAAAGTTTGGTTTGTGCTGGAGTCAAAGGGTAAAACGGGAAAAGTGATGTTCTGGTATTCTTGCATGAAATATGGATTTTTCTCGTGAATTTTTTAGTCCAAGATATATAGATAATATTCAATACCTTTCAGTAGATACAAATATCACTAAAAATGGAGTTGGAGCAAAAAAGTTATGACCGTTTGAAGTTAGGAAGGTTTTGGGCTTATGTTGGAACCTGAAAGTGAACCTCTTGCAATCCTATGTCCAAGTGATTATTCCGGAGTCAGCATCAATTCCAAAGTGAAGAGTAGTCCAGAAGTTGTCCGTACTTGGAGAGAAGTTGATTCGAAGTTCAGGAGTGAAGATATTCCAGAATGGACTTCATGTCCAGAATGTGTGGTGATCCGGAGAAGTTGTTTTGTTTCTTTCTGTATTAATTACTTTTGTCTCTTTTCATGATTAGACATTTCATATGACTTAGTATGTTGGTCAACTTGGACAATCAGAATGTAAGAATTGTTCCTTTTATCCAGTCCTATGTATGTTTGATGTTTTGTACCATGTTTCAATTACTCCTATTTAAAGGAGCTTTCAATGCAATATTATGAGACGAATCATTCACTCACTTTTGGCATTTTACTAAGATATTTTTACTCTGTTTCGAACATTCTACTTGTTCTTCATTTATTAGCTTTACCTTGATCATTTATTCTCATTCCTCATTTATTACTTGATCATTTGTTGAATATATATTAACTTAGACTTGACTGGTCTATCCAGGATTGACTAGAACATTTATTAGCAATCAGACATTGATCTTAAGCATTCATTTAAGGTTTGAGTTTTCAAACCTTGTCCTTGCGCATCAGATCTATTTTGTTCTCTCAATTGGTATCAGAGCTTGAGTGGTTGTCCTTTGAATCCATAAGATCAGATTAAAGTTGGTTTGAAATTCCCTTGGTATTTCAACCATTTATGTGTTAAGGAATAAGTTCTTCTATATACTACTTTAGCTTGAAGATATCATAACTTCAATGGCTACTTCTAATCCCCAACAAATGATTTCAATACAAATCGCAAATAGTGTGGCTGGCCCTACACGTGCCCCATTACTAGTTGTGGAAGAATATGATCACTGGAAAGTTAGAATTGAAAGATTTTTATTGGCCAAAGATAAAGGTGAAGAAATCTGGAGATCCATCAAGGAAGGTCCACATGTTCATGTGAGAACAGTTGTGAGAGATGCTGCTGCTCAGCTCATGGTTCAAGATAAAGCTCGTATAGCTCCTCTAACTGCAGATGATATTGAGAAGCTGCATGCTGACCAAGTTGCTTTCTCAGAAATGGTGTTTGGTGTTCCTCCCTCACTCTTTGAGCACATCAAACTGTGTAAATCAGCCAAAGAGATTTAGGACACTCTTCAGGACCTGATTGAAGGTTCGGAAAATATGAAAGACAAGCACCTCACCTTAGTTGTCAACGACTTCGATACCTTCACTACAACTCTTGGTGAATCAGTGGCCTCAGCCTCCAATCGTTACCGAATCGTGGTCAACAACATGACTGCTCATGGGATTGTCCAAACTCCTTTGGAGTACAATCTCAAATTCATAAATAGTCTCGAAAAAGGATGGGGAAATGTGAAATATTGTCTCCAAAGAAATTGTTCCTTGAAAAAGTTGAAACTTTATCAACTTTTTGATGAACTTCAAGGACACGAATCTAATGTTTCTCAAACCATAAGGGAACTCTCCGAAGGTCCTCTTGCCCTTGTTAGTTCTTTCGAACCAACCATGCCAAACTTGTCTACTTTGGATCCTTTCAAACCTATTGGTCCATCTGTTCAATCATCCGTACCCATCTTACCCACACAAATCTATCATGTTGATGATTCAGAAGCTATGGACTCTAAACTCCGTTTCCAACAAGAGTTTGCTTTACTCTCAATGAAATACAAACGTCCTTTCAATCCCTCTTACAAACCATATCAAAACCGATTTCATGCTCCTCCCCACAACAATCCTCAACCATACTCAGCTCCGGAACCTAAACCATCTGTACAAAATCCTCTAGCATACAAACCAAACCTCTCTAAGCCAAACTCTACTCCGGAACCTTCTCAGAGTTCCAAATCGGACAAACCAAAAATTGTGTGTCACAAGTGTGGACATGGAAACCATTTTGCTAAAGATTGCTTGGCTGATGCTCCGCAGAAACCAAAAATCAAGTATTTTTCTTACTACATCCGAAAACCTCAAGAGATGGCTGAAAGCGAAAAAGTCTTTGTAACAACGGTTTTAAGAAATGTTGAAGGATATTGGTCATTAGGGAATGATGATGACATGGTTACTAGAAGAAATATTTGTTTGATGGCAAGACAAACTGTTGAATGTGATGTAGGGTATTGGTTATCTGGGTCAGAAGATGAAGATGATGTTGCTGAATCTCACTATTGCTAAATGGCCACCAACGATCCACCTGGTAAAGGCATCGTTCAGCAGGTAAAAATCTATGATCTCTAATAATAATTTTGATTTGTCTCTCTATGAACCTTATCTAACTCAGATTCAAACAGATATGAGCACCATCTATAAAGCCCTATGAGTCTTCCATAGAAGCGAGTGAGAAGGAGTGTGAATTAAATCGTCGTAGGTTACGTTTCGAGGATAAAAAATTGAAAATCGAGTCTTTAGAGCGTGAACTTGTAATGTCAAACGATGAATGTATCATTTTAAAAGACAAATGTAAAATCACCTATTCTGAACGAAATATTTTGATTTTTGATAACAAACGTCTCACTGCTAAGATAGATGTTTTGCATAATTCTATAGACATGCTTGAAGAGAATGATCGGATGACTCATAATTTTTGTAATCAATGGTCTAAAGCACCTGGTCTCGAAAGCGAGTTTCCAAAACCTATTGCTCATCCCTTGAAGGAATTGCAAAATTTGACATTCATGGCAGAGGTTCTGAGCATCAAACCTTTGGACACCCCTATTTCTCCCTTGTCACCACTTCATGAGACCACAAACCATTTTGCATCTTTAATTCCTGAGTTCCAACCAATTGTTGTCAAATGTCCCAATTCCACGCCTTTTCCGCCTCTGATAAACCTAGACCTGAATCGGACCACGGAATTTCATCACAGTGTTTTAAATTACATAGATTACGTTCCTAGGAATAATCATCCAAACAACTGTGTTGTTGAAAAAATCATTCTGGTGACAACTGAAACTGTTACCTTTGAATTTGCATGGGCATCCTTAGATGATAAAGTTGAAAATTCAAGTTGTGTCTCCTCTGATTCTTGTGAACCGGATTCCTTAGTTGTCTCAAAAATGAAATTGCTTCCAATTAATCTTGAGTTTAATAATCCATCCGTAGGACAAACTTCAAAATCCTTATCTCACACGAAGAGTAAACCAATGCTGAATAGGAAGGATATTGTAGATCCCAAAGTAGAAGCTAGAAATGCACATAAAAAGGAAGTTAAGAATAGACAAAATTCCAGGTTCCTTGAAAACTCCACAAAGAGTGTATCTAGGAATTCTCATACATCAATCCATAGCCAAAAGTCCTTTACTCCCACTAGGATCCTCAAAAGACCTTCTGAATCTCTCGGTCATATATAACCCAAGAAAGTGGTCGGCTCTGCTCAGCCTAAATCTCATGTGAATGCCATGACTGTCCAAAACACTTCTCCTCGGGCTGTTTCATCTGTTTTTATTGCTAAATCTGATGGCATAATTTTTAAACCCAATCTTTCAAAAACCAATGTGTCATCAAGCAAATCCAAAAATGTAAATAAAACAAAGTTTTCAAAATCTTCAAAGAAAACTCTTGTGTGGAAAGTCAAATCTCTCATTGATGAAACAACAATTCCGGAGGTTACAACTGTTTCCAACACTCCAGAAGTCAAGGTCCAAAGAAGATTGTTCGCAACCCTCAAGTCATTGAATATGACTACTGGATAGATGAAAAGACATTAGCCTTCTGTCTGTTTCCAAAGAAATCAAAATGTACCACTAGGAAACACAAAGTTGTTCCTAAGTCACAATCAAAGTCCAAAGCCCGTGCCTATGTCCCAAAGTCTAATCCGGAGCCTAAAAACTCCATTACTCACTAATTTTGTAGGCACTTTGTGCTTTGGAGCAAGAAACAATATGGTATATTGACAGTGCTAGCTCCATGCACATGACGGGGCAGAAAGACTTTCTGCGAGATCTAAAGCTTTCTCCAAATGCTAGTTATGTGACATATGGCAACAACTCCAACTCCCAAATTTGTGGTTACGGAAGTGACGAAATTCTCACCAATGGAAACTTCTCGATCTCAAATGTGGCGTATGTAGCTGATCTAAAACATATTTTGATAAGTGTAGCTCACCTCATCGATTCAAATCGACATGTGGAATTTTCCAAAAAGCACAGCTATGTAATGACTGAAGACTGGAAAGAGTGTTTAATCAAGTCACTTCGCAACAAGAGCATGTACCCACTCGATATCAACATGATTATTGGCAAACTACAACTCTGCCTTCTTACTGACATCAATTGGTTATGCACCGAAGGCTCTCTCATCTGAACTTTTGGTACATGAATGATCTCGTATCCGGCGAAATGGTGAGAGCTTTACCTCTTATCAAATTTGAAAATGATCATTTGTGTGCTGCTTGTAAGTGTGGTAAGCAATCAAAGACGGGTCATCCTGTTATCATCGAAAAATCCATTTCAGAACCATTGGAGCTTCTACACTTTGATATTTGTGGACCATCCACTATAGAAAGTCATCATCATAAGAAATACATTCTTGTGATTGTTGATGACTTTACAAAGTTCACCTGGCTCATCTTCCTAAGGCTGAAATCCGAAACAGCTTCAGAGCTCATCAATTTTATCAAAGGAATAGAAGTTCTTATCAAACTCCTAGTTAGGAGAATCCAAAGTTACAATGGATCCGAATTCACTAATTCCACCATTGATAAATTCTTCACAGAAAAAGGAATTGACCAGAACTTCTCAGCTCCTTATACTCCACAACAGAACGGTGTAGTCGAAAGACGCAATAGAAATCTCGTTGAAGCTGCTCAATCCATGTTGAACTTCACAAAGCTACCACTCTACCCTTGGGCCGAAGTCGTATCAACTGCCTGTTTCACTTAAAATCAGAGTATCATCAATCGACGCCTAAACATGACACCGTATGAAGCAATGAATAATCGGAAGCCAACAATCTCGTTTCTGCATGTTTTCGGATGCAGATGCTTCATAAAGAACAACCGTGATCAGCTTACCAAGTTCCAACCTAAAGTTGATGAAGCCATCTTCCTCGGGTACTCCTCAAAATCAAAAGCTTACAGAGTTCTTAACCGGAGAACTGGTGTTCTAGAAGAAAGCATTGATGTTACTTTCGATGACAACTTCATTCAAAATTCTGGCCTAACCCATATTATAACTCACATTATGGAGTCCGATGCTCCACCGCCAGGATGTCCGAACCCGCAAAAAAATTTTGAAGTTGACTTTGAAACTCTCTTTGGACCTTCCGAAACAGACCTTGATTCGGAATCTCGAACAAGGCCAATCCCCAATCCTATCTCTCCTTCAGAAGATCCTATCTTGCAAAATGTCTCCGGTTCGATCCCAAGCCTCTCTTCATTTGATTTAGAACGATTTCAACCTTCTTAGGTTGAGGGAGAGAATGCTCGTCCATATCTTGAATCAAATGTGGATGGCTTCCAAGATGCAGCTATGGATTTGACGAATCCAACCCTATCAACATTGGTGAAAAAGAAAATTTCTTTGAGTTCCATTCTGATGATGATGTCAACCTCTCCGGTTCAGAAGTTCAAGGGGAGCATCATCCTCATATTCAAACTATTCAGGGTGATCAAATCAATCCCATTGTTGATATCGGATCGATTGCTGCACAAGAACTCCCAAGGTTACACGTCTAGACAAAGGATCATCCTCTGAACCAAGTAATCAGAAACCCTAATGATGGTGTACAGACACGTTCTACTACAAGTATCCAAAATGAATGCCATTTCTCAGCATTTATAGCCATGGTTGAACCCAATTCCATCAAGGAAGCATTAGAGCATGCTGACTGGATTACAACAATGCAAGAAGAACTGCAGAATTGGAATGAAATGAAGTTTAGACTCTCGTGCCTCCGCCTTTGAATCATCCCAATGTCGGTACGAGATGGGTATTTCGCAACAAGTTTGATGATGTAGGAGTTATTATTCAGAATAAAGCAAGATAGGTGGCAAAAGGATTTACACAGATTGAAGGGCTCGACTACGATGAGACCTTTGCTCCTAATGTACACAGATTCAAAGGCTTCAATGTTTACCAAATGGATGTTAAGTGTGCTTTTCTTAATGGTGAACCCAACACCGAAGTATACCTTCAATACCCTCCAGGTTCTATTAATCTTTCCTTTCCGAACTACTATTAAAAACTCCGGAAGGCAGTCTACGGACTCAAGCAGGCTCCTCGGGCTTGGTACGAGACTCTCACCGATTTTCTCAAACGCTCCGGTTTCATAAGAGGAATTCTAGATCCTACCTTATTCCGAAGATCAAATGGTAAACATCTCATTCTGGTACAAATTTATGTGGACGATATCATTTTTGGATCTACGGATTCATCCATGGTCACTGACTTTGCTAAACTAATGATCAATCGATTCCAAATGAGCATGAATCGGGAGTTAAGCTTCTTTCTTGACCTCTAAGTCAAACAAACTAACAGAGGAATCTTCATTCACCAAGAGAAGTACATTTCAGAACACCTCAAGAAATACTCAATGGACACCAGTGCCTCAGCCAAGGTACCCATGGGCTTAGGTCACAAGATCTTTGCCGACCCCTCAGGTGTTTCAGTTGATGAAAAGAAATATCGCGAAATGATTGGATCCCTGCTCTATCTCACAGCAAATTGTCCGGATAGCATGTTTTCTACATGTTTTTGTGCCAGATTTCAAGTCAACCCAAGAATGTCTCATCTCTTGGCTGTGAAACAAATTTTCTGATACCTCAATGCTACAAAGAGTCTCGGAATCTAGTACCCATCAAATAAGAACTTCCTATTTCAAGCCTATTTAGATTCAAACTATGGTGGTCTTCAACTTGATAGAAAAAGCACTTCAGGTGGCTGTTAGTTCTTAGGTGGTCGTTTGGTCAGTTGGTCATGCAAGAAACAAAACTGCATTTCACTCTCTACAGCCGAAGCTGAATACGTTGTTGCTGCCAGTTGTACATCTAAGGTTCTGTGGATGAAATCTCAACTCTTGGATTATGGTTACCGCTTTCAACGTATTCCTATCTATTGTGATTCTCAAAGTGCCATTGCGATTTCTCATAATCTAATTCAACACTCCATGACTAAGCACATTGATATAGGGTACCATTTCATAAAAGATCATGTTCTAAATGGTAACATTAAACTCATTTTTGTTTCATATGATGATGAGATTGCTGATGTCTTTACTAAAGCATTAGACGAAACCAAATTCAATGGTAGACAACTAGGGTTTCGCTAGACAGCAGATTAAGGCGAACGGCCTTTTCATAACACATGATGTCGGCACGAAGAAGACTCAACCAATCCATACCGATTATGACGTCGAAACTTTTAATTGAGACCGGCATGAGTCGATTGAAAATGAATGGATATCTAGAGTTAGAGTACATCCTATGTATATACTGCTAGTGCTCTCTGTCTTACCGTTATCCATTTCCACAGTGAACGGTTCTTTAAGTGTACGTGATTGTTGCCTAAGTATGTGAGCAAATTTTTGGTTTACAAAACTCCTCTCCGCTCTACTATGAAACAATATGCATGCATATGAGTTATCGAGGAGAAACGTATCAGTGACCACTGTGGGGTCGGCAACCGCTTCCTCGTGGCCTATAGCCAAAATTCTTCCCACTCCGCCAACGTTCCCTGCTTTCAGGCAGTTTCTCTTGTAATGACCCACCTCGCCACATCCATAGCAAGCCTGACCCACACCAATGTCGGGGACTGTATTTCCCGGCAAGGTCTGTTGTGATGGAAGCTGAACTTGATGCACTTGGGCAAGCTTCTAGCATATTGCTTCATCGGCGCAGTAGCAGTAGGGGTTATCGCAGCATGAACGGCCACGACCTGCTGCTTTTTCGCAGAGTTCTGCGCCGTGTTCTTCTTCTTATTATCCCAGAACTTCTGCTTGTTGTCAGCGGCTTTGGAGGGTTCTGGGATGGCCAGGGTTGTTGTTGTTGACGAGGTGCAAACTCCATGGTCAATGAGCTGCTGTTCCAATCGCTTGGCACTATCGAAGGTAGTGGGGTTTGAAGCTAAGACATTCCCCTGATATGGAGGCATCAGCCCCTAGATGTACCTCTCGATCATCTTTCCCACCGTATGGACTATTCCAGGACATAGTGCCACCAGATCGCTGAATCTGGCAGTATAAGCCACTATGTCGGAGCCCTTCATGGTCATGCTCCAGAGTTCTTGTTCAAGTTTCTGAACTTCGCCTCTTGGGCGGTATTCCTCGATCATGAGCTCCTTAAGGGCTTCCCAGCGCATATCATTTGCCACTATTAGAGTTAGTGACTTGACATGGCTATTCGACCATGTCAGGGCTCTGTCCGCGAAGGTGCAGACAGCAAACTTAACTTTGCTTCCTTCCGGACAAGAACATATCTCAAAGATCGATTCCAATTTCTCGAACCATTGCGAGAGGGAAATGATTCCGCCAGTTTCATTGAAGGACCTGGGCTGGCAATTGGTGAAGTCCTTATACGAGCACTCCCTAGAGCGCATTGGAGCATCACTTTGAGTGGAATGCATAGTTGTTCCACTCCCGCTAGTTCCACTAGCACTGAACTGAGCTAGGGCTGCTGTAACAGCCGCATTCACCGCAACTTGGATTGCTGCCGGATTGTATTGTGGAGGAGGGCAGGTTGCGTAGGAGTTATCGGAGGGTTACGCCTTGTCACTCTCCGTGGAGGCATCTTTCAACTAAAAGTTTACAAAGATGAAGATGATAGTAAGGATCAATTGTAAGTATAATGAGTGTGGTCCATGGACTAACTCTCCATAGTCAAACAAAACAAATGAGAGTATGATTGATATAAAGATCTAGCAGTAGAAGTCTGAAAATACTTGGATATTAATTTCCCAAAAGATTAGATAACTGTCAATAATATTGGCATTAATGAAGTAACAAGTTTGGAAAAATGACCTAAAAGTAGGTCTTACATCAAACCAAAATGAGAAAGTTTTGATAGCATAGAGACCTAGCAACAATACTAGAAAGTTAGGAATATTTACAAGGAAAAGTGATACATAGAGCATAGATACGAAGGCTATTCCTTAAACCAAAAGAAAGGACGAGTAGAGCATCGTCTACCAGCAACGGGTACCCCTCGGGTGAACCCTAAAGTTTTCCAGCTGTCGCTCCATGTCAAGAAGGTGTGGTTCATAAACCCTTTAGCAAACTCGGAGCTTTATGACTTCAGCCCGAGTCGTAGCAAACTCTTGTTGCAGGGTCTCATTGTCCTTTATATACCTCTCACGAGCATCTTCAAGACAAATGATGCGGGCTATATTAACTGCCGCATTGGCGTCAACCTCCATGATTTAGTGGATGGATGTCCTACCATGCTCTTCATTACGAGAAACCCTGCAGACCAGAATGGGCAGGACTCTGTCTGCTGAGCCTCCCTCGCTCAGGTTGTAGAAGATTCGGTTGCCATGGTATGGCATAGGCTGACCCTACTCCTGACTCCATGCTCCCAAATATTCCACCCATAGAGGCACCGGGCCTTAAAAAGCCGGACGAGGGTTAGGATTTGGGATTTGAGCCACCAAAGGTAGGTCATTGACTTCTGGCTCGAAGCCAAAATCCTCCGAGAACTTCTCTGCGAAGTCATCCTCCAAAGGGATTGGATGATTCTCTTCTGGCTGCTCCTCAAACCATCCATCATTACCTTGGTTGGGAAAGTACAGGTCGCCAGGGAGATTGAATCCAGCCATGATATCTACGCGAGAAAAGGGATGAAAGAGATAGTTAATAGACGTACTAATTAAGATAATTATAGGATGATTTTTATCAGGTACTTCAATACTTGCATAGTGGATACCAGTTACCTGAAATCAAAACAGGATAGACCTTCGAATAAGTGACCCAAAATCTAAATACACAACCAAACAAGGAACATGAAATAAAGCAAAGATCACAGATTCTAAGTCTATGACACCTTAGTCACATATAACCTTAGCGTATCCACCAAGCAACTATTGATTTACTAATAAAGACCTTTAGTTCTCAAATAGGTAATTATAGTAACACAAAATACTCCTATAGTATTTTAAGTTTATGCTCTGTTCTAATGTTTTCTTTGTAGTAGTATTGGTAAGTATTTGGACTTGTTGCAACACCAAAAACATTCTTATGCACATGCTAATCACTTCTCGGAGAAATATAGTTGATCAGGCTATATCATTCCCAGATCTGATTATATGTCTCTAAGCCTACTTGTGTTGTTCAACAATCGCAATACTTTTGTTCTGCCCTAGTGACACTGGTTTTAGTATGAATACAGGTGTGTATACTTCGGTTAAATATTTTATTATTTAAAAGTATAAACTCATGGTCAGAGTATTTTAATCCCGTTGTGTATATAGTGTGTATATCTTTTATGGGTTGATATACTCAATTCACTATAAACAATGCTCTGATACTAATCTGTCATACCCCAAAACCGGAACAGTGGAAACGTTTTGGGGCGGAGGACGTCATGTACAGTATCACAACAATGCATAATAGTAAACAACCAACAACATCATCCATTGCATTAATAATATTATTTAACACAAGTGTGTTCTGTGTGTAGATTGTAAGACACCAAAAATGAATTATCAAAATAAAGACAAGTCTTGAAAGCTCCGTCTTCTCAAAACCTGGTCATCGGTACCTGTCTACTAGTGTCCTGAGAATACAAGTTATTTTGAAAGAGTAGATCAGCATTAAGTCTGGTGAGTTCATAATTATTTTAGTGTTATTATTTGTATGAAAGTGTTTGTAAATGTTTGATGTAAATGTTTGTAAGTGTTTGTAGTAAATGTTTGAATCTCCTAGAAAATCCTATATTTTCTACTAAAAGTAGCCGTCTACTAAGGCCTGAATGTTCTGTATGTTCTTTGTTTATAAAAGTAAGTGTTTTTTCCAAGTATGACTATCATTACTAAAATATAGTGTACATTCCCGTTTATGTGAGAAGATCACAAAGTGAATGCAATGGGAAAAATAACAAGTTAACAACATACTGTAGTTTTGTATATAAGTAACTACTTATGTATTAACTACCTTAAACCAGTTTGTTAATTAAGGTAAAATGTGATGAGGTTGTAACCATACTTGATTGACTAGTAAAACACGACGATCAAAGACGTCGAAATGGTATGATATTCGTCACCCGTAGACCTGCAGGTCCCACTATAGCTAGCAGCAAGGTGTAGGACGGTCAGTCCCGTATAGATCTATACACAAATTCATGCTCTCCCTCCAGGAGACTCTGGTTACAAAACGTGACACAACAGTAGATTGCCATGCCATGAAGTAGT
The DNA here is from genome assembly GCF_002870075.4 of Lactuca sativa. Taxonomy (NCBI): domain Eukaryota; kingdom Viridiplantae; phylum Streptophyta; class Magnoliopsida; order Asterales; family Asteraceae; genus Lactuca; species Lactuca sativa. The sequence continues at coordinate 337,106,474 of NC_056627.2, read as the reverse complement.
GGCTCACATTAATGTTATAGTATTCTAATGTTTGTATAGTATACTCTAGTGTATTGTTTGTTCTCTCTGTTCTAGTGTATAGTATGTTCTCTTGTATAGTGTAGTGTATGTTCTCTTAGTTTCTCATCATAGTATGTTCTTTCTGTTTCTCATAATAGTAAGTTTGTATTGACTTATGAATGAACTGACTCTTGTATGTTTCATTGTACTAGAAGTAGTGAGTAGTAACCCTCTAAATTATACCTATTATAGTTTACTAGTAATGTTGTTTGAATGACTGAGTATGTTTGTACACCCTTGCTACCCAAAGGTGCTGAACTGATGTAAGAACTTTTATATGTATACATATATACCTAATATATAACTAAAATTCAAATGACACTAGGACAAATAACCGAATACCCTAAGTCCACAACCAAACAAGGAATAGAAAATCAAGTGAGTTATCCATCTCAAGTTCTTTTAACCTTACTTATATAACTATATCTATATAGACATGATTTTGACAATATATAAGTTTAAAAGAGTTTAATAAAGAGTTTAACATATAAAAGAGTTTTAACCATTTTAATGGTAACGGATGACTTGATGTCAGTTTATAAAATGTTTTGAGGAGTTTGTTTGATAAAACAGTTTAAAGTATAAGAAAATCCACTTGTTTGATAGTTATTAATTACATGTGATTGATATAACAACTATTAAGTTATCAACTTGTATCCCCCCCATAAAAGCATTTAAAATCATTTAAAAGATAAGTTAAGGGGTATGAACTCACCTGCAGTGAGTGATACGAATGTAAGTTCGATTGTAGGATGCTAAGTGCTAAGCGAAATCTCATGCACAAGCGGATCGTAATAAGCATATAATGACACATATATGGATATAATTAGTGTATATAACAACTAATCATGATAGGGAACCACCTTAGGGACTAGGAAACACTTGGATTTGAGTGTTACAATCACAAAGGATTGCATCTAAGGGGTTTACGCCACACAATGGACTTTACGGCCATTGTGTTTACGGTCATGGTGTTTACGGTCAACGGAGTTTACGGCCAACACATAAAAAGGCTTGTGTTCATGGCCAAAGATGTTTATGGCCAATGAAGATCTTGATGAGGGTTTATAGCCAAGGGAGATGCTTATGGCCATAAACTCTTATGTTCTTGGGAAATGGTTGTTTTCAAGGGTGGAATCTAAGAGCTTCTATAAGATAACTAGTACATAGAAAGATAATTACGTTTTGAAGCTTGAAGGAGGTGTTTAAGGCCCAAAAACTAGTATGTGTTCTTGGTGTTCTTGAAGATCTAACCAAAACGATGAATTTCATGGATGAAATCAAAGGGTGACGCTAGATTAAGAAGAATAACACCAAATAAAATGGAAGAAATGCTTACTCTTTTGAAGATCAAGGTGGAAGTTTGATGATAGTTGAGAGAGAGTTTACTTTTCTTGACTTGGATGTGTAAAGAATGACTAGAAATGAAGGCATAACTCATATATGGACATGAGTTTATGGCCAAGAGGTGTTTACGGCCGTAAACTCTAGTTTACGGTCGTGAACTCCTTATGAATGGAGTTTCCGGCTTGTATGCTATACACTGCACTCTAGAATACACTTCCTAACATTCCTTCTTGAAGGTACTAGGCTTAAAACGCCCAAACAAACCTTTAACAAGGCGAAAAGATAGCAGAAACAAGTCTGACTTTGATTGAATTGAATGGATGCACAAGATAAAAATTTCGGGTTGTCACAAGTTAGCCATAGGGTTTTGTGGATGCAAAGTACCCCAACAGAGTGTGTAAGCTTGAGAAATCAATCTATGGATTGAAAAAAGCTTCTCGCAGATGGAATCTTTGCTTTGACAAGAAAGTTAAAGAGTTTGACTTCTCTAGAAGTGAGGATGAATCTTTTGTATATGTCAAAGCTAGTGGGATTATAATGTGATAGTTAGTTTTGCTTACTTATTTTTATAGTTTATTTTAGCATATTTCATCCATAATCTAGTTAATTTTCATGCATATTTTCCTTTTTGTTATTTGATGACTATTTTGGGCACTTTCTAGTTTCGTGAGCTTTATTGCAGATTTCATGGAGACTAGTGGAGCGGGAATGTTCGGGACGTACGGAAAGCGATAGGAATTGGTGGAAAACAAGAATCTTAGGCTTGATGGGTGGTGGAGATGATGCATGGAGCGAGCTTGATGATTATTTGAAGGCTTGGAGAGAAATAAACATTTAAATTTGCAAGATGTGGGAGTATATTCAAGCGTGCATAGATTATTAATCGGGCGAGTTTACGAGCTATGAATCATTTGGAGAAGCCAAATTGGGCTTATATTGAAGAAAACTTGAAGAAAAATGGGCTAGGAGCTGATTGGACTCGAACTGGGCCAAGTGGGCTAAGCTATGGAGGCCCAAAACCTCAAAGATGCTACATTCAGGGACCACCCGCGCAACCCACCCGCGTAGAAGCACGCGGGTCGCGCAACCCCCTGCAGGGGAAATTCCGGAAATTCTTGTTTTGAGCTATATGAGGAAGTTTGGTGTGCCGCTTTTCTAAACTCTTGGACATCCGATTTTTGGAGATTCTCTCTGGAGTTTTGAACACTTTTGAAGGCCAAGAACACTTGAAGAACATCATATTTTTGCCTCTTGATTCTTGCTTAATGTTTGGTACAATCTTCTCTAACTTTGTTTCTTTGGGTTTAGCCATTCTTGGCTAAACTAATCTTGGTTGACTTTTGGTTAATCCTTTGAACTTTTGTTGAATGTTGAAGAATCCATGAACATGTTTTTAAATCTTTATGGGAATGTTTTGTGTTTTAACATCTTATCACTACTTGTATGTTTTAGTTCATGAGTTTAAATGTGTTTGTGGTGATTAGTTGGCTAATTTCTTGATTAAGTAAAGGATCCTCAAATTAGCAAGCAACAAATGATTTTTGTGTTGTTTTTGCTTCACACAATCATAAAAACATTTCCCCCAACATGGTGGTGAAAGCATTTGACCCCTCTTGGATTTGGTGACTTTTTGGTTCTTAATGCTAGTTGACTTTCACTAATTAGATGTTATTTGGAATTAGTGACTTTGACTAAGGAAATTGTTATGAGCTTCTCTAGCCATTTCAACAATTAAGAAAAGTCTAGGTAATCTCAAGCTCCTTGGATTACTATAGCCAAATTAAGGATTTAAATCAAAGTATTGCACCATTGGATTCTAATGATATGTTCATCAAAAGTCAAAGTGAGGAAACTTTAAGTCAACCATCTCTCCCTTATTGATTTTACATCAAACACTTATTTTTGTTGAAATTGTCTATTTAAATCATAGTTAATTCTAGTTTGTTTCAAGTATTTCAAAACACCACAACCCCCCATTTTATTTTTATTGTTATTTAACAAGTATTTTTACAAAGAGATTTCTCATAGAGTTATAAAATTGAACCAATCTCCGTGGATACGATCCCTTTACCACTATACACTACTTTAGTGTGTAATATTTAGGGTTATTATTTTTGTTGGCCTCGACAACCACCATAATGACCTTCCTAATTTTGTATGTTGATGACATACTCATTATAGGAAACGACATTACAACTTTGCAAGAAGTTAGGTCTTGGCTTGGAAAGTGTTTCGCTATGAAGGATATGGGAAAGGCTACTTATATTCTAGGGATAAGGATCTTGAGAGACGGGAGTAAAAGAATAATTGTAATTAGTCAAAGTATATACTTGGACAAGGTACTAAAACGTTTTATTTTAGAGAACTCTAAGATCGGAGAGTTGCCAATACAGAGTAATACCAAACTGAGTAAGACTCGGAGTCCGAGTACCGATGCAGAGATAGGAGAAATGAGTAGAGTTCCATATGCTTCCGCCGTTGGATCTATCCTTTATGCTATGACATGTACTCGCCCTGATGTGGCTTTCGCTTTGAGCATGGTTAGTCGTTATCAGGGAATCCAGATATAACTCAGTGGATAGCAGTCAAAAATATTCTTAAGCATCTACGAAGAACTAAGGATTGAGTCCTTGTGGTTGGTGACAGTGATAACTTAAGGGTAACCAGGTATAACGACACCAACATTCGAAAAGACATAGATAACTTTTGTTCTTAATATGCTTGGGTGTTTACCCTTAATAGAGGAGCGGTAAATTGGAAAAGTTCCGAACAAGAGACTGTGGCTTATTCTACCTATGAATCAGAGTACATAGCAACAAGCGAAGCATAGAAGGAGACTATATGGTTGAAGAACTTCAACATAAACCTTGGAGTTGGTCCAACCATTAAGGAGCCAATAGAGATTTTTTGTGATAATGAAAGGGTTGTTGCCTTAACAAAGGAACCAAGAGATCATGGCAAATCATGACATATCGACATAAAATATCATTTTATCAGACATATAGTAGAAGAAGGTCACCTCGTCGTGAAGAGGGTATCGTCCGAAGAGAATCCAGCGGATCCTCTCATAAAGGGTCTGAATAGGATTAAGCATGTTCATCATGCTAGGAACATTGGTCTGAATGATGATATTAGTTTTATCAGTTAGATAATTGTTTAGAAACTTTTAACAAAATAAATGTAATTGACATTTGATGATAAGTAATTGAGAATTATTTATAATTATTGTCTATTGTCTTTTGTCAATTGTTTATTATTGTGTTTCAATTTGCATGCTTTACTTCCAAAATAATTGGATTATTCAAACATCCACATTCGATCATACTTTTTGAAGTAAGAAGTGAATCAAGACTATCATGAATTAGATTGTAGATTGTCTAAAGGGTTTGGACATAGAAATGGTTTGCTGCAACATTCGTGAGTAATTTGAAATAAAGATTTAAGTATTGGATTAACCCATGCTTAGAGAATTACATCACGAAATTTATCACGAGTAATTCTAAGATGATAATATCATATAATGTTTAAACTGAGATATATGAGTTGTTGTTTACGAGTTGGTTATGCATTGATAATACGTAAGCACATCAGTAAATTGATTTATAAAACTTATTGTTGTACATGATATTTTGAGTAAACAGTGAACACATATAATTCAAATTTTATATGTTCCTTTTGCCCTAACGGGAAAAGCGATATCCTAGGTCCCTCGATGATTTGGTGTTGACTTATAGTGACGGGCCCGACTAGGACTAGATTGATGTGTTTGATTAGTAGTTCTTTGTCATTAAAAAAAATCAGAAATCGGGAAATAAAGTATTGGACAAGGATATTGATTCTGTTCCGTGTCATTTGTCCACATGATATCTTGTAGAACGGAGGATTATATAATCACATATCTTAGGACACACAACTGACTAGGCCAGAGTTCGACATCGGCTTTGAGAGCTACAATTTGCTGATCAGTTTTAGAAGGATATACTAGAAACTGTAGTTATTAGACTTATCCAAGTGGGAGACTGTTGTATTTGGTGTCGAATCTCATAACTATAATTGGTATATACTTCAATTGATAGTAGCACAATCCTTTTGGGTTGCCCTCAAGACTAGCAACTAGACATGATGATTTTGGAGAAAGATGTTGAATTATTATTTAATTAATAAATTGAAATAAATAAATTGTTAATATATTATGATAATAATATATTAATTATAAATAGTAATGTTTAATTAATATATAATCAGAAATTAATTAGAATTAATTTTGGGATTAAAAGAATTAGTTAAAAGTGCAGGGACTAGATTGTAATTGTTCAATAGTTGAGCAAGAGGCAATCTAGAATCCTCCATAGAGTATGGATGGTTTTCTAGAGTTTTAGGGTTTCTAGATTAATATTCTCTTATGGATAATCAGGAAAGTGGATAATTACCCGATTTAAGATAATCTTAGATTTAGACTTATCTAGGGTTTCCTGACTGCACTATAAATAGGGTTGATACCCTATGAATTTTGGCCACTTGTTCTTGAAGAGTACCAGCCGAAAATTGCAATCTACCTCCTCCTTTTCAATCATTCTCCTATTGCTAGTGGTGGGTGTGAACCATTAGAGGCGTGATAATTGTGACGCTTGTTCTTAATGTCTCAACAACACTAAGGATTTGGATTGTTGTTGCTATATAACAATCAAAGGTATGTTTTGTAACCCTATTTATGTATTTTTTATACACTAGTGTTCTAGAGTTTCTACATTGTATGTTCAATTAGAGAAACGTAGATCAAATTTACGGTTGCATGCACACATAAGATTTTTTGTTATGCTCAAATCCCATCACTTATTCATTGTTGTATAGAAGACGCTATAAAATTAGTGTTTCTTTTCTCCCACTATAAGTCTTCAAAACCTATCTATTCAAAGTTATATCTTGGATCCTATGTTGTCTCATTGTAAGTCATTGTTGTCTTCTTATCTTCTTGTTGTGATCTAAGTTACTAATCTCTGGTCCACTAAATCTCCAAATGTTGATGATCCTCTTTATATCTACCCTACTCATATTGAAACCCAAACTATTAATAGATTCAAACTAATTGGAACCAAATTTTTTTTTGAATCTGGATAAGTTCCATTACCAAAGCTTTAAAGGAAAAAAACAAACTAGGGTTTGTAGATGGGACAACTGTTAAAATAACAAATGATCATGTTAAATCCCTTAAATAGGAAAGAGATAATGTTGTGGTATGTTGTTGGATTCTTGGATCCATATATGAGACCATCTATGTAGCAAATGCATGCTCTGAAAAGGCTATTGATATTTAGAATGATTTAAATGAAACATATTACAAATATGATGACTTTGTTGTCTTCAAGATCCATCAACGAATCAATTCCTTAACACAAAATGGTCTTTATGTCTCTAACTATTATAACAAACTTGATTCTATTTGGAATGAATTTGACGGCTTAGCTAATCTCACTGAGTATGTCTATCCTTCTGCAACTCATTTAAACATTCACTCAAAATTAATGAAACTTATGCAATTTTTAAGTGGATTAGGTGATTGGTACAACTAATTTAAAGGTCATGTTTGGTTAATTGATCGTTTACCAAATGTAAGGAATTCCTTTGTTATAGTCACTAGGGAGGAATCCTTTAAAAAAAAAAAGGTTTCATGTCTAATACACCATCCAAACCTCAATCAAAAGCCTTCAATAGTAAATCCAATGACAACAGAAAGAAAAGAGGTACTAATCAAAGCCTTCAATAGTAAATTCAATGACAACAGAAAGAAAAGAGATCCTAATCAAAACCTTCAATGTAAAAATTATGGTGTCAAAACCATTGAAAAGTTTTTTAAACTTATTGGATGCCCAAAGGATTTCAAACTAAGAAACGGTTTCAATAAAGGCTTTAACAACTCAACTAGTAATAGTTTTTCTGATAATAATTCTGAGAGACCCTTCTCTAGTAATAATGTTACATCTAATATTAGTATATTACTAATGGTGGCACTTCTACATCTAATTTTACTTCTTCTGGTCTTGGGTCTCTCACCGGGGACAAATTCTCCAAGCTTCTTCAAAATATCAATGAAAAACAATTTGTGGATGAAGTAAATGATAGTACCAATACGGTTGGTACCTCCTATAACTTTGTGTTTAATAGTTATTTTCAATCTAATAAATGGATTGTTGACTTGGGGGCTAATGAACACATAACCTCATCTGAATCTAATCAAAATGATGTTGTTAATGTGTCTAATATTAATTTAATAATGGATAATCCAAATGGATCCACTGCTAAATTTTACAAAATTAGGAATATGAATCCTTCTAGTAAATTTACCTTATTTGATGTGTTTGTTATACGTGAGTTTAATGTAAATATGTTATCAGTTCATAAACTATGCAATGATAGTAAATGCAAAATACTCTTTGATGAATATAATTATATAGTGCATAATTCATAGTCCTTGGAGACTGGTAATGAGGGAGGAGGACTTTACTATATTTCTAGTACTACTTTAGGTATGCCCTTTTTCAATTCTAGTGGTATTAAATGCTTTGTCTAAAAAATAACTTGACATAGTTGGCTTGGTCATCCTACAAAGCAGGCCTTAGCTGTTTTAAAAGATAAGTTGAATTTTAATAATAAGTCCCTGAATCCTTGTGAAATATGTCACAAAACTAAAAAAACTAGGGAGTCCTTTACTACCATTGTTCACAATTCAAAAAACATTGGGTACTTAATTCACCTTGATGTTTGGGGTCCTTACAGAAAATCAAGTATTTGTCAAATTTTTCTCACTATTGTTGATGATTTTTTTAGGCGACCATGTGTATATCTTATTAAATCAAAAGAGGAAGTGTTTTCACGTATTTCAACCTTTTTAAACCTTATAGAAAATCAAGTATTTGTTAAATTTAAGATCATAAGATCTGGTAATAGGATTGAGTTTGTAAAACATGAAGTACAAAATCTCTTTAAAACAAAAGGTGTAGTTCATCAAACTTATTGTGTCTACACTTCACCACATAATGGTGTTCTAGAGAGAAAGTATAGACATATTTTACATGTACTCATATCTCTATTATTTGAATTTGGTTTGCCTATAAAAGTTTGAGGTGATGTTGTTTTAACTATAGTTTTTCTAATTAAACGTATTCCATCTTCTATTTTAGGTGGTATGCCACCTTATGTTTTGCTACCAAATTGAATGTTTTAGATAAAATATGTTTTGATTGGTTATTCACCTGAAAAAATGGTTATAAGATTTTAAGTATTGACTCTAGTGTTACTTTCTTTTCCAGAGATGTGAAGATTTATGAGAACGTTTTTCCTTTTAAAATGAAGAAACAAAGTTCTACTGAAAAGGATTTAATCTCTAATCAAATTAATTTCATGTCCTTAGATCCTTTTTCTATGATGAGTTTGTTCTCCTGATTCTATGATTGATAAATTTAATCTAGAGAGTTTATGAGTAACCCATTAAACTAATGGTTCTAGTACTGATCACTCGGTGAATAATACAGATACTACTCATGATGATACTTTAGGCGTGCCTTCGTTTGATGAGGATGACCCCAATATATCTTATCAGACTGAGGAAAGTAGTCAATCTCCTTTAAGTCCCTCTTCTAGTCACTTTGATTAGACCTGTAGACTTCATAGGACTATGAAAGCTCCTACTAAATTTAATGATCATGTCATTGAAGGAAAGTACAGATATGGAATTGAAAAAACTATGATTATTACTCATTTTTAAATAAAGAAAACGAGTGCTTTATTTCAAACTTGAATAAAACTTTAGAACCTCAATCTTATTTAGATGCTTGCTTCGATCCTAAATTAAAGCAATGAATGGTGAAATAGAATCCCTTTTACATAAATAATATTTAGGATATAACATATTTTCCTAAATACAGAAAACTAATAGGGTGTATGTGGATTTATAAGATCAAATGTAAATCAAATGTAGAGATAGATAGCTATAAATCTAGACTTGTGGCTAAAGGCTATAATCAGACTTGGTATTTTAATTGCTATTTGTAATAGTTGAGGTTTGTTTCAACTAGACATCAATAAGGCTTTTTTGTATGGAAGCCTTGACGAGGATGTAAGTATGACATTGCCTCAAGGATATCATACAAGGGGGTCAATCATGTTTGTAAATTAACAAAAATATTTATATAGGCTTAAATAAGTTCCTCGTAAATGGAATGAAAAGTTGTGTAATTCCTTATCTGATTTTGCTTTTAAACGAAATATAAATGATTTATCATTGTTTGTTAGAGTTAAAAATGGGTCAATTGTTATTTTGTTTGTTTGTGTGGATGATATATATCTTATAGGTGATAGTATTGCTGAAATTGAAAGTGTTAAAAGTTTTCTAAAATCACTTTTTTTATTAAATATTTTGGAAAGTTGAAATATTTCTTAGGAATAAAAGTCATTGATATTGAAGGAGGTGTGTGTTTATCTAAAATAAAATATATTTTGGAGTTATTGCATGAGTATGGTATGCTAGGTTGTAAGCATGTAAATGTTCATCTTGATCCTAATCAAAAAAATTAATAAGGATGCCATGGACAAAAATGATGTTTTGTTGGTTAATGTTATTGAATATCATAAATTAAGTAAAAATTTAATATATTTCACTGTTACCAGGCCAAACAAATATCTCTTATATTATGCAGACTTTGAGTCAATTTATGCACAGTCCAAGAACGTATCACATGGAAGTAGCCTTGAGATTGTTAAGGTATTTAAAGTTTAGTCGTGGTAAAGATGGTTCAAATTCTTAAAAACAGGTCTAATGAAATTTATGATTTTGTTGACTGGGCTAAATGCTTGTCTACTAGGAGATCTATAACACGATACTACATTTATTTTGGGAAATCCCTTGTTTATTAGAAAAGTAAAAAACAAATCATGGTTTCTAGGAGTTCTACATAGTCTAAGTATAGGAATTAGGTTCTATCACTTGTGAAAAATTTGAATTATTAAAGTTCTATTTGACCTTGGATTTAATATTTCAAGTTCATCTAATCTATATTGTGACAATGACTCAACTATAAAACTTTTAAACCCAGTTTTTCATGAAAAGACCAAACATTTTGAGGTTGATCTTCATTTTATCAAGAAAAGATTTAAAAAAAAAAAAATAATAAAGTTGGTTAATATTGATTATGGAAAAGAACAATAATGATACATTAACTAAAGGGCTCAATCTATCTCAACATGTGTTCCTTGTTAATGCGCTAGAATTGTTTGATCCCTTTAAAGTTGTTTGATTATGTCAACTATTAGTTTGTAGGGAGGTGTTAAAATAATAAACAAGTCTTATTTCCAAATTTATTGTTGACTTATTGTGGACTTTATGCTCATATTTGGTGTGTTATATTTTTTGTGTATATTGTGTCTATTGCTTGTTTTTATAAGGGTTACAGGTGGAGATGACGTACTATGCACGTAGATCTCTGCCGATCTATGGGTTAATGGTTAACCCAGCTGTTGTGAACTGAGTACTTAATGTGTGAAGTTGGTGGAGAGGTCATTAGTCTGTTAAGAAAATATTTGTTATATTCTCTCCGTTATGTTGAGGTATCATCTTGTGTCTTTATAATCGTCTTCTTATTTTGTTAGATCTTTATGAGTGAAACATTTGAGAGAAGAATAGGTTTATATAGTGAGTTTTCCTTTGTAAGTACATGTCAAACGAATCTGTTTATTATTTTGCACAAGAAGCAAGAGAGAAGATGCATCGGAGGGGATGGTAATAGCGTTCACATGGGTTATGTGGATCTGTAAGGTGAAAACAACGAGGTCTAAGTTCTTGGCTTTTTTATAAATTAAGGATACAAGTAAACGGGGGAAAGGAGTTGATTTGGGATTTATGAGTTGAAAACCCATTTGTGCTTCACATTGTAATCTCTTCTCTTTATCTAATAAAGTCATGTTCAAAAAAAAAAAAAAAAAAAAAAAACTGTAGAATTGACATCCCTACATACATGTCGCTGGTATAATATTTATGAATTTAGTTTTAAATATATTAATTTCTGTTTGGATCTCTTGAAAAGGGATACATTCAACCTCTCCATGTACAATTGCTACTTTCATTCTCGTGATAAATACATGTAATATCCTGCAGAAATATTTGTTTTATTTGTCCCCCCAACCCTACTGTACAAGTTCGTAAATGAGGCTGTAAACGGCTCAGAAATTGAAAGCTTTGATGTAGACTATTCACAAGACTAAATCGCAGCGTCGTGGATTTTGTGTTTGTATCCTATACACTCTTTGTTTAGGTTATACCATTATAAGTTGGCAATTCAGGATATACTATGATTTATATATTCAAAATGAGAAAAAAAAATGTCAAAAGACAACTTTATTAACTATCTTGTTTTTGACAAAAGCATAATCACAAGAGTAAATTGCAAAATTAAAATTTCCATACATATTTGGTCCCTATAATATACCAAAAAGTATAGATTTGATCCCTCGAGTTAGCTCTTGTTTAAAAAAAATGATTCAGACTGCATAAAGTACAGTTTAAGTCATTTTTGTTTAGATTAGACCTAATCTGTATTTTTTTGGTATACCATAGGGACCAAATCTGCATAAAAGTTTTAATTTTGGACTGATAATACAATTGAACAAAATATACATCCAAGTCATTCAACTGTATTTTTTGAGATACCACTAGAACCAATTTTGCAATTTACTCTAAAAACAATAAAATTCCAGCATATTTATATAGTATGAAAATTCATAAAACATTTATCAGGAAAACTGCATGTATAATGATATCTACAACTTAGATAATCAACATTATATTCAACTTGGAATCGAAGATTTCATATATACTCTCCATCTCCTGAAAAAAACTAAATCACATTTTGACATAATGTATACACAAATGTCTTCATAGCTTGCTTAGCATCTTTGAGAAAGCTGAATGTTTATCAGGTCCAGGGCATATCAGTCTTTTTTTCATTCGAGGGATAGTCTTTTACCACAAAATTCAAATCTCATAAGTTTGTTCTAATTCGATTAAAAACACCAATATACATAAAATAAACACGATTTGAATACATGTGAGCAGCAGATAAGCTGAGCGACAAGAAGCCCAACGATGACAAACATTTTGCCTGAAAAAAATTTATTGAACAGTCAAAGCAATCTCATAAACCCTTAATTTCCGATAATCGATCGACATAGTAGCTAAGAAATAGTCCTTAAAATGTCAGATTCGATCTCAGAAAATAAAAAAATTAAGATTATTAGGCTAAATTCGAACTCAGTACATAAAAAGCGAAGAGTATTTCAAAATATTTGAGAAGTTGTCACATGGAGAAGATCGGGTCGCGATGGTTATCCGGTGGTGGCGTTAGGGTTTACACAGCTAGCGGCTTCTAGGGTTTGTAAAGAATGCGGCATCATCTAGCGTTACACTGACAGAGTAAGAGGATGAGGGAGGTTTAGGTTTTCAAGAGATGTGGTCAGGTGGTAGTGAGATAGTGGCGTTTAACAGTCACACTCATCCCCACCGGAAGGTGTGACTTGTGGTGATGGGTTAGATTAGGGTTTTTTTTAGAGAAAGAAAAACAGGGGCAGAGGCCGGTGATGATGAGTGTTTAGGTGTGATGGTGGTGGTGCAGCGGTGGTTCATAGGTACACTTGTGGTTTCACTCTGAATTCCAGATCTGCCAGTGGCGTTTAACAGTAAGTGCGTAGGTGTGGTAGCGGTGGAGTGCTAGACTGTTGTACGCTTCTGGTGGCATCGTGGCGTTGGTGGTGGTGGCAACGCAGTGATGATCGCTGATAATGGTGGTGATAAGTTAAGGTTAGGTGTTTGGCAAGATCGAGAGAATCTGGACTAAAAAGAAAAATTGTAAAATTTTAAAAGATTTTATGTGATTAAACTTCAAATTTGATCCCTGTGCTTAAAAAAAAATGGATAGTCTAAGAACTTTCTTAAAGGGCTAAAAAGTTACATCATTAGTTCATTTTTTTAATGGTTTTGGTCTCTAAAAATATTAAAAAAACTATTTTACCCTTTTAAGTTCTTTTTATGAAGTATTTTTTATATTTTCTTAATCCTTTTTTAATTTGAAAATTAAAAAAAAAATAACAAAGCCAATCCCTCCAATTACCTCTCTCTCTCTCTCTCTCTCTCTCTCTCTCTCTCTCTCTCTCTCTCTCTCTCTCTCTCTCTCTCTCTCTCTCTCTCTCTCTCTCTCTCTCTCTCTCTCTCTCTCTCTCTCTCTCTCTCTCTCTCAGAGACACATATACACACACAAGATAAAAAAAACCCATCGATTAAACCCAACGTCTTCTTCCTCCGACACACATTCTACCTTTGATGTCCCCACTATTTTTGTCATCAGCAATATCACAACACCCAGACCACCACCAATCAAACATGGGTTTAAGTTGGCTTTCGAAAACGAGAAGCAAACGGTAAAGGTCGCCATAATCGTTGATCCAGACTGCTTAAAACATATGAGTTTGTAGTATAAATCCCCTATGACATCCTCTCTTTTGACTCACCCTCATCTTTAACCCCGATATCCCCTTCACACTAGCCCTTCTTTCCCCCCATCCTCCTCCTTCGGATACCACCAACTCACGCCAGTAAATTCATCTGAAAGGTGTGACCACCACCGTTACCGAAAATAACATCCCCTTTAGACCTTACCACGATTAGGGTTTCGATGCTTCAAACCACTAGTACATTTGAATGTCATACTCCTTGCTGCTTCCTTTAAGAAATCCTAAATCCAATCATTTTTTTGACTTGTTCACATGTGGAAATCAAAGAATATGGACTGCTTTTCTTGTATGTGTCTCACATTTCCCCCTCGAGGAACTGATTTGTAGGTTTATTATAATTTTGAAGAACAGATGTGTGTTTTTACTTGTTTGTATTTCTGATTGTAGGTGGCGGTGTTAGTTATTGATATGATAGAGGGGTGAAGATGGTGATGTGGGAATCTCGGTGAACAGTGGTGAAGATGGTTAATGTGTAAATATGGTAGCTTGGAGAAGAAGATGGCATATGTCATGGAGGTCTGGTGTGAACTTGATGGTGATATGGGGAAGATGAAATCCAATTACAAAGCACAAATCTTGATTTTAATCCATTATCCCATTCTTTCTAGTCTTTTATGTTTAGATTGGTTTATTGGAATGGAGGTGAAGGAAGAAAGTATTTGATATGGTACCTCATAATAATCATAGAAGGTGTGAGGTTTCTTTGATTTGAAGAACATGTGATGAAGATAAGATGAAGAAGTAAGAACATGATCATATATATATATATATATATATATATATATATA